>NC_141627.1:17423734-17766758 GCF_047967505.1 Dipteris shenzhenensis | reverse complement strand
TATGCAGGGGGGGAAGGAGGAATGGGGAAAGGGGGGAATGGGGAGAAAAGTTTGAATTTAAGAGCGGGAAGTTTGAATTCCTTGAGGGAAGTATATTGATTCTCACCTCTCCCTCTCCCTTTTCAATCACACCCTCCCTCTCATCGTGTTCCCCTTCCTTCCTCTCTCCCTCTCCCTCTCCCTCTCCCTCTCCCTTGCATTGCATTGTGCTCCCTCTCCCTCTCCCTCTCTCTCATGTTGCGCCCCCTTCCCCTTCCCTCCCCCTCTCCCTCTCCCCTCTCCCTCTCCTTCTCTTTTGTCCTCCCTTCTCTCCTCCGTCTTTCTCCCCTTGTCTCTCCCTCCATCCCTCCCTCTCTCTCTCTCTCTCCTCCTTCTCATCTCTTCTCTCCCTCCCTTTCTTCTATAGTGTGTGATGCAATGACACACACACACACACACACCAAGAGAGTTGCAGTGCTGTGGCAACACAGCGACGGTGAGCGACACACCTTTTTTTTTTTGTTGCCACCTTTGCACTACCATGGTAGCGCGACTCTCTCTCTCTCTCTCTCTCTCTCTCTCTCTCTCTCTCTATCCTTTCCTCACTCTTCCCTTACCTTCATTCCTTCCCCTCTTCTTTTCTCTCTTTCTCTCTCCATTCTCTTCCCTTCCTCCTCATCACCCACCTATCTAATTAAATTTATTTTTAAAAAATTATTACTCCCTCCTCTACTCTTCCCTTCCTCTCTCCCTCTCCCTTCCTCTCTCCCTCTTCCTTCTACTCTAGTCCTTCCTTCTATCTCACTCCCATCGTGGTACCTTCCCTTCCTCCCTCTCCCTCTCCCTTGTGTTGCACTTCATTCGCCCTCTCCTTCTTCCTTCCCTTTCTCCTCCCTACTCTTCCTCTCTCTTCCCATTCTCCTCCCTTCTCTCCCTCTCTCTTCCCTTCTCCTCTCCTTCCTCCCTCCCTTGTCCAAGAGATTGGTAGTGTGGAGCTGGCAATAAAAATAAAATAAAATAAGATAAATAAAATAAAACAAAACAAAACAAAGCAAAATAAAATAAAATTTTTAATTTTAATTTTAAAAAAAACTTATTTCCCTCTCCTTCCCCCTCCATCAAGATACGTCATTTGAAGGTGCTTGCTTTAAAAAACTTTGTAACTATTGCAAGGTGTTTATTGGCACCATTATAAATTTCTTTGAGATTATACTATTTTTGCTTTTTGAAACTCTAAATGGTGTTTATTGGCATCGTTATTAACTCTTGGAGATTTTAGAGTTTCGAAACTCTGAAAGGTGTTTATTAACACCATTATTAATTCTTGGAAATTTTAGAGGACTCTTATGGTAAATTAATCTAATGCATGGAGCTTATAATATATACATACATTTGTACATACGTACATAAATACGTAGACACATGCGCACACACACACACATATTGTTTATCCATGGATTTTAAATGATTTTTATTTATTAAAGTTATTAATAGGTTAAGATGTTAGATATGCTCAATGCCCCACCCTCCTGGTAACCACCAGTGTCCAAGTGCTCAAGTTGTAAGGCCCCCATATGAGGAGAAGCCATGTGTGAGCCTACGACACTGGATGGATCTTGACATGCATGTCGAATGAGGTCTATCAAATGAGACCATTGATGGTAGAAAGGTGATTGTGTGGGAGCCCTTATTCTTGCTGGGGCTTGAGGGCCAGCAGCCCCTTGGTGGGGGTTCAGGGACGAGAGCCCCCGAGGCGATGGTATAGGAAATATTTCCTCAATATTCTATGGATGACTAGTTGGTTCCACCAACTAGGTTGACTAGTCAGCTCCACCGACTAGGTCGACTGGTCAACTCCACTAACTACGTTGATCCGACTACCGCCCTCATAGCTATAAAGAGGCAACCTCCCTAGTCCATTGTATTAGATCAGTTCAGATCAGATCAAATCTTCCAGCTAGAAGCTCTTCACCTAATATCTGTCTAGATTGCCATCTTAGCTCCATTGTGGGAGTGCATGGGTGGATGGAGCCATCATCTGTACTACATCAATATTGAAGGAAAATTTTATTCATCTCCAGTTTGATGTGTACTATCTATTTTTTGTTTAGTTTTTGTTCTGCTACACCGTGTAATTTAACATGGTATCAAAGCAACATGGCCTCTCTTATCATCACGGAGCATTCAAAATCTGTCTACTCCAAATTTGCAGTCGAGATTCACAGCCAAGCATCTCAAGACTCCAGCAAAAGCAAACAGCCTGTCTCTTAGACTCCCAACAAGAGCAGGCAGCTCGTAGCTTGGCATATGATCAAGATAGCGCTCAGAACTTGCAAAAGCAGTCCAAATGGTATTAAAGAATAGAAGGCATAGTGCTTGGAAAGCATCCATAGGGAGTCGAGGAGTCGCACGTTGGTTGCAAGCTAGAGTGAGAGACGGGAGAAGATGGGTCCAACCACCAATAGAAGCTATGGTGTAATTGTAATTTTACTATTACCATTGACCCTTTTGTGACCTTCCACAAATTTCTTGGGCTACAAATGTGGTTGTGCAGCCTTGATCATCTAATTGTCCTACTAACATTAAGTTTCTTTTGAAATCATGAGCATGCCTTACCTCCTTTAGCACTTCAAGTGTCCTTTCTTCCCACAGTGCCAACACTGTAGGCTCCCTTTAGATTTGGATTTACTTCTTCTTGACTTCTCGCAATGTCCTAGGCTCTTTTCTCTCTCCCTTTATCTTCTATTATCAAGAGTCAAAGAATTACTTGATGGTTCACCTGTTCTTTTCCATCGCATTTCCTTGCTAAGGAGAACACAAACAACATCATCAAACTTTAAAGTGTTTGACCTAGAAATAGAGTTAATCATAGCCATGACTAAGCTATCCCAACTTTCTGGCAATAATGATGAGCAAAAATCAAGAGAGCTCAAACCTCCTCATCAAATTTTACTCCTATAGAACTTAGTTGTCTTGTATTTGTATTGAACTGATTCAAATGATCAGCTACATGTTGGAGAGTGGGACAAAAGATGAATATCATGGAGAAGAGTGTGGAAACCGAATGGAAAAATGCTCCACTGAGTTGAGAGGAAGTCCTTTCTTTTATAGAATGGGAGAGAGGGCAGCCTAGATCATAGGCACCTCTCCTACATCAAAGGAAATCAGTCCTATATCATAAGAACTTCTAAATCAAAGGCACCTCCCCATGTGGGGGCCTTTGCATTACATCATCACTTATGTCATAGACTATGACACATCATAGCACCAAGTGTACTACACACACACACATATATGATCATAGGACAAGCCCTTGATCACACAATTACCAACATATCCCCCATTGTCTTTAACAACCAGTGACTAGCAGTGCCATAAGCTCTAAACTGCTCAAGGACCTCTACTGCATGACAATAAATGAGCCTAAATATTTATACAAATGCAATAAAAATAACCAATAATCATCAAGCTCCAATATGACCCATGACATGTAATCTGTCCACTGATATATGTAATCTATCCATTGATATTTGCGATCGGCTCATGCAATCTTCCCACTGATAAACTTCTTGGTAAATGGTAAAAGGTCTTATTTAATAGCATGTTATGAGTGTTAAACCGCATGTGAGCAAAGGGACTGACAACGATTAGGAACTAGTTAGAAAAATTTGAGCATGGCTTCCATTGGCAACTTGGAGAATTGTCTCTCCTCTAAGGCAATCTAATCTATGCTAAACTATGCTAAACCAACTATCAAAGCGAAGAAAAGCAATAAATAATTTCTTTTTCTGTGTTCATTTTAATGTGTTGGGGTTTAAGAGGCTTAAATATGCAAAAGAAGGGGTTTTGATGTAAAGGCTAAACCTGTATGTGAGAGAAATGAAGAACAAGTATCTAAAGAAAAGTTAACATTTTCTAATTTAAAAGATGAATATATATAAAAATATTATCTCACCTTCAAAACAAACCATAAATTCACTCTTTTATAATTTTTTAAAAGTATACTATAAAACATGTAAGTATATAAAACTCTCTCTTTCCTCTAACTTTCTCTCTCTCTCTCTCTCTCTCTCGACTCCTAATTCTCTCTGTAGCCATAGTCAAGACACCTCATTCTCTCTCTTAATCTCTCTCTCTCTCTCTGACAACTCTTATGTGTTTCCCTCTCTGTCCTCATCCCACTCATTGTCGCTCTTATTTTATCTCAAGTCTCTCTTTGTCTCCCTCCCATGGCGGCTAGGATTTATTATTCTCTCTCTTCATCTGTCTCTCTCTCCCTAGGATTTGCAATTATTTCTCTCTCTCTCTCCTCTTCTCTCTCTCTCCCTCTCTCTCTCTCTCTCTATCTCTCTCTCTCTCTCTCTCTCAGCCTCTCTACCTCCCTACCTCTATCCTCTTGGCCACTAGGATTTGTCATTCTTTCCCTCTCTATGTCTCTCTCTCTCTCTCTCTGAATTCTCTCTCTTAATCTCTCCCAGCCTTTCTCCCTCCCTCCCTCCCTCCCTCCCTCTCTCTCTCTCCTTTGTCCCTCTTCTCACTCTTAATCTCTCTTTCTCTCCCTCCCCTCTGCTCTCTCATTTCTCATTCTCTCTCTCTCTCTCTCTCTCTCTCTCTCTCTCTCTCTCTCTCTCTCTCTCTCTCCCCCCCCCTCCCTCCCTCCCTCCCTCCCTTGGCGGCCACGGCCGTGAGAAGTCTCATTCTCTCTCTCTCTCTCTCTACCCCCTCTCTTGGTGGCCACGACCGCTAGAAGTTTCATTCTCTCTCCCTCTCTCTCTTTATCTCTCTCTCCCTCTCTCTCTCCCTAAGTCTCCCTCCTCTCTTCTCTCTCATCTCTCTCTCTCTCTCTCTCTTTCTCTCTCTCTCTCTTTCTCTCTCTCTCTCTGTGTCTCTCCCTCCCTCCCTACTCTCTCCCTCCCTTTGGCGGCCAAGGCTGCTAGAAGTTTCATTCCCTCTCTCTCTTTCTCTCTCATTCCCTCTCTCTCCCTCTCTCTCTTTCTCTCTCCCTAAGTCTCCCTCCTCTCTTCTCTCTCTCCACTTGATCTGCCCAACAAACCTGCTCAATTCCTTTAAGTTTGTTGGTGCTTTGGCCTTCTGAATAGCTGCTACTTTCCTGGGATCAACCTGCATTCCTTCTTCTGAAATGATATGCCCCAGTAGAATCCCTCTCTTAACAGCAAAAGCACATTTGGATGGATTAAGACTCAACCTAGCCATTCTGCATCTTTCAAAGCATAATCTGAGTTGATTAAGGTGATCCAGAGCCTTCCCAAATACACTAAAATCATCTAAAAAGACTCTCATAAATGTTGTTAAGTATGGAGCAAAAACTTCCTGTACCCATTTCTGAAATATAGGTGGAGCATTTTTTAAGCCAAACACCATTACATTGCTGGCATATACTCCCCACTCTGTAACAAAAGCAGTCTTCTCTTTGTCTTGTTCTGCCATCAATATCTGATTATAACCACTAAATCCATCCAGAAAACTATACATCTGATGACCTGCAACTGCATCCAATAGAGTATCTTGAAATGGTAATGGGAAAGGATCAGTTAGAGTGGCTGCATTTAATTTCCTATAATCAACACAGATTTTGAGTTTGCCATTCTTCTTTGGCACCACCACTATAGGTGATAACCATGTCACCTTCACCAAAGGATAAATAAATCCCACTTTCAGAAGTTTATCCAACTCCTCCTTGACCGCCTTTGCATAATTCGGGTTCATCCTGTATCTCTAGGAAATAACAGGTACTGCATCCTTTTTGAGGTTGAACCTATGCATACAGAACCTAGGATCCACTCCCTTCATATCAATGTAAGTCCATGCAAAAATGTCTTTAAATTCCTGCAATAGCTGACTAAAATCTGTTTTGAACTGGCCTTTCACATGAACACTAACTTTGACCATCTGAGGGACCTCTGCAGAACCTAAATTAATATCTTGTAAATCATCTTCTTGAACTCTTGCTGTTTTAGCCATCTGCTCCTGAAAAGCCTTTCCAGCCTAAATAATTTGCTGAATATACATCTTTTCTTCCTGTTCCAATAACTTCCTGTTCATATCTTCCTCTTCTAAATCTCCCTTTTTTCTTTCACTCTGTTGTTGTGAAGCTTCAAATTCCTTCTGCTCCTTATATTGTTCCAAAATTACATCTATATCAAAAACAGGTACAATTGATTCATTGACTTTCAGAAAAGCATCTTCTTCATCATCAACAACTTCCTTCACCATGTTAATACCCTATGCATACAAGGCTCTGGCTTCGCTGGGCAAAGTTGCATTCGGTACCATATCCATGTGCACTTTCTTCTTTCCCTTCTTGATTGTAATTTTAGCAGCTCCCCAATCCTGTTTGACCTTTGCTTGTTTGAACCAAGGTCTTTCCAACAAAATTGATAAGGGCTATCTCCGAGGCTATCTCCCTCATCCATTTTGACCACCACAAAATTCACTCGAAAGGTTAGTCTCGAAACAATAATCTGTTGATTCTGGAGTATTCCTAAAGGTTGAATCCTCCTCTGATCTACCATCTGTAGTTGAAAAGGATCTTCTAGCTCAGGTAGCTTTAATTTGGTATACAAAAACTCAGGTAAAATATTCACACCTGTACCTGCATCCAATAATGCTCCCTAAATCTCTTGTGCCTTAAAATTAACAGTGATTTTGGGTACTTTATAATCCACATCTTCAGCTTCAATCTGACATGCTTTAGGTTCATCCACCTGCTCTTCCTCCTTACTCAAATTTTTGAGTACCTGTCTTTTGAACTCAGGGACAAAACTTAAAATTTGATCCATTGTAATAGTGGTGTTCCTCAAAACTTCAGCTGCCAATTGTGCCTCCCTTATCTCTTGATGCTGGATCTCCTTCTAAATACCTAACTGTATATCAGGTATTTGCTGCTATAATTCGTCTTTACCATAGTCAGCTTTTTGACACTTCTGAATTTCCTTCAAACATTCCTGTCTCACCTGTCTTTGCTTCTCCCAATACTGAGGGTGTTTCATCTCCTTATGGGATATAACAGGATCAGCCACATACTTTCCACCTGATCTTGTAATAACCAGCACTGATTTTTTAGGGATCTCCTCCACTTGTATGCAATTAGAACAATCACACTGAACATGCAACACATTAAGATAGTCCCCTTGTTGTTTCTGCAACACATGTTCATCAATTTGCCTGACTTCCTCTACAATGACTACATTAGCCTGTGGTGGCCTATTCTGTTGTGCCTGTGCAGGTGGTCTCTGATTGTTATATCTAATAATAGGGATACCTCTCTCCTCTCTATGCTTGCACCATAATGGGCAATTAGGACCCTGCCTGTGATTCATTCCTCCACAGTATGTGCATGAGTCACCATGTAGATTACCATTTCCTTGAGGATTAGATGGTCCCCAGTTATTTCTCCCCTGAAATCTTCTGGGTGGACCTTCCATTGCTCTATTTCTATCTGGTTCTACTGCATTTGCAGTGGTACATTTGCCCTTGGCACTTGCTGTCTTGGGTTTGCCCTGTTGTTAGGATTATACCAACAAGTAGCATCTGTCAGCCCCTGCTTCTGGCATATATCACAATATGGTTTGTCCTTCCTCTGAGATGTTGAAATTCCCATACTCTTCAGAGTTGCAGCAATTTGTTTGTTTAAGTTCTTAGACTTACTCTTTATCTTTCTCTTTCCATTTTTGTCCTTCTTTGCCCTAGCTTTACTTCTCTACTCCTCTTTCCTTTTCTTCTTCCTGCTTTTGGATTTCCTTTCCTCATCTTCTGAATCATCGGAATCAGAATCTGAACTGTCATCTTCTAAATCTGAACCTGAGTCAGACTCTGAATCTAACTCGGACTCTGAATCTGTATCACTACTATACTTCTTCTTCTTAGTAGTTCCCAACCTTATCTCTGCTCTTCTGGCAGCTGCTACCAACTGATTAAATCCTCCTACACCTCCAGGAATATCTGTACTGGCTACTACAATTCTCAGGGATTCCCTCAACCCATTACAAAAATATTCCCCCAGCATCTCATTAGTTGGCCTTTCATTGGGTGCAAGTCTTCCATTCAAATCTAAAAACTGTTGTGCATAATCTTCCACAAGTAGCCTCTTCTGTTTCATTGTCTTAAGCTTTTATAGGATATCATTGGGTGTTTTCCACCTAAATCTTGCCGAAAATGCTATTTGTAATGCTTGTGTGTCAGCAAAATGGGCTGCACCATACTGTATAAACCAGTTCATAGCCTTGCCCTCCAATGTGGCAACAAATTACTGCTTTTTCACATCATCTCCATACAATACTCCTAGTCCACTTGCTTCCCATTTTGTGCTAAATTGAGCTACGTGGGCATCAGGGTCTTCCTTTTTGGACTCACCCTTGAAGTTTGCAAATTTGACTTTGAGATTTGCTGGATTAGGGGATTGTGCCATTGATCCTGGCTGTTGTGTTGCTGCAACCTTTCTTCTTGCTAGTTTTTTAGACAATCATGGTTGAAACTTTAGTTTTCTACTTGCCTGTCTCTGAATTTGAGACCATGCTAACAGTCCCACAAATCGGTTTTTGTTTCTCTCCTCCTCATTAGGTGTTGCCTATAATTGCTGTGCAGTAGCAACATCTTCTACTATATGACTAGGGAATATGACTAGGGACTACTTCTTCAGTCTGTATTTTCTGATCACTCAAATACCCTAAATCCAGGATATCCACCTGACTGCTACTGCTGGACCTCTGTTGTTCTTTGTTCTTCTGTTTCCCTTCCTGTTCTAATTTCGCCAGTAGTCTGGTATAATAGGTTCCAAAACCTTCACCCCTATATTTTTCAGCAGACATACATCATACACCTGTTCTGTCATCACATTATTCTACTGCTGAGACCCAGGTGTACAATGTTCATAGTAATGGCCACAAATACTAATTAAGCCAAATTCACCTGAACGCACTGCCTTTATTCCTCAAGCCAAAAGGAGCGACCTGTTTTGTCTGTTCTTTCCGCACTACCTCCCTGATCTTTCCAATAATGTTCAAAGGTAATTCAAGAAAGTGTGCTCAGGAATACCTGACTATATGCCTCGAACTCCTCCTATTCTGTTGTCCAATTCTGAAACTCTTGTAACAGAACTTGCACAAAGGATTCCCGTTCCTCCTTTTCCATAATCCAATGTCGAAATTCCGCAAGCCAGGAATTCATTTCTGACTGTATTCCTTCATCCATGAATTTTCTGCACCTTGTCCATTCTGAAACATCTCGCCTGATGCCCAAAGATGAATTTGCAGGATTGCCAAGTGTTGAGCGTGCACAAGCACCCTCAAAGATGAAGAAGAAAACACATTCATTCATGAGGAAGAAAGAGATACATAGGCTGAAATTCATCCATAGCTTTGTTTCATTATGAAATGACATCCATCAAAAACAGATACATCCATCAAAGATATGTGAGGAAGTTACCATGCATAAAGACACACCCCTTCACATCTCAGGTGTAAATGTACTTAATGTAAATCATCACTAGGAAGTGATTGAGTGGTCAAATACCACTTTCATCAGTTTTGCAGATTTGCCCGTGTGAGGCAAAAGCTATGTTTTTTGTAGTGACAAAATATTTTGCAGTGTTCTATAATGGCGTCTGATTCTCTTTCACAGATTGTCACTGAAAAGCTTGACAAGAATAACTTCCAAGCATGGAAGTTTAGAATGATGAATTTCCTTATGGGAAAAGGCTATTGGGAGTTCATTACAGGAAATGAAGAAGAAATAGTTCTTCCTAATGTTCCCAATCAACAAGAAATGCAGGCATTTAAAGGATGGCATGAGAGAGCGAGAAAAGTTATGTACTAGCTGTCTATCAGTATTTCAAATTGCTGACGTTTGGTTGTAGGTGGGGAGAGCTTGAGGATGGCTTCTACTTTCTCGGGGTCAGGCTTGATGCCCTCGGATGAGACAACATGTCCCAATAACCTCCCTTGAGTGGCTCCAATGGTGCATTTCTCAGGGTTGAGACTGCCATTTGCATGATTGACCCTTTGGAAGGCCAATCTAACCTTCATGATGTGCTCCTTACGTGAAGAGAATATACAGAAATCATCTAAAAACACCTCCAAGAAATCCCCTAAATAAGGAGCAAACACCATCTGCATAAATCTTTGAAAGGTAGCAGGAGCATTGGTGAGGCCAAATGGCATTACTTTGAATGCAAATGTCCCCCAGGGTGTGGCAAATGTGGTTTTGAGCACATCTTCCTTGGCAATTCTGATTTGATAAAACCCAGAGTAACCATCACAGAAAGTATACATCTCATGACCACTTACCTTCTCAAGAATGAGGTCTTGAAAGGGTAGAGGATGATGATCCCTCTTGGTGGCAGCATTGAGCTTCTTGTAGTCGATGCAGACCTGCCACTTGTTGTTTTTCTTTGGGATGACTACCACTGGTGAAACCCATTCAGTATTGTGAACCGGAACAATAAACCCAGCCTCTACAAGCTTCTGCAACTCTGAGCGCAAAGCGTCGGTCTGCAGGGGCCCTAATCTCCGATACTTCTGAGCCACAGGCTTTGCATCAGGCTTCAGCTCTATCTTGTGCTCTATGGCAGTCACATGGCGAAGGTGGTGGTAGCTAGTTGCAAAGAGGTCAGGGAAATCTTTGAACATTTCAAGAAACTCATCTTTCTCTCCTGGAGTGAGGTCTGGAGAAAGCATTGATTCGAGCTGTTGAGGACTAGCTGTTATCTTTTCTGCAGGTGGCAGGGTCGAAGACACCCCCATCATGTAAACTTCCTCCTCCGAGAATTCCTCCCCCCCGTCTGATTCTTCCATGGACTCAGACACTGAGGATGAGACAGTATCACTGTCATGCTCCTCTTCTTCTTCCAGTTCCATGGCACCAGGTTTGCACCGGGATCTTCTCCTTGGAAGCACCAAAAGACATGTGTCCTGTCTTCCAATAGCTGACTGCATCACTCTTTCTCAACCATGGTCTCCCGAGTATGGCTGGGTAACTTCTGCCTGTATCTTCAATGTCCACTACATAGAAATTGACAGTGGTGGTCAACCCATTGACAGTGATGGGCAAATCCTCAATGACTCCCATGGTGGCGAGTCATCGACCATCTGCTACCCTGATTCGAGTGGAGGAACGCCTTGTACATTTCAAATTCAATTTCTTCATGATTCAGGGCACCATGATATTACATGCAGCTCCCCCATCAACACACACATTTTTGACACGGCAATTATCTATGATGACATCTACTGTATGCGGGTGCCGATCAATTTCTTCAGAGATAGAAGATACCTCTCGTACCTTTTCCTTTTTCTTGCTCTTCCTTGTTGAGAGACCTTGCTGCAGCTCACGTCTCACCTTAGGGCTTAATGCTATTAGTTGAGGGAGTGTGATGCTCAAAGACCGATGAGCAAGGTCCTGAATGACCGAATAGTCCTCTTGCCCTGAGCCGATGGGAAAATCTGAGGGTGACCACTTACTCCTGCGAGATCTTTTAGTCTTCTCTGTTGGTGGGTCAGCCATCTCAGCATCTGAGGGCTCTGAGAAGGACACCTTCTTCCTGGGGCGGACCGGTCCACGGTTTGGAGAGGGGTCCGAGGTAGCACGAGTTCTTTTCCCGAGATCAAGGATCTTGACATCAGAATCCTCAGTGCCCGACTCACTTAGAAGATTCACCCTTGGAATATTGGGGCATTCTGTGCGATAATGACCCTTCTGGTGGCACTCGTAAAATACAACATTAGCACGATCTCTTGGAGGGTGGTTGGCTTGATTTCTGATGCCCACCATCTCAAGCCGAAGATCATTCAGGGCCTTGGCTAGGTCATTGACTCCAGGTTCTGTTGCAGGGGGGGCCTCTTTAGTTGGAGGGGCCGCGGGAGTAGAGAGGAGGGGAGCTCGTGGGTGAGGCTGGGGAAATCTTCGAGGCGGAGGATGAGGATATCCACCTTGTTGAGGGTAAGTATCTAAGGGAGGACCATACAACTGAGGTGGAGGCGGTTGATACATCCCTGATGAGGGGTGGGGGTATGCCCCTGAGTTAGACCCCCCAGGTTGATGTTGCAAGAATTGAGGGGGTTGCGGAGGGACAATCATCTTCTTTGAAGCGGGGTCAGACTGAACTTTATCAAACTTTTGAGCAATCTCATGTGCTAGCACCATAGTTTCTGGATTCTCCCATTTAAGCTTGAGGCAGAATTCATCACTCGCTCCTAATACAAGGTAGCCCAGCACATGCTGAGTCATTCCAGCTCGAAACCCGGCATTGTCCTCCTGTGTGGCAATCAAACGGTCCAGGAGCACGGCCGCTCGATCCACATATCGATGCACCGTCTCACCTTCTGACTGCTTCAAATTTGCCACCTGTAGGTACACATTCTTCGGCTCCTCTTCTTTGCCGAAATACTCAATCATTGCTGCTGTCAACCTTGGCCAGCTTTGGCAAACATCTTCGGCTTGCTTCTCATACCACACTTGAGCCAAACCTTCTAGAAATGTGGGAAGAACCAATAGCCATCTGTCTTCAGTAAGAAAGTTGAGAGAAACACAACGGCGCTTGAAAGCCATAAGATACTCATTTGGATTTTCATCTACCCGTCCACAAAACATGGGAATGTCAGCCATGCTTGGAAGATGGAAAAGAGGGGCTTATCTATGGACGAACAATAGTAAGAGGAAGCTTGAACTGAAAATCGGGTGAAGATACATCCAAAAAGCACACATAGGCAGGGTAGGTTGTGACTGGAGTAGTGTGAAATATTACTCGAGAAGAATCTTCCGCATAGAATAGCACATAGACAATCTTAAAAGGACCAACCCTCATGATATCACATCGATCATTACAAGCGAGGGTTAGAGGCGCGGCGTTGCATGAGGTTGTTCATCAAGGCAAACAAGAATGCCATGACAAATGTCAACAGTTGGAGAGCTTGCACATCACCTTCAGCTTCTTCCAGTTCTTGTAGTCGCCATTCTATTTCTTCAAGGGGTGTGCAGTCTGGCATCCTTCTTTTGAGCAATGTCCTTGAGAACCCTCCTGATGATCTTCCAAAGTCGGTGAACTCGTATCAAGTATGCCCAACACTTAGTTTCATGATGACCACAACCTTTGCATTCCTTACAAATGATCACCCTCCTTCGTGGCTTGCGGCTTTGTTGGGGTGGCGCTTCCACTTGCGTCATGCGTGATTGAAGTACAAGCTTCACGTGCCAAGAAATCAGCAACAAGATTTCGAGCTCGAGGGATATGCTGAATTTTTACCTCATCAAATTGGTTGCAAAGTTCCAAGGCTTGTTGATGTCATGGAACCAAGCCTTTGCTCCGCACCTTCCACCTTCCACTAACTTGTTCACACACTAGTTGAGAATCTCCTTGCACCTCCAATTGCTTGGCATGAGCGCCGAGTACTCAGCTTGATTGCAAGTACTCGCGGGTGAAGACTTGCTGTAACAATACTCCTCACCACCCGGTGAAGTGAGCTTTACACCCACGCCAGCCGCCTTGGTCGAAGGTTTGTAAGCTCCATCAAATTGAAGGATCCAAGATGTCATCACACTAGGACTAAAATTCGGACATCCCAAGTTTCTCGGTAGTCCAAGATAGGTAGGAGGAGAGGGTGGGGAGAATTCGACACTTGAGCCAAACGTTCAGCACCAAACAAACTTGCAATTCTTTGTTGATAGTTTATCTTAAGCCCAAAAAGAATTACAATTTGAAGCTCGAAATGAGGCACAAAAGGCTGATTAGGTACAAATGGATTCCTTGGTCGAAACATTACCAACCATAGCCGAGGCCTAGAAACCTTTGTAATGAGATTGTAAATAAACCATTCAGGTCGAGCTTTTCCATAGGAATCAATAGGCAGATGCGCCAAATCTCTCCCCAAGCTTGGGGAACATCCCACCCTTCAATGAAGGACACTGTTTTAATTACCTCTAAAGCAGCAAGTATTTCAATCACCGCACAATGAGTAGAAGCAAAGTCAAAATCCTCCCAGCGTATCAGTAGTTCTTCACCATGAATCATCCACGGTGTATCATTCCACCCGTCATCTCCATCAATGATGCACTGGACAATCATCCGTTGAAGGTCGACATGAAGATCAAGGAAGACATCACGTGCATTGGTAGCCGTAAGGTGCGGAGGAACAGGCACCAATTCCTTAAACGCGTCGAGAAATAACATAAATGTCCACCCTTCTCGTAAGGCGTGCATTGGAGAAGTTCTGAATTGGCAAACTAGCAAGAGATGTGGATAGAGCACATAAAATGAAATATTTTTGCTTTTTACAGCAAGAGCAAACTCTTTACGGTTAGAGAGTTACAGCTCCCGAAATTTCAATATATGAACAAAAATCATTACATTTTTACCACTTCCAACTTGTTGGCCCAATGATAAGACTTTCTTTTGTGAAGGGGGAGGTCTTGGGTTCCAATCCTACTCTTTAATAAAAAGAGAGAAGAGGAGAGGAGAAGGAGAAGAGAAAGAGAAAGAGAAGAAGAAGAGAAGAGATAGGGGGGGCACGGGATCTGCTGTTACTCTTTTGCAGGGGCTTAGAAAACAGACCGCGACTAGAGCAGCAGTCCACAAAACTGTCGTGCAGAAAACAGTCCGCAAACCAGAAACCGCAGCAGTCCACAAAAATGGAGATAGGGGGGTGCGGTATCTGCTGTTACTCTTTTGCAGGGGCTCAGAAAACAGACCGCGACCAGAGCAGCAGTCCACAAAACTGTCGCGCAGAAAACAGTCCGCAAACCAGAAACCGCAGCAGCCCACAGAACTGTCGCGCAGAAAACTGTCTACAACCAGAAGTCTGCAACCAGAAGTCGCAGCAGTCCACAGAACTGTCGCGTAGAAAACTGTCTGCAACCAGAAGTCGCAGCAGTCCACAGAACTGACGCACGAATCGAATGCACGCGCAGTAGCTTAGAAAGAGCACGGATGGTATAGTTTTGTTGATGTAACCCGTACGAAAAGAAGATTCACCACTAGCAGCCACACCAAAACTTTTAGCCGGAAAAGTTTTCGAGACCAGAGGCTAGAGGCTAAGTATGGCGACGCTCAAAGGCCAGAGAGAAAAGGAGATCAAGAGGGCGAAGGGATGTCATAGGAGAGAGAAAGGAATTAGAAGTGGAGGGAAGGAAAAGGGAGACTATGACACAAGGGGAAAGGGAGAGGGGGAAGAGAAGCATGTACATGATAGGAGGAGGAATGTTGAGATGTAGACATCAAGGGAAGAGAACCATACTTTATTTGAAAGAAGGGAAGAGAGGGAAATATCAAAATACTAGCTAGGTGGCTTTATAAGAATGAGCGTGTCTCATCAAGGAATAGCCCCTTCCTTTTATAGCCAAAAGAGGGGGCCTCTCCACATTAATGTATCCTCCCACATGCATGGTGTGTGTGGAAAAGTCTCCCATGTGGGCTAGGCGGTTACGCACTCTCAATTGTGTGCGACAACCCTTTGCCTCAATTTTCCACATAAATCAAGCCCCATATCTCAAGTCTATGATACTCCCTTGGTCTCTTTCCAATTTTATAATATGTTCAAACCTCTAGGAGGACAAGTGGAGGGTTGGCACAAGGAATCTTGCCACCTCATCCTACTTTCCCCATTATTTAACTAGCTCTCTTTGTCCTTCTATACCTCCCCCACATGGGCCTAACCCAAATGGAGGGAATAACTCAATATAATAGCCATTTTCACTTATTTTATATTGCTTCTCCCATGGACTTTGAGCCATATCTCACTAAATGCAGCCTAGGTGGAGGGGTGGCACATGGAGGAGCCATGCCACCTTGGATTTTATAATATTACTATCATGGATTATGTACAACACACCTTATGGGTCCTCTTACATGGAAGGGTGGCACATGGTCATGCCCTGCCACCTCAACCTTGGGCCCTATGCACACCATATTTTATTATACTATTGTCACATATACAAACACACATACATATTAATGCCTTTTTCCTTAGACAATTTTATCCATAACAGTGGTCATAACAGATTATATTTATACCAGTTGTGGGAGTTGACAAAGCATATTGCACTTGTATCAAATAGACTTCAGATTTGTATCCGATTGTACTTTATTTCATTTTACACTATCCACAAGTTCATTGTAAATCCTTTTTTGTTTTCACATTTGTGCATATATCTAAGCCTTGTAAATCCTTTTTAGGCTATTCCCAAAGAATGAAATTGACACTTATACCATTGGGGAGAATGAAAACTTGAGGTGTATGAATGGGACTCATTGTACTTTTGATTTATCAAAGTTATTGTAGATTTCATGCAAAAGTATTACATTATTTGTACCTAAAATTTTTGTTATGCTTTAATATACGATGGGTCTTGAGGCTACAAAATTTGTCAATGGTATGACATTGAAGTATAATGGAAGAGTTTATGCCTCGAAGAACTTCACAAACTAGACCATTGTTGACACCACAAAGAAAGCATGGTTCTTGGTACTGAGCAAAGGCAATCTCATTCTAGTGATGACAAAGAGAGAGTTGGAGAAAGATGACCAGGCATCAGATGTATCTTTCTCAAAGAGCAATTTGATTCAAGGGGGCACCTTACTAGGAATAAAAATTGAAAAAGACAGTAATACGATGATGATTTACACAAAGTCAAGAATGAGCAACGGATTGTTTCTTCTTTCAAAGAAAGATGCAATGCACTTTGTGATGCCGCCTCCAAAAGAACCTAGATTTCTTGAATTGGTTCCTGCATTGGAGATCCTCCAACATGTGTGGGAGGAATTTCCCATTGAGGAAGCAAGAAAAATGCAGTCAAAGATAATCCTTGAATACTTTTGGGGTGCCATAGAACAAGGTTCAACTTCATTCAAGGTATCTAAAGTACAAGGATCCACACATGAGACACCTAAGTTGCAAGAATCCACACATGAGAAAGGAAGGGATGAGACATGCCATGTAGACCTGGTTCACTGGTTCAGGGTAATACAAATGAGAGAGGAACTGGAGTGGATGAGATAGAACATGTAGCCTCTGATGAGGGTGTTGTACACATGGATGCTTACAAGGGACCTACATCTAAGATAGGAATTGAATTGGCTGAGACACAACATGCATCAAATGAGACGAGACATGCACATGCATCTCTCATTCATGGTATTCTCACTTAGATGGTGTAATGCATGAAGTTGATGGGATAACAAAACAAGTGTAGCCCTTGAATATACTTGAAGTGGAGGAAATAGAAGAACAAGTAGGTCAATCTAGAGTGGTTCAGATAGAGCCCCTAAAAAATAAACCCTGGCATCAAATGCAAAATGCAAGTACTTCACAAGCTACAATTCCAAGTCCTATAATAGCTACAGGTACTCAAAATAAAGGTCACTCATCTACAAAGAAATGGCGAAGAAGAGAAGAGGAAGAACACGAAGAGGATGCGGAGGGTCTTAAAATGGTCTCAGATTTAGAAGCAAAAATGTTGGCAATGAAGAACCTAAATCTTCGCTTGAATGAGACAGTGACAGATGAGGATCTAGGATACATATGGGGCTAGAAGACTAATGTTATACATGCTTTAACGATAGTGAAAGCAAGCATCTTTACCAATAGCAGGACCTTAGATACAAACTATGCTGAAAATATTTTTTAGGCTTTGATTAATGGGAAAAAACAAGTTGTTTCAAATTTGGTAATCCATCCAAGGGCATATTGGCTAGTCAAAGGATATTCTAGTCAATCCATCCCTCTTGAGCAGCCTCGAGATTTTGAGATGGAATTCACTAAGTTCCTTAGAAAACAAGTTCCCTCACTTCAAAAAGGACAAAGTTCAATGAATGATCCAAAACGACATATAAAGGATGCTAAGAGAAATTTCTTAGCTCAATGCACATTTGAGGCAATAGCTGGTCAACACTCTGCCTATGCTTGTAATGAGCATTCTAGAGGGGCATACAACAAAGGAGAAATTTCTTATGATACCTTCATCAATGTGCCTCAATTCCACTATTATTTTGCAAGCCTTTGTATCTTCAAGAATGAGAAAAAATTTTGATTGAATCAAAAATAATCATGGCATTCATACACTACGAAATATCACTCCACTTTAGAGATGTTGCTCAAAGGTAGGACCATATGGAGAACTTTTAAATCTGTTGTGACCACTCTCCAAAGAACTACTACTAAAGTGGAAGCAGAAAATCTTGTTCACTTCTACACATGCTTGAGTGCAATTGTACCAAGGGGAAAGTAAGAAAGATAGAGGTGATGACAAGCTTTAAGATAGTAAGGGATAGGTATCAAGACTACACAAGCATACTTTTCCGCAGTGATGAAGTTTTCAATCAGATAAAAGAAGTATGTCTTGCATGTGAGAAGCGAGATGTCACATATGAGGCTCCTTCATTTATTAAAGACAAGGTAAAGAAGAATGAGAAAAAAGCGATGACGGCTTAAATGTGGAGGCCTATAAGAAACTTGCTAGAAAAATACGCATGTCTTTCTATAGAGAAATTACTAATCCAAAGAATGGTTTTTTGGAAAAAGAGATAAAGATCATTGCATGGAAGATTGCATCATCCAGCAGGTCAAGCGTGATGCAGTAAAGAGTGTGATTTAATATTTTATGGCAAAAAGAAAAATCCAATTAGCCAATGTAAATTTGATCATAGTATTGTGAAGCAAATGGCATCATCTTTACCATCAGCTAAACGGAAGGCTTGGGTGCACAAATGGGTAAGGGTAGAAGATGATGGGTTTGAAGTTACTTCTTCTATGGTGAATGACATTCTCGAAAATGTGCATGCATGTGTACAAAAACTCATCAATGAGCACACTCTTAGAAAAGCAAAAACTTTGAACAAGGGATTTTTTTTCATACATGAGATAATTTCCAAGTCTGGAAAGAGTGTAGAGTGCAAGGGAGTTTCATTGAATGATTTCTTATTCGACGACACCACTTGGGAGAGGCCTTAGGTTTTCTTTGTCTATGAAAAGTCACTTGATGATATTCGTCAACTCCTTGATAGAATATTACATACCACCATTGGTTGAGTGGGACTATGTAACATCGTCATATTTGTGGATAAAGAAGACAAGGAAAAAATGTATGCTACCCTAGAAAAACAATATGGCAATAAGCTTAAGATTTACAATGGTATACTCAAGAAAGAGGGACAAGAGAGAATGTGGTCTCAAGATACAGAGTCTTGAAACCTTTTTCTTGTGCATGCAAAGCCCTTACAATGATCACTCCTTATGGAACAACATAAGAGGGAATGCAAAGAGATTGCAACTAATGCTAGAAGAGCATGAAGCTCCAGGTCTCCTACATCATAATGCCAATCACTAGGAAAGGCCAGCAAAAAGTGCTGATCATTTAATTATAGTATTCATGATGGAATTTTTTATGCCGCCCGGATGGAAAGTCACATTGTGTCAAGTGGGGCATTTGTTTGAAGCTCTTATTAGAAAAGGACACCCTATAAATATTATTGAGAGCCTGCTTGCTTGGAATACCTTGATATCGTGGCTGCTCTCACAATGAAGTATGATAAAAAAGGTCCGATCTCACATAAGAGGATGATGACCTAGAGATGGCCATGTATGATGAGAGCAAGAAAGAGGATGAAAATGCTGAAAGCTCTAGATATGAAAGTGAGAACACCAACGATAGTGAGGAAGCTAAAGGAGATGGATATGACATTGATCTTGCCTCATAAGGTTACATAAAAAGACCACAAAGATATCTAAAGGTATGAAAACTTATCCTTAATTTTCTTCATTTATTTAAAAAGCCTTTTTTCTAATATAGTTAATTAAAATTTTTGAATCTCATAATTATTTTATCCTTTTATGGGGGGAGGAAAAGGAGGAGGACATATGTGAAGTAGAGAAGATAGGAAGCTCATCTCAAGAAAGCAGAGCTGCTCTGGCTATCCATCGGATGAGTCTAGAAAATAATCATACCTTGCAGCATATGGAGAAGTCATTTCAAGTTAGGTTTCAAGTTTGGCAATAACCTCTTACTTTTCTATTCGATGAAGAGGACATTTCAATTCTCTTAAACTCCAAGAAAGAGATTAATGACAATGTCATAATAGCCATCCTCAGGTTTGACACAAACTTTTTCTTGACTTTATACTTTTACATTTACATTATGAACTAATATTCTTTTCTTTTTATTGTAGTATGGTTTTAGAACAGCTTTCCCTATATATACAAAGACATGCATATATGGTTGATCCTCTTATTTCTAATGTACTTAGCAACAAGCAAAAGACCATAGATGATGTTTGCAAGTGGTTGCAACCTGTTGATTTGACTGAGGTGCGAGTTATCTTCACTACATATCATGAGTGAGTATCAATCCTTACTTAGCTTATCTCTTACATTGTGGAGGATTATGTCAAATAATAATTATTCGTAATTAATAATGCAGCTCACATTAGAGCTTGGTGATTGTGGACATCTTAGCCAAGCACAATGTTTCTTTGTCAACTCAATAGCATTTGTCCATGGCAGTTTGTCAGAGTAAGTATAACCTACCTGTGTCACCATTACTTCCATGAGATGCATCATATGCAATGTGCACATTCATTTATGTTATCTATTTTGATGTGTAGATCGGCTCGTAAGTTGGTAGGTATGAACTTATGCAAATGGAAGGTGACTTTGAAGATCAAATCAAGTATGTAACATGCCTGACAATGAAGCAGATGATGGCCAAAGTTGTGGGTGGAGAGTCAGGTATAACTGCTTTTTTCTCCTTGCATTTGAGTGGCAGTGAAATTTCATTGTCAACATATATAGAATTGCATCTACACACATTTATGTCATCTACCATTAAGGCATTTACTGATAATGTGGTGGAGCATCCAGAGGAAACATTGGTTGCTACACCCATAAGTTGTCCTAATGTAACTGCTGTATTGGACAAAATGGTGAGCTCTTTTGATGTCAGGGTTATCACTAGCCAATGACCTCATGTTTTGACATTTGGTAGCGAGGAAGTTACAATCCTCTCCAACCCTTTGAAGGAGACTAATGACAAAGTCATAATGGCAATCCTCGGGTTTGATATGAGCTTCTCTTGGCTTGATACTTCAATCTTTTCATTCAATCTACTATTAACATTTGTTTATTTATTGCTACAGTATGGTTATATCTCACTTTCCTAGATCAATACAAAATCATGTGTGTATGCTTGATTCTCTCCCTTCAACTGTACTTGGTGATACCAAGAACATGATAGATGACGTTTGTACAATGCTACAACCTTTACACTTGGATGGCCTACTAGTTGTCTTTGTGCCATATTATGAGAAGTATCATCTCAACCTTTCTTTTACTCTTTTATTTGTAATATTGTGTCAATTAATACTTAATATTGTGTCAATAAATATTTTTTCCCTTATTGGTGATGTAGCTTACATTAGAGCTTGATAGTATGGGATCTTGATGACAACCATTGTTGGTTTGTCAATTCATTTAGAGGCTTTCATGGGGTGTTCAAGTAAGTGTTATTTTATCACATCATTATGAACATGCATCTTACTATTTACTACACAAATTCACTTTGTCATATGTCATGATGGACAAGCCTGCAAACAAGTTAGTATCTGCGATTGTTGTTATATACAATAAATATCACATGATGAGAATCTAATAATTATATCATTCTTGTGTTCCATCACTTTATTTTATAGATTTCAATGTACTCAAAATCTATCATCTCACATGTCTTGCATTACAGTCTTGCATCTGTTACTTCACAAAATCTAGTAGTCTAGCGTTCTCCAACCATCATCTTAGCGACATCTCAGCCTCTCCCAATTCTTTATTCTAAATCTTTCATCTCACATTATGATGAGTCTGCAGTTCTATAAATCCCTCTCTAGTCGTTTGTTTTCTACATCTCGCACACAGCTTTATAGCCAAACACTCTTTCCACTTTGCTCTCATTACCTTCCTCCTCTCCTTAAGCTTACTCCTTCCATCTTGCTTGCAGCCTTACAGGTCCAAACACTTCTTTCACTCTACTCTCGTTACCTTCCTCCTCTCCTCAAGCTTACTCCTTCCATCTTGCCTGCAACCTTACAGCCAACACTTCTTTCACTTTGCTCTCATTTCCTTCCTCTTCTTACTCTAGAACTCGATTCTACTCCCATTATCATTCTTGCACACTCTTCTTCCATCTCGCCTTACTCCCTCACTATCTCTTGTTCCTGCGGACCATATTCCCATAGCTTAAAGCTTCATGGATCTTTTTGAAGTCATCAATTTTGTGGAGGAAGCCATTAGCAACAACAAATATTGGATCACTGAGAACGAGGTGAATAGGGAGAAGAGAAAGAGACAGTGAGCTCCATTAACCCAGGATGAAAAGGGGGAGGTTGCTGCTCAGAAACACCTAGAGAAGGAGGAGAGAGAAAAAATAAGTAGGTCTACTAGCGAAATAGATAGATTACTTTCATATAGGAGAGAGCTAATAGAATATCTAAGTGAGGTTACTTTGTGTGTGGCTCATTATGGGAGATTTCCACCCTAGGAAGCGCAAGCCATATGAGATCAAGAATGTGCTATATAGGAGAAAATTTATAATTTCTTACTTCTCTTCTGTAGTTTTAACTACATTGATCATGATGAGATGGTCTCATCCATTAGGGGAATTTTGGACTCAAAAGGGCCTCTTGAATTAGTCCCTTAATATATTTGCAAACCAGCCAATGGGATGTTGAGATATTGAGCTCCACTCGTGATATGCCAGGGTGACCATTGTGCATTTATGTCACCGACTTGTTAGCTGTTGATGTGGTTGGTACACCGCCCATGAATAATAGCTGGATGACAGCTAGCTTTATGTACTCTAGTTAGTGGCTCAATTAGCTGAGTTTGGTTTGAGACCCACATATAGGGTTCACCTATTCCTTTGAGAGAGTTCTTTTGGCTTTCACAACTAAGAAGAGGAAAACTGTTTTCAGCCTCCACCTTTGTGTGTATTCCCCCATTGTGTATGTGAGAAAGCTGCAAGTGAGACTCCTTACTTCTCTCCCACTCTCTTCACATGGGAAGGCTTGGGCATTAAAAGAATGGAGGATTCCATATTGGCCTCTCATTGGTGGAGAGTCCTCCTTGGTCCCCACTTGGCTTCCACTTGCATCTCTCTTGCCCCCACCACCTCTTGATGCATTTACTCCCCCCCTTTACTTTTGGATGGTCCCCATACCCTCCTAGGCTCTCTTGGTAGGCCCCCTAATCTGTGACTTTTTTTTCCCTGCAAAAAATCAAAAATTTCTAAAAGTCTCCCAAAATATCCCCATTGACTCCCCACCTTTCTCTGAGCCTCTTCCTCCTCTCTACCTCCTCTCAGCATCCTCCCAGCCTCTTCCTCCTCTCAACCTCCTCCTCTCAACCTCTTCCTTCTCCCAACCTCTTTATCTTTGCTTGCTCCCATTCTTTCTACAATGGTGAAGCAGTCCCCTTCCCCTAGACCAAAGCTATCAATTATATCTTGTGTGGGTCACATTTTGAAGGACAACAGTGATATTTGGATCCCTCAAGAGTTTAGGTTAATGTCCTGGGTCACAATGCAACCATCTGGAATAGGTCCATTCAAGGTTTCTAAAAAGGATAGAGCAAAGAAAGAGAAGCATTAGAAGGGTCGCATTGTTGGGTTTTGTAATACAAAAAAAGGACTTAAGGTGAAGGTTCAGCACATGTACATGGCTAGAGACATGAACTTGGGGACCCTGCCAGTCAAACTTGCTTTCCTTCAAATTGTATCTCTCTTTTACATTAATGTTTTTTCATTTTCAATTAAATTGTGCATTTTAATGATTGTATGTGCACATGCGTTTTGAGAGAGGGTGTCTTGTGGTGATAATATAGGGGGAGGGGGGGAGGGGGAGAGAGAGAGAGAGAGATGAGGGGGATGAGGTGTGTTAGGGGGAGATAGTAGAGGGAAGAGATTTGTGAGTCAAGTAGGGAGAGAGAGAGAGAGAGAGAGAGAGAGAGAGAGAGAGAGAGAGAGAGAGAGAGAGAGAGAGAGAGAGAGAGAGAGAGAGAGAGAGGTAGAGAGTGAGAGATAGATTGATTGGCCCATTAACATCTTTCTTTGGTTTCTATGTAGATATATTTCCCTCTACCAAAGCTGAAATGCAGCCTCTAGATAGTCTCACGGGAATATTTCAAGCTTTCCATTCAAATATCAGGAAATTAATGTTCTCAGGACAGAGTGCTGCCACCTTGACAAAGTCTAGCATTTTTTTCTATAATTCATGTTACCAAAATCGTCGAAGAGAAGGTGCATATGGAAGCCTCCGTCCTATTCCCCTCCCTAACTTTGATAGTCCACAATGGCCTCTTCCTGATCCATACTCTATAGATGCATTTAGAATGAAGATGAGATCAGATATTCAATCATGAATGAAGTTTACTTCCAGTTCAAAATCTATGGTTCATGCCCTCCATTACATTGATTTATTTTTTCAAGTCATTCTTCATTTACAAGACAAAGACCATGTGGGTATGCAAAGGCCTAGAAAATGAATTTCTTGATAATCTTCTATACCCAATGTGGGATGTTAGGGAGGGTTTGCAAAAGGGAGACCATTTTCAAGGTATACTTAGTAAAGAAAGTATAATAATAAGATATCAAGTAGTGCGTAGTATTTGCTACATGAGATACGCTTACAAACGTTGAAAAATAATCATGGCACATGGATACCTATGGATTGTGATGTATGGACACCACAGAGATAGAGGTACATATGCCCAATGGGGATATCCAATATCTTGAGGTCACAGATAGTTGGGGCTTGAATCATGTTCGACAATACATCGGTGTCATCTTTGATAATAGTGATTTTTACTTTACACTAAGTGGGAAGATAGTGAGAAGGTGACTTGAAGGAACATCAATGCTTGAGAAATGGAAGCCTCGTTGTAACTTGTCCATTCATACTGGTAATGAATAAATGTAATAGTTTTTGAAGTGTGATGTCATTTATACTGGCAATGAGTCTATACTTAATAAAATTAGTACTTTTTGATGTGTGTTGTAATAGTTTTGAAAATATGATATAGTTTTTGAAGTGTGTTGTAATAGCACTTGAATAAATGTAAAAGTTTTGAAACTATGTTGTAATATTTTGGGTGGCAGGAGTGGAATATGATGGCAAATTATTTAGGCCAATATATTACATTGTCCAATATTTTATTACCTAAATTGTAGTCGGACCTTTAAGGTATTTAAAGAGTCTGAAGTCAACTATATAAAGGGCCATTAGGTATGACATAGCCTTTATTGTCCTCATTCCTAGACAAGTTGCTCTTGCCATCTTCCATAAACCTCTAATGGCCACACCCCGTGAGGCATACCATGACTTTGTCGCTTCTACTCGTCATTCGTGTAGAGAGGCAGAGTTGTATGACATTTTTGATCGTCAGATAAGATGTCATCGGCACAGTCCACAAGCATCTAGATCTCTTTAGAGATGTGGTAGATTATATGAGAGAGAAAATACCTGATCTGGCTAGACATAGGTAGAGTATAGTGGGTTCCTGTGAGTCTCCTCATTGACTATCACCGTGCTGATAGCACTTTAAAGTTTAGGTTGTAGAGAATTTGCAAATCCCCTAGTCCAAAAAGTTTTAAAATGATTTCCAAGGATGAAGAGTTGGATTTGCAAGCGGGTCCTATAGGAACTCATTTTGTATTCTTGGAAATAGCCTATTGTGTAATTCTTTTGGAAATGGAGGACACAGATGCACCTCCGTTCATCAATGTAGAACCACCTCTTCTTCTAGCAGTAGCAGGGCAAGATGTTGACATTGAGGAGAATCCTGATGTGGTTACATAAGCTACCGTTGCTCTAGATTGGTCTAGTGCAACTTTGGACAAGGGAAAGCACACATCAGAAATAGAGCAGATGACAGAGTTGGTTGTGGTTCTTGAAGTTGGCAAGACATCATCCCCCACAAGACAGCTAGAAGAGAAAGAGGAGGAAGAAGGTTTGACGAATGAGGTTTTGATGCAAACCCTTTCATATATTTTGATTGAAAATAGAGAATATTTATTTTTGATTGACATTCAATACATTAAAAATTTGAGAGACGATGAAGTACTGGGGGCACTCTCCACTTGAGAGAGTAGTATAGTAACTTAGGTTACCCAGAAGAGGGGTTGGATAGGTGCACAGACTTGGCACCTACACACACTTTGGAGCATCTGATCTTAAATGTGTGGGAAAATGCATGACTCTACTAATGCAATAGTTACGAAGATAGAGTTCTGTGAGGTCCAAGAGAGGGCACATAAATGCCAGAGAGTTGAGAATACTATAGAGGCCTCATCATCAGCACCGCCTCGAGCAATTGATGAGAGCAAAAGCTCCATCGATATAACTCAGCTGGGAATGGATGAACAAGATACTGCCCACATTGTATTTTCATAATTTTTGTCAATATGAATGAATTTATGTTCTTAGTTTGGCATTGAGAAGATTACTGATGTTATCTCAATTTTCAGGATGTCATCGAAGTTGATCAGTTTGTGACACATAAAGGGGGTCGAGGAGACATCATTAGTGTGCATTCAACACTAGGACACTACATGGGAAAGTTCCAGTGCCATAGCCTAGTGTGCTTCCATAATTCGTTCTTCCCTTATGGGAAGGAGGAGATGATAAAGTGCAGGGCACTTTCAAAGCTAGTCTCCCTTGTGCCTTTACCCTCTTTTGCACGCAAGTGTATTTTGGTGAGGCAGGATTTGGCACTATCTACTTTTGGAGAGAAACTAGCAGGAAGAATCATGGTGGTTACTGCTATGGGTGCTTCGACAGGTGTTTACGATGCTGGGCAGCTTGTAGAATCTTTCAGTTAATCCACTATTTTGTCAACTCAGAGGAGAGCAGCAAAAGTAGCTAAAGCTAAGCAAGAAAATATTTTGTAAAAGGTGCATATATTAGATGCATTATACAAGAAATATTTTATATGTTGAGATATCGAGCTCCACTCGTGATATGCCAGGGTGACCGTTGTGCATTTATGTCACCGACTTGTTAGCTGCAGATGCAGTTAGTACACCACCCATGAATAATAGCTGGATGATAGCTATCCTTATGTTCTCTAGTTCGTGGCTCAGTTAGTATGCCACCTTAGTTAACTGAGTTTGGTTTGAGACCCACATATAGGGTTCTTCTATTTCTTTGTACTAGAGTTCTTTTGGCTTTCACAACTAAGAAGAGAAAAACTATTTTCAGCCTCCACCTTTGTGTGTATTCCCCCATTGTGTATGTGAGAAGGCCGCAAGTGAGACTCCTTCCTTCTCTCCCACTATCTTCACATGGTATCAGAGCCTGGTTCATGGTAAGGAGCTCAAGAAAGCAAACCAAGTTTGTGGTGTCCTGGTAAGAGGACCAGTGTTGCTTTCCTTTTTCGAGTTTGGGAGCAAATCTCTACAGGTAGCACAGCCAGAAAGTGCAAGAGTGCATTGTCTTAGATTGAGATGCCCTTCGTGGTGTGGCAAGAGGGCAGAATATGTTGCAGGCAAGGGCAAGGCCATTGGTGACTTTATTTTTCTGATTCGAGGCCATCTCGGGGCCCATTTTGGAGGCAGAAGTTCTCCGCAAGCACTGAGAAAAAGCCCCTATTTTTATTGTGCGACCACTGCTCTATAGGTCAGTGAAAAGTTGCCATAGAAATTGCATCGTATGCCTATGCGCAAAGATATTGGGAGTTACAAAATCATCCTTATTGCCTGTTCATGCAAAATCATCACTAGGAAGTGACTGTGTGGTCAAATACCACTTTCGTCAGTTTTGCAGATTTGCCCTTGTAAGGCAGAAGCTGTGTTTGCAGTGACAGAATATTTTGCAATGTTCTGTAATGGCGTCTGATTCTCTTTCACAGATTGTCACTGAAAAGCTTGACAAGAATAACTTCCAAGCATGGAAGTTTAGAATGAAAAATTTCCTTATGGGAAAAGGCTATTGGGAGTTCATTACAGGAAATGAAGAAGAACAAGTTCTGCCTAATGTTCCCAATCAACAAGAAATGCAAGCATATAAAGGATGGCATGAGAGAGCCAGAAAAGTTATGTATTGGCTGTCTATCAGTATTTCAGATTCTATGATTGTGCATATTCAAGATGCAAGTATGCGAAAGTAGGCATGGGATACTTTGGCAAAAATGTATAGCACAAATACACAAGCCAGGAAAGTGCAGCTCAAGCAGGAGTTGCACAATGTGCATAGAGAAAATATGAGCATCAATGACTACCACATGAAGGTGAGGAAAATTGTAGATGCACTTGCTTCCATTGGGTTGCCAGTGGAAGATAATGATTTAGTTTCTGTGACCTTAAATGGTCTAGGAAAGGATTATGCACACTTCCGGACATCCATTGCCATCCGTGAAAAATTTCTTGATTTTGAGGAGTTGTTTGCTCTTCTAATTTCTGAAGAGCGGAGAAATGGTGCTGCATCTTCTTTAGGAGGAACTTCAAAAGAAACTGTCCTCTACTCAAATGCTAGAAGAGGTAGAGGTAGAGGTAGAGTAGGCCGATCTAGAGCTGTGGTAGAAATCAGAATATGCAGCAAACTGAAGAAAACCAGTCCTATGGAGGAGGACGTGGTAACTTTAGAGGCAGGGGAGCCAAAGAGGTCGTGGTGGATGGCGGAGAGGCCAAAATGCAAACAGCAATGTTGAATGCTACTAGTGTGGTACAATGGGTCATATGGCTAAAGACTACTATAAAAAGCAGAATGACATCATGAATGGAAAATTGTAGCAAGGGAATTATGCATCTTCTAGTAGACAAGGTGATGACAGAAATTAGCATCTGTTTATGGTGAAGCACATGACCAATTCTGTGGCAAGTGTAGAAGAAAGCAATGATGTGTGGTATGTTGACTCAGGTGTGTCAAACCACATGATAGGTCATGCAAAATGGATGCAGGATGCAAGGAAAATGGAAAGACCAAGATTTGTGGAGACTGGTAATGATATTGCACATCCTATTGTGCAGATTGGTAAAATTCCTTTGTCTATGCAGGATGGGAAAAAGAAATACCTATCTGATGTATTTCATGTCCCGAATATCACCAAGAACCTGGTTTCTATTGATCAAATGGTTGAGCAGGGCTTGAAGGTCAGATTTAATCCTCATGGATGCTTTGTTGAGGATATGAAAAATAACGGTCGCTTGATAGCAAAAGGAAAGAAGAAGGGCAGGATGTTTATGTTGGATGCAGACATGCCTGAATTGAGTGTAGTAATGTTTGCACATGGGACGGTGTAGTTGCAGATATTAATATCTGGCATAAACACATTGGTCATGTTAATGTACAGCGACTTAAATCAATGCATGCCCAAAATATTGTTGCAGGATTGCCTAAATTCAAGGTTGCAAAAATGCATAAGGTATGTGAAGCCTGTCAATTTGGAAAACATGCAAGGAAACCATTTCCTAGACATGTTCAAGAGAGTAAGAAGCCATTGGAATTAATCCACTCTGATGTGTGGACTACTAAAGCTGCATCTATTGGAGGCTCTCATTATTTTGTCACTTTTATTGATGACTACAACAGAAAAGTTTGGGTGTATTTTATGAAAAAGAAAAGTGAAGAATTTGGGCATTTCAAAGCTTTTAAAGCTATGGTTGAAAAAGAAATATGCCTACAAATAAAATGCCTAAGGTCAGATGGAGGGGTAGAGTACCTCTCAAATGAGTTTAAAAGGTTCCTACAGAGCATGGCATAAATCAGCAATATTAATGTAGTCATATCCCATAGCAAAATGGACTTGCAGAAAGGAAAAACAGGCATATTGGAGAGGTATCTCGGGCCATGCTCAGGACTCCCACTGTAGCAATACATGGCATGATGCCAGAGGAGATGTATACTAGTAGGAAACCAGATATTTCTCATTTGAAAATTTTTGGTTGCATTGCCTATGTTCATGTGCCAGATGAGTTGCGGTCCAAGTTGGATCCAAAAGCTGAGAAGTGCATCTTTATTGGTTATTCTCTGTAGCAAAAAGGGTATAGATGCTATAACCCTTCTACTCGTAAGTTTACAGTGAGCAGAGATGTTGTCTTTGATGAGATGAGCAGCTAGTATGAACCAGTAAATGTGATTGATGATGTAGATGCACAAAATAGTAATGCTGCACAGAATTCACAACAGCAATCACAAAATATTAGTGGACCTACAGTGTCCTCTAGCAATGGTTCATATACTTTGCCATGGACAGGCAGATTGAGATCAGGAGAATCTCCTCAAAGCAATGCAGATAGTGGTATGCAGGTATCACGAAAAGGAAAAGAGAAGGTAGATCAGCCCATGTTTGATGTGAATGCAGGTCACTCTTATGTGGATGGTGAATCCAGTGGCTCAAAACAGAGCATTAATGATGAGTTGGGTACTCCTTCTGTTGTTACACCTGGAGTAAGGAAGACCAGGGATGTTTTGAGAGCACCTGGAAGTGAGCCTATTTTGCATAGGTCTACCAGAGCTAGGTATCTTGTGGATAGGTTGAAATATGATGGATTTATAGCCATTCACTATGCCTATATGGTCAAAGTGATACAGGAACCAGAACCCACTTGTTTTGAGCAAGCCATGGGAAAAGAAAAATGGGAGAAAGCCATGGATGAAGAAATGGATGCCTTGGAAGCAAATGCTATATGGGAATTGGTGCCTTTGCCTAAAGACAAGAATGCAATTGGCTGTAAGTGGGTTTATAAGGTGAAGCACAATGCAGATGGTTCTGTGAACAGATACAAGGCAATATTAGTTGTCAAGGGGTATGCACAGACATATGGCATTGATTATGAAGAAACATTCAGCCCGGTTGCAAGGATGGCAACCGTAAGAGCAATCATTGCTATGGCTGCATCAAAGGCATGGTCTTTACATCAGATGGATGTAAAGAATGCCTTCTTGCATGGTGATTTGCAAGAAGAGGTCTTTATGGAGCAGCCACCAGGTTATGTTCATGTTATTCATCCTGAGTTTGTTTGCAGATTGAAGAAAGCCTTGTATGGCTTGAAGTAAGCACCTAGAGCATGGTCTGACAAGATAGGACTGTATCTTGTCACTATTGGCTTTCAAATTTCCAAGGTAGATTTCTCACTTTATGTGAGAAAACAGAGAAAGGTATTATGTTGCTTGTCATTTATGTTGATGATTTGATCATCACAGGTGATAGTGATGAAGATATCCTTCATGTGAAAATGCTATTGAAGCAGAAGTTTGAGATGAAGGATTTGGGAGAGCTGCGTTATTTCTTGGGCATTGAGGTGATTAGATCACCAAGTGGGATACGGCTCTTGCAGAGGCAATATGGATTGGACATGCTGTGCAAATATGGGATGAGAGGCTATAAGCCTATTTCAGTTCCTTTGGAGCAGAATGTGAAGCTGAGTGCAGATGCAGGTGAGCTTCTGGAAGACCCTATTATGTACAGACGCATAGTAGGAAGTTTGATTTATATGACTATTACCAGGCCAGATTTGAGCTATGCTGTTGGATTGGTAAGTTAGTTTATGCAGGCTCCAAGGAAACCACATTTGGATGCGGCTAGATGCATACTCAGGTATGTGAAGTCCACATTGCAGTATGGACTATTTTATGAGACTGGGGTTCAGATACAGTTGCATGGATACATTGATGCTGATTGGGCTAGTAGTATTTCTGATAGACGATCTACGAGTGGATATGTGTTCTCTTTTGGGAGTGCTGCAGTCACTTGGAGCAGCAAGAAACAGCCTACAGTTGCCTTGTCGAGCACAGAGGCTGAGTATAGGGGTGCAGCAATGGCTGCATGTGAGGTAGCTTGGTTGCATAAGCTACTTTATGATATGCATCCATCTACAGATGGGCCAGTTGTCATTTATTGTGACAACATGAGCAGTATACACTTGGCAAATAACCTAGTCTATCATGCTAGAACAAAGCACATTGAGGTGCATTATCACTATGTGTGGGAGAAGGCTTTACTAGGTCTTATTGATCTAGTTTATGTCAGCACAGAGGATCAGGTAGCTAACATATTCATGAAGGCATTGGGCACAGAGAAGCTGCACAAGTTCAGAGACCTGCTTGGTGTGCAAGAATTGGGATTGAGCTTCAGGAGGAGTGTTGAGATATCGAGCTCCACTCGTGATATGCCAGGGTGACCGTTGTGTAGTTATGTCACCGACTTGTTAGCTGCAGATGCGATTGGTACTTCGCCCATGAATAATAGTTGGATGACAACTATCCTTATGTACTCTAGTTCGTGGCTCAGTTAGTATGCCACCTTAGTTAGCTAAGTTTGGTTTGAGACCCACATATAAGGTTCTTCTATTTCTTTTTACTAGAGTTATTTTGGCTTTCACAACTACGAAGAGGAAAATTTTTTTTAGCCTCCACCTTTGTGTGTATTCCCCCATTGTGTATGTGAGAAAGCCACAAGTGAGACTCCTTCCTTCTCTCCCACTATCTTCATAGTATAGACATCAAATTTTAATATATATTTCTCTTGTTTTCCAGATGGGTGGTGTTTTGCATTATAATTGAGTTTCATTTCTTGGATTTTTGTGTATTCTTGCATTCTCCAAAATTTTCATCAACTAGGGCTTGATTTTTAATTAAAAAAGTCAAGTAGGACGTGAGGCTAGAGCAAGAGGGAGAATATCGTACATGAACTTGATGAACTGCAAAAGTGGATAATTATAAATGATACTATGAAATTTCTTAATTTAAATATACGGTTGATTTTGAAGAAAAGTGCATTCTGTTGTCAAAGGTTTCAAGAATTCTTCAAGTTACTAGATGTATGAATAGACAAGATGAAGATTGCCTATGAACTCTAATCAAGATAGTAACAAAAGGTTAAATTGGATGCACAATCTCAAACCCTTCCATATTTAGATTCATCTTGGGACTAGGAATGTTTTGCATCCCAAACCTAGGTGGAAAATAGAACAATAATATGGTGGCTAATTTAGTTGTGTGCATGGTTAGTTGGAAGGAATAATGTAAAATAAGAGAATATATGCTCCATGATTGAGATGGAAAGCTCTCACTTATGCCAATGGTTCCACATGGAGATGGCAACATCCACACGTATTCTTGGTTGGTGTGTGTGTATTATCAAATTTAGATAGGGAACAAGCATATAACTAACTCAATCCTAGCATAGGAGATTGGGTTTTGCCTTTTATGGAGAAATCGCGAGGAAATTGAGGCTAAGGGGTGCTACACACAATTGAAGATGTAGGCCCTTATGGTGTAAAATTTTGTGCCTTCATGTTGTTTCAATATTACAAAAATAATAACTACAACACTTACCAAATGTAAGACAACATATTAAGAAAATACTTACATTATAAATACTATTAGAAACTATGAAAAGATATATATTTTTTGTAAAGTATGATAGGAATGGCCAGAATCGATTTAGAACTATGCTTTGATATTCTAAAGGTGTTGGTGATGACTACAATGAAGTTTGATACAAAATGGTAAGTTATGCTCATATATGTTGACAAATGCACTGATAGCTATGAGCAACAATGGGTATATAAATTGGGACACATTTCAAGAATGAAGAAGCAAATTGATTTGGGCAAAATTTTTGCCTCTTTGATTGAAAGGTGGCCATTCCATGATGGGTGTGTGTGTGTGTGTGATGGGGGAAGCATCCCCAAAAAAAAAACATAAAAAAGCCTCGCGGGGTCCTAGTACGTGCAAGTGCAATTTTGGGCTAGACAAGGTGATGGGTGTGTGTGTGTGATGGGGGAAGCATCCCCAAAAAAAAAAACATAAAAAACTCCCCAAGGGGCCCTAGTGCACGCAGGCGGCCAGAGATGGGGGCCCGGTCTAGCCCAAAGTCATGCATGTGCACACTAGGGCTCCTCGGGGGCTTTTTTATGTTTTTTTTTTGGGGGGATGCTTCCCCCATCACACACACACACACACCCCCATCACAGATACAAGAAACAAAAAGACAAAATAAAACAAAAAAAATCCCCTGAGGGGCCCTCATGCACATAGGCATGACTTTGGGTCAGACGGGGTCCCTATCTGGCCCAAAGTTGTGCCTACATGCACTAGGGCCCCTCGGGGGCTTTTTTTGTTTTTTTTTGGGGGGGTGCATCCCCCATCACATACTAGTGCCATCAACAATCAATTAGCCATGATTATTTATCATCAACAATCAATTACATTTTACCATGATTATTGATGTATTTATGGAACTAAATAATACACTGCAAGATTCCACTTGAAAATGAAAGATAAATTTGAAAATCTACAAGAAACATAGTTTCCAAAGGTATTCTATTACAAAAAATATTTACAACCATCTTTGCACAAAATTGCTTTTGACAACCAAAATTGGTGTCCATAGTGAATGCAAAAAAAAATCTGATCTATGGCCTAAGTTGTGGGTCTTCTCTGATCCGCCTTGTCAGCTACATGTCTTTTGCCATGGTTGTAACCCTCTTGAAATGGATTGTACACAAGTTTATGTCCTCAAGAAGGGTTATGATCGCCACTTCTACTGCTTCTTGTATGGTGGCTAGTGCAATTGATTGAATACGATAGTCATCCCTATAGGACTATAGAATCTCTTTCACCAATCGAGCGAACGGAGCTCTTGGGATTAGAAGGTTCACACTACTTTAATACTTTCTTATCTCTTGAATCGCCTTCCTTCCATGCTTTCTGCGGTGTCTTCTAAGGACTCCACCTCCTCCCCCACCTCCACCTAACCTACTGCGAGCTTTGCCTTTTCCTTTTGCTATGCGATGCAATTCTGGCAAATATTTTCCACCCTGTCTAGAATGTGGAAATTCTTGAGTGGCATTGTGCCATGCGGGTCGTTGTTATTGGCTCTCCATTTGTGCCCTTTGTTGTTGAGCCAATTGAATCAGCATTTGCCTGGCATCTTCTTGTCCTCCTCCTGCTCCTGCCTCCTCTTTCTTCTCTCTTCGATCATTGCATTGTATACATTGGGAGGGATTGGGAGCTTTGTTCTAGAATCAATCGGTCTTCTAGGCTGCTTTGTTCTTGCCATGTCAATGATGGTGGGGCTATGGGAGATGTGACAGTAGGAAGGAATGTACTAGTATGAGAGAGTAGTAGTGGTACTGAGAAAATGAAGGTATTTGCATATATCTAGGGGTATATTTATTTTGTGCATCATTATTAGTTAGCCCCCCCCACATTTTCCCCCTTTACCCCCCCTCAACCCCTCCTCCCCCCCTATTTATCATCACCCCCTCGAGGGTTAACCTCACAAAATTTTAGTGTACCAAAATTACTTGGTTCATTAAAGCATTGGGTTTTTTCATTCAACTTTAAGAAAAAATTATGTAAAGAGGAGGGGTGTTTGTTTTGGGGGAAAAAACTTATTTAAGGGGTTTTTGAAATATCCCTTGAACTCTCGTGAGGTTGCTCCCCCAACCTTTTCTCATCGCCCGCCCTTGTTGGGTCCACAAGTACAAAATTTAATGCTTGTTAAAAAAAAAAAAAGACAATTAATCAAATGTCCACAAGAAATATTGAAGTGCAATTTTAATTAACATCAAAGTACATTTGATTTAGCAATCCAATGCTTTCCAACATGACTTATGATTGCTATCCAACTTCTATGTTTTTGGGAAGCTTGTGAAGATATCCATGAATGCCTTCTTTTACTCGTTTGAGTTCGACGAACTACTTGGGCTAAGTATGTTTGCAAAGCTTTATTCCTTGCATAGAAGGACCCGACTACACCACGATAGAACCACTTGAGCATCTCATGAAGAGCATTACTTCCATTAATCCCCCCTCCATGTCGCGTACTCTTGAAATAAGCACCTCGAGCTCTATAATGAGACTTTTCCATCCCTTGGGCACTTCAAGCATTCAAGAAACCTTATTGGCAAAGAAACCATGGACCATGAGCATAAATAATGTGCTGCATACATAGAAAAAACACATGAGGTAAACAAGAATAAATTGATGCAATTAAAATTTTAAAAAAAGCAAAGACCAAACACATCATGTAGTGAGTAATGTGTGATTCACCCCATGGCTTCAATGAACTCTTTCACAATGACTTTATATAGTTGCACATCATCATCGTCTATGCAAGGCTTCCTCAAGATCTTTACCAAATTATCCAATTCTTTCCAAACACATATTGTCAAGGTTCTGACACTAGGATCACCTTCCAAATTAGTGGTGCAATCACATAGCTTTTTCCAATAATTCCAATGCAGATTTAATCGATGTTTTCCATGATTGGACAAAAACCTTCGTGCCTTAGAGCCTACCATAGACACTTTATTTGGAAGATTTCTTGACTTTCCCGACAATTGTGCGTCTTTGATTAAGTTTACATTCCCCCCATCTAGACCCATGCTCGAGAGTAAAGCTTCGACCATTGCTATACATGATGCCACTGTCTCCTTCGGTTTCATGTTCCATACATATACAATGTGCAAGTAAAGCAATTTATTAATGAGCTACATCTCTGCATGTAACACACAGAAATGAACTCTTTGTAATGGAATGTTTAAAATTGAATCCCAATTTTTATCATTCTGATCTCTATTGGGTGCAGCATCTTGACTGCAACTCATTACTCCATTGCTTCAATACATCCATTTGTTAGCATCATCATCTATGATGTCATTCATTACATCTTTAGCATTCCCAAAGCCTTTTCCTCTTTTTATTTGCTCTTTCCCTCTATGTATTCCTATGTTACTGCCTCAAAGTTGGTGTGAGTGCATACAATAAAGACACGGATATGTCGCATTTGCACTCAATTCCATTCCAAACATACACGTCAATGTCTTAAGATCTCCTGCCATTTGCCATTCAACTTTAAATGATCCAAACCCTTCAACTTGAAGCAACTCTCCTTTTGTTTACACATCTATGACACTTGGAATTGGAAATCTATCAAATACCCATTTCGAGAATGAGTGTGTTTGTTTAGGAAGTTCAAACGTGGCAAGCCACCAAATGTTCTTTTTCAATTGCACACTAAAATCTTCCCTAATTTCCTTATCTTTGGCATGTTCGAGGTCTTTATTCATCAAAGTAATACTAACCCTCTCCAACTTGTGGCCTTTTACAACCTCACACTCATCCAAATTGATAATGAATACTAAATTTCCTTCACAATTTGAAAGATTAAAAGATTTACATGATTAGAAAGGATTTCAATAAAAATTGCAGCTCTCTAAGCAATATAATTTTAACCTACCCAATGCTTTCATGTTGTAAAACACCACCATTGCAGCTTGGACACTACGTACATCCAAAAAAACATTATTATGCTCTATGTACTCAAAGGTTTTTGGTCCTTGCTTTGCCCCTTTGGTAGTTGTTCCTCCTTTCTTTTTGCTATGTTGGGCATTTGTCTTGTTTGTGGCTTCCAACATCATGCATTCTGAGATGTGTATAAATCCACCTAACAAATCTTGAACAGCAGAATTTGTTTCTTTCCTTGCATTTCTAATGTATACTGGTCTCGGCAATAGAGGATTCTTAATGCCTTGACCTCCAAGTGCATTTACAAAGACATTATACATAGCTAAGTACCCTTGTCGACTAATGCCAACATCATCACCACATGCATGGACAACTTCTGATGGAACTACAAGATTCTCTAAATCAATTGCAACCTCTTGTAATATTCCATGTTGCAATGCATGCCGACGGGGGTCCCTAAGAATAGAAATGAATTCTTTCTTCTTAACTACATTCTATAGGGCACAAAGTTTGTCATAGGAATTTCTTCCAGTTGGTGACCAACCACCACACTGGTGGTAGTAGTTAAGTTAATATCCTCATGATAAAAGAAGCAAACCACCGCACTGGTGGTAGTTGAGTTTTGGATGTAGCCACTTTTGGGTGTAGCGAATGGTTGTACCCAAGCAAACATTGACCCACATAATAATAGAGGCAAGCCATTGCACTGGTGTCATCCTTAAACAGATACATTGGCCAAGTAAACTCTAGAGAAAATTAATAATAAAATAGATTACACACAGATTACATAGATTACATATAAAAGACTCCTTTCCTCAAGAGGTTGGTTCCACATTGCTTTGAGCAGGTCACCTTTTTGAGCTCCCTAACTGCAAGCTCAGCCTTCCTTGCTCCTTTCTCGAAGGGGGCTGGTTCCTTCCTTGAGGGGCCTAGCCCCTCCCTTCTGGTTGCAGGCTTGGCCCTTCTTCCTCCTTTCCTAAAGGGGGCTGGTTCCACCCTTCAGGCTCCTTTTCCTGGTAGTCAGTAGGCTTGGGCTTGTCCTTCTTCAATTTGAGCTCCTTGTCTTTTGCATTTTGTGCCCAAATAAAAATTTGAGCTATAGCATCTAGTTTCTTGTCGTAGATAGCTATAGCAGTCAGGCACATTTGATCTGTCCATGACCTCGGTAATGGCAAATGACATTCTCTACATAGTGATCTTGCATGCACAAACACCCCAAGCAAAAAATGTGCACATGGTGGTAGCACGCAAGCCATCGGATCATGCAGTCATCTATGATGGGGGTATCGTAGACCATGCATTTTTGACCCTACTGCGTAGTAGTAGGATAGGCATCCAATTTAACTATTGTGGCCGTCAATCCCACAATCTTGCTCTATACATGATGAAGTTAATTCTTGATTCCTTCCTTCCTCATCCTAAGGCTGCGGATTTCTCCTTCCGACTCGTCCACTATTTGCTCACTCCATGCAACAACTTCATCTGAATCCCTCATCTGTTGAGGCTGCTTAAATTGCTCAAAAACATCAACATGGGCTGTTTCCAATACTTCCATGCTAGTTTGGAGATTTTGATGACTACAGACTTCTTTTCAAAACTTTTGAAACCCACTGCAAGCTCGTGCCCACCACCAACCCTATCATAATCTTCTTGTTGCAGGGTCTTGTAGCTTACTCTTGGAACTTCCAAAAGGTGTTTTGAAAAAAAAAAACCTCGCCATGGCTGCTGCAACTTGCTCTACCATGGCTTCTCTCTGCATCCTTCCTAGCTTGGACAATGTTGTGATTGTCCTCTCCATCCTTCTTGGCCTTGAAGAGCTCTCACAAATCATGCATCACCATTCTGGTTTTTGCATTCTCCCTTCTTAGCTCCTCCATCATCTGGTATTTTCCAACGGTCAATGTGTTTTGCATGTTGCAGAGACATTTATAAAGACCATCCTTTTTGTCTCTCTAATCTTCAAGCTCCTTTCGCATCATTGCTAGCTCCTTTTCCACAATGTCCCCATTCAATCCTATCTTGGAGTTAAGTGATGCCCTTCTCTACTTCTTCTCTTCTATGCCTTTCCATGTCGACCATTTTTGTAGTGGCCTTAGCTTTCTCTCGTGCCTACAAGGCCCTTGCTTTTGCCTCCTCTACCTTGGCTTCTCCACCATCCCCGAGAACATTTTCAAGTTGCGCTGCCTTTAATGCATCAATGGCTTTCTCTTATAGAAAATTCATAGGCTTCTAAGACATCTTCTTATCGTCTGCTCAAAAATACCTTTGAGAGTAGATGTCATCAAGTGGATTGCAACTCTAGCGGATTGAGATGACAATTAGGATTTACTATCCATGCAATTCTTCAGGTTGGTTATCACGCTCTTCGAGATCACCCTTGAGAAAAATACATCACGTCCTTTAAGTTTCTCTACTACTGCTTGAACCTGCCCAAACTTCACAGTTTCTCTCGTATAAGGAAAGAAGTGCATTTTCTTCTTTAGAACATTTTGGAGGTCTGTTGGCAAGCTAGAAATCTTGACTCCACAATCTTACTAATTTGAGAGTTGGGTATACATCTAGAATATCATGTCTCTGTCTCTTCCACTACTTCTCGAAGAAGTGTGCTTGCAAATTGCCTCCAGGAATGCCTAGCTCATTTTCAATCACACTTTTGACCTTGACAGACTGTTTGTCCCTCCTTCATGTTCACCTCTTGTACCAAGCTGGTGAAATTGCTGAGAGCATTCAAAGTGGGCTTTTAAAGAGCGAGTGAGGAGCTCCCAAAAGTCATGATTTCAAGATCAAGGGAGGAGAGGCTCTTGCACTATGCTATAGAGGGGGAGGAAATATTATGTGAGGAGCTCACAAACTATGCAAGGTCTATTACAAGAGGGCATATAAGTTGCAAGAAGAGTGCAAGGGAGATAGAAACAGTCAAGAGGGATAGAAGATGAAACAGTGAAGGAAATAGAATAGTGAAGGCTTAAGTTTGCAATCTGAGTGCAAGGGAGAATGAAATGGTCGAGAGGGATAGAAGACGAAACAATTAAGGGAATGGAATAGCGGAGGCCTAAGTTTGTAGCCCGACTACAAGGAACTGTCAAGCGAGAGCCACCGTAGTGGTTGGCTCAAATTTTCATTAATTCAAGGCAGAAGTACTACCTTGCATGGTAATGAGCGATTAGAGGTGGTGGTGTCTAAGATTACCAACCACATCTATGGTGGTGGCTACAACTAGACTGGTAGTTAATTACCAGCCACTGCAATGGCTTGTAATTACTCCCCTACTAGTTATATCACCACCGGGCTTGAATGCATGATTACTACAAGTGCATTAAATTACCAGTCTCACCGAGCTTGCATGTTTAGTAGAGTACTAGAGTGCATGGTAATGAGTGGTTAGAGGTGATTAGGCTTCATGATTTCCTTTTGTGGTAATTACTTCCCGGTGGTGGTGGCTCTCATCAGCCATGTCTATGGTGTCTAAGATGCCATTGGGCTAGTAGTTAATTACCAGCCACTGCAATGGCCCACAATTACTCACCTACCAGTTACCACCACCGGCCTTGCATACATGATTACTACGAGTGCATTAAATTACCAGTCACCAGGTTTGCATGCTCAGTAGAGCACTAGAGTGCATGGTAGTGAGTGATTAGAGGTGATTAGGTTTCATGATTTACTTTTGTGGTAATTACTACCTGGTGGCGTTGTCTCTCATCAACCACGTCTGTGGTGGTGGCTAAGATGACACCTAGTCACCAGGCTTGCATGCTCGGTAGAGTACTAGAGTACATGGTAATGAGTGATTAGAGGTGATTAGGCTTCATGATTCACTTTTGTGGTAATTACGTCTCAGTAGTGGTGGCTCTCATCAGCCGCATCTATCATGGCTAAGATTCCATTAGGCTGGCATTTAATTACTAGCCATTGTAGTGGCCTGCTCACCCACCAGTGGGACCTGTCTTCATCATGATAACCAGCCCGTCTAAGGTGGCACCTAAGTTTCCACTATGGCGGCCTACAATTATTATTCCAAAAGTCCAATTAAGTAATGAAAAATGAAGCGCTAATTAAGGCAATGGCGCAGGTGGTTCCAAAAAGTTTTTTTAGAACCATGTTCCAAAAGCTTCCAGCTAGGCCGAACAACTATATCGAGGGGGGAGGGAAAGGCAAGAATAGTACAGGGAGGTCGGGGAAACAGTGGGAGAGGGAGAAGTTGAGAGAAAGGCAGAGGGGAGGGAGGGGATAAGAAAGAGAGGAGCCAGAGTGGCACAAGGAAGGTAGGAAAATTAAGTAGTTGCCTTGTCCACCGCATCTCGATCTAAAGGTTTGTTGTTGAGAAATCGAGCTTGGGTTCCATTATTGGGCTACATGGTTGTGTAATACGTGGCTCTGGCTCATGGATGATTTTTTCAAGTTAGTTTCATTAAGAAGCTAAACTTTTATATTGGTGTCTAAAGTTTGTATGCCATAATAAAAAATAAATGTTTGAAACATTTGCCAAGATTTGAAACTCTTATGCAAAAAAAAATTAAAGTTTCGCTAGGATTTACACATTTTCCTTCAAAATTCAAAAGAAAATATATAAAAAAGTACTACATTCTATTAATATTTTGAAACTAAAAAAATCATCTTGAAAACTTTTTCCAAGATATTATATTAATATATAAGCATAGATTCGATCAAAACATCCTTGCTTTGGCTGGTTGGGGTTACATGAAAGCTCAAAGGACAATGGCATGTGGCGAGTTTGGGAGAAGTGAGGAGGGGGAAGGTGGACAGAGCCTCATTTTTTAAGGGGAGAGAGGGAGGGGAAGTCAAAGTTCTTGCCTAGCAACACTTATTTCATTAATTTTGGACTTGTTAATGTACAAATTCATTTTTATACATACTTTTGGACTAGTTTTTGGATAAAATTTAAGAAAACCCCACTTTTTAAAACACAGATAAAAACATAAAAACAAGCAATTTTTTAGAGCTTTTGAAGGAAATGAAATCAAAATTATAAGGGGAAGAGCAAGGAGAGGAGGGGGAGAGAGAGAGAGATGGGGGGGGAAGAGGAGGTGAGGGTAAGGAAGTTCTCGCACTATAGCAGCGATAGGGAAAAGAAACTTTTGTGCAGTCCCTTGCATTGCCACGGGGAAGGAAAGAAGGGAAGGGGAAGAACGAGGGGAGGGAAAGGGGGGGGGAGAGAGAGAGAGAGAGAGAGAGAGAGAGAGAGAGAGAGACAGGGGATGGGGGGGTGGGGGAGGGGAGAGGGAGAGGAGAGGGAAGGGAGGGTAGGGTAGCTCTCACACTGCCACCGTAGTAAGAAATTTAAAAAGAAAGGAAGAAGGAGAGCGGGAGGGGGGAGGGGTGGGGGAGAGAGAGAGAGAGAGAGAGAGAGAGAGAGAGAGAGAGAGAGAGGGGGGGGGGAGGAGAGGAAGAGGAAGAGGAAGAGAGAGAGGAGGGGAGATGAAAGGGGGGACAGAGAGAGAAAGAGAGAGAGAGAGAGAGAGAGAGAGAGGGGGGGAGGGGAAGAGAGAGGGGAGAGGAGAGGGAAGGGAAAGCGGTGGGTGGAGAGAAAAGGGGAAGAGAGAGGGGAGGAGAGGTCTCTTGTGCTACCACGGGAGCAAGAATTTTAACACAAAAAAGGGGAAAGTAGGATGGGAGAGGAAAGGAGGAGGGGAGATATGATCTTTTAAATACATTTAAAAGGATAGGAGAAGAGGGAAGGGTTGGGTGACCAGGGAGGGCCACGTTGTCATGGCAAGAAGTGGGGAGGCGGAGTAGGAACTCGAGGGTTCACCTAAAAAAAATTTAGTGTACCATGTGCATTCAAAAGAAGGGGTATTTTTATTTAACTTTTTGGAAAATTTAATAGGTTTACAATAATAGGAGGGATTTTTAAATTCAATTTTAGAAAAAAATCACTTAGTTCATAAGTAAAGAGGGTTGTTTTTATCGGGGGGATTTTAGTTGAGGGGTTTTTTAAATACCTCTTGAATGCACGTGATACATAGGCATTTTTAGTAGTGCACACCCCAAGAGTAGGAAAGGGTGGGCAAGAAAATGAGGGAGAGAGGAGAGGAGAAGGGCAAGAGAGAGAGAGAGAGAAAGAGGGGGGGGGGAGAGACATGTGCTTCCTTCTACTCTCACCCGGCTATGTTTGCCTCCCTTCCTCTCTCTGTCACCCTCTCCCTCACATTGCGCTCCCTTCCCCCTCTCCCTCTCCCTCTCCCTCGTGTTACACTCCCTTCCCCCTCTCCCCTCCCTCTCCTTTCTCCTCCCTTCTCCCCCACTCTTCCCATTCTCCTCCCTTCTCTCCCTCTCGTGTTGCCCTCCCTTCCCCCTCTCCCTCTCCCTTTCCTTTCTCCTCCCTTCTATCCCTCTCTCTTCCCATTCTTCTTCCTTCTCTCCCTCTCTCTTTCCATTCTCCTCCCTTTTCACCCTCTCTCTCTCTCTCTTCCCCTTCTCCTCTCCTCTCTCCCTCCCTTTCTTTCCCACCCTTTCCTACTCCTTTCCCACACCTTCCCACCCTCATTGTGCTTTCTTGCGATAGCGTTTTTGTTGCTGCCACAGCAATGCGACCGCTTTTCCTCCCCCATTCACCTATCTTTTTAAATTTGTTTTTAAAAGATCATTTTTCCCTGGCCCTTCCCTCTCCCATCCCCCTTCCTCCTTTTTTGTGTTAAAATTCTTTCTACCACAGCAATGTAAGAGACCTCTTCTCCCCCCTTCCCTCTCCTCTCTCCTCTCTCCTCCCCTTCCCCTCCCCCCCACCTCTCTCTCTCTCTCTCTCTCTCTCTCTCTCTTCTACCTCCCCCTCCTCTCTCTCTCTCTCTTCCCCTTCCCATCCCCTCTTCTCCTCTCTCTCTCTCTCTCTCTCTTCCCCTTCCCTTATTTTCTTCCCCACCATGGCAATGCAAGAGACTGCACAATTTTTATTTTTTTAAAATAAAATTTTGTTGCTGCGGCATCAAGAGAGCTACCATACCCTCCCTTCCCTCTCCTCTCCCTCTCGCCCTCCCCTCTCTGCCTTGCCCCCCCCCTCTCTCTCTCTCTCTCCTCCCCTTCCTCGTCCGGTACCTTATTCTTTCGCGAGGCTTTCCCCTCTCTTACCCCCTCCATTCCATGTCTCTCCCCCTTCTCCTCTCTTTTCCTTCTTTCCCTCTCTTTCGTCCTCCATCAATATGTGTCATTTAAAGATGTGTGCTTCACTGAGTACAAACACATCTTAAAAAACCTTTGTAACTTTTGCAAGGTGTTTATAAAGTTCTTTGAGATTATACCATTTTTGCTTTCTAAAACTTTGTAAGGTGTTTATTGGCACCATTATTAAGTCTTGGAGATTTTGGAGTTTCAAAACTCTAAAAGATGTTTATTAACACAGTTATTAAGTCTGGGAGATTTTTGAAGACTCGCATGGTAAAATAATATCATGCATGGACCTTAACTATATAAATATATGTGTATATATATTTAATATTTTCATGAATTTTTGTATACTTAAATTATTAATAAGTTAAGAAAAAGCTAGTTCTTAAAAATAAATATCTATACTAGGACTTTTGCAATATAGAGTAAGGTACGAATTATGTTTCCTAGTTTTTGCATTATTAGTAAACTTTTGATTTTGAAGGGGTAATCAAAACTCGCCCAAGAGGGCCCACCTCCTCTTAAATGCCATTTGGGGCTGATGTGGGAAAGGTGCACATGGAAGGAGGGTTAAGCGTGGGTTAAGGGAGGTGAGGATGGTTTGGGTGGTCCCTATTATAAGGGAAACAACCAACAAGGGCTTTGGTTCCAAGCCTTCCCACCCTCCACCTCAATATACCATCGTCCCACACCTTGGAGCACTCTCACTGGTACACCTCAAATCCCTCCCTAATATCCTTGAAATTAAGAAACTCTAATTGAAGGCCTTTTTGAGACCCCATTTCTCCCCTAATGATTGTAGAGAGATATTGTGATATTTATTATGTGTAAATGACAATACCAGAAAGTAAACTTTTGATTCTCGAATGACATTTTCATAAAGTAAACTTTCCATTTGGGAAAGATTTTTAAGATTAGTCCAAATGTAAACATATGAGTCCAAAATTAATGAAATAAGTGTTTAGAGTGATGCTAGTTCTTGAATTGCTTAGAGAGTGAGGATTCAACAAGAAGCGGATGAATTTGCAAGCTGAAATGATGTGATTCACTTTCACATGCTACCACACATTCATGGACTAGTCGCAAAGGAGCAGTTGTATGTGAAGCTACATGGATGTGAAGGCAGTTAGTGGCAGAGGTGTTCTTGAATTTTAAACACAAAATTAGAAAAATCATGGCATTGATTTAATGATGATCGGACCTCAGAGAGAGGAATTTTTTAGGAGAGTAGAGCCATTAGGGATCGAAAAATAACTTAGTTAATTGTAACTTTGATTCAATTAAATCTTCACAAAATCTTGAAGATAGCATCAATTGTAACTCTAGTTCAATTAAATCTTGACAGAATCTTGAAAATAGAAACACTATTATCATATTTTAGATATTACTATGTCCATAACATTAACTAAATCCATTGTAGCTTCGATTTAATTAAATTGGATCATAACCAAATAAGCTAATACAAATTGGCCACCTTCAAATGCTTTGGAATTTTTTGGAGTGACAAGGACAAAAATAAGGAAACCTTAAGCATACTTGAAAGTAACTAAGTAGAACATATAAAACTTCAGCACATTATTGATACTTGGAGAGGGGCTCCCTCCTACACAATGCTTATTTCTTGCTATGAGGAACAACCATGTTGGCGCTCTAGTATGATGAACAATTGTGTGGTTCTTACTATCAAAAACCATATGAAGAATGGCCACGTTGCATTCCATCATAATGGACATATATGTGGTTCTTCTATTACAAGCCATAAAAAACGCTGCTTGGGCTCATGTACTTCATAGAGAGATAAGTGTGGTTCTTCTATTACAAGCCATAGAAAATGCTACTTGGGCTCATGTATTTCATAGAGACTTCATAGAGCATACCAATTTCCACCAATCTTGATGATGGTATCTTGAGGAAAGACAATTTAGAGATGCAATTGTTGTGTAATAACCTATACATGTTTATCATTCAACTCCTCACTGACAACCATTCTTTGCTTTTGTTCTTGGCAACTAGCTCTGCTTTCCCAACCACAATCACAGCACCTTCCAGCTCCTTCCCAACCATGTGTGTTAAGTCCTCCACAAGCTCAGATAGCTTGAACTCATCACCCTGCATGCTGAGCTGCCCACCCCCATTGTTGCCCCCAACAAATCTCTCCAGTCCTGAAGCTTCATTTTAGCTCCCAAAGCTTCCATGTATGTCTTTAAGCCCTCCTTCAGTCGATTTATGAATTATGTCCACTCAACATCAAAGGTTTCAGAATACCCATATCTGGCAATGCAACGACAAACACCTTTGTGGTTTGTATGCTGGAATGTAAAATGCTCGTCTAGTAGAACTTCAGAAACTGATTTATACTCTACATAAGTCAGGACAATGAAGTCATGCATTGAGCACATGGTTGTCAAGTAATGCCTCAAAATGTGTCGTACTTTGTTAGGCATATTGCTATACAAAAAGCACATCCTTGGCACACGTCTGACATTTCCATTGGTAAGGAGGGAACCCATCTCATCTTGCAATGCTAATGCTATTGAGCATCTCATATTGGTGTTTTGTTCCTCTCCCATACACCTAGCTGAGCATTATAAAAGCGAGAACAATGGCCACAATAAATGGTAGCCCACCTCCTGGTGGAACCTTGCTCAGAGCAGTTGAAAGGTAGGACCCTTCAATGATCCTGAAAATACACAGGAATGTAAGAGCTAGAGGGAGAGCCATATGCCAGACGACTACCATCACCAAGGTCAGAAAAAGGGTTGTGATGAACATCACTCCAATGATTGTCACCCCTGAGAACATGTCACAAAAGTATTGTGTTCTAGAGGAAATTTTTGCTTTTCAAGCTTCACTGTGACAACAATCATACCAAAGTTCAATCTTCCAGAAGTAGCTTCTGCACCCTCCTTAAGAATTTTCTCAAGTTGCACTGACTTTGTTGCATCAGTGGCTAAGTCATCTTCTAAGACATCTTTTTATCATATTGCTCAAAAATCCCTTTGACGGTAGATGTCATCAGGTGCATTGCTACTCTAGCGGACTGAGATGACAATTTAGATTTGCCATCCATACAATTATTCAAGTTGGTTATCATGCTCTTGGAGATTTTGCCCTTGAGAAAGAGACATCACATCCTTTCAATTGCTCTACTATTGCTTGAACCTACCAAAACTTCACGGCTCCTTTCGTATCTGAAAAGAAGCACATTGTCTTCTTTAGCACATCTTGGAGGTCTGTTGGCATTCAACATTTATGAGTTCATGTATAAGGGGTGCTCAGTGTGGGTCAATTTTCTAGGTATGCTGGCATGGATGGGAACTTCCTTGGATCTGGTGGCTAATAGTTTGGGCAGGGTTTTGGTGGTGCCTCCTTTGGCAAGGAACCTTTTTGGGGCAAAAGGAGCATGGATCCTAGCTAGATGCTCAAACATATATTCTTCTCCATACATGCTCAATTTTGCAAGATCCTTCATGAGAAATGAGACCTTTTCCTTATTCTTAGCCCAATACATTGTGTGGGGCCAATATTTGCTTGGGGGTAGCCAATCATGGAACTATTTTTGGGGCCATTTTGGGGCCACAACGAAATGCACTCTTGGGTGCGATTTTGAATTTTGCATGGACCCGCACTCTCGCCAAATTTTTTTTCAACATCATGATGCCACATTGGGGTAATATTGAGACACAAAATATTTATTCTGAACACCTAAAATCTCTTTACAAGGCAACTCTGCACTACATCATGCATCTCTATGCTACTTTGGGCCATGTAGTTTTTGGCATGACCACCTATCATCGCATAGCCTTTTGCATTAGATTTGCCACCTGTGACTGGGCAGCATGCTCATGTAGATCATGAAAACTCAAGGTTGTCTTGGAGAGACCACTGCGCTCATTCTTGGCATAATAATGAGACACAATCGATCATTCTGAACACCACCTCAGTGCAATCTCTAGCTTGACCACTTGTCATCGCGTAGCCTTTTGCTGCAGCTTTGCCACCTGTCACTCGGTAGCATGCCCATGAAGATCATGAAAATTCAAGGTTGGCTTGGAGAAACCACTACGCTAGTTATTAGCATAATAATGAGATGCAATCTGTCATTCTAAACATCGCCACAATGCATCTCTGGCCTGACCACCTGTCATCGTGTAGCCTTTTGCCGAAGCTTTGCCACCTATCGTTGGGCAGTGCACCCATGTAGATCATGAAAATTCAAGGTTGGCTTGGAGAGACCACTGCACTGGTTCTTGGAGTCTCTGGCCTGACCACCTCTCATCACCCATAATTCAAGGTGGTCTTAGAGCGACCACCGTACTGGTTCTTGGAGTTATGGATCTGTTACCTAGTTTTATGTATTATAGGAGGAGATCTATGACGACCACCATGTTGCAAAAATAAGGAGATCTATGACAACCATCATGCTAGTTCTTGGAGTTATATATATTTGTGTACCAAGGAAAATGTATTTCCTTGTGCAACAAAGGAAATGCAATTGACAATATGGCCCTTGAGGGGTCCCCTTTAGGAAGAAGGGCCATATTAACATGCCATATCTATCCAGTGGCATCTTGGATATTGTATAATGCATGTCGATATGAACCTTGCCCCTAGAGGATGTTACATTTATAAAAACTAAGCAATTGCTAAGAGCCTAATAGGGCAAAATATCACATCTAGTGACCATAACCACTCAAATATTAAAGTTAACAACAATGCATACTAAGAGCCTCAAATTGAACAAAAGAGATTACATAAATGTAAAAACTCAGCAATTGGTGAGAGGCTTAGAGACCAAAAGATAACATCTAGCAAACCAAAAGATCGTTGAGAGCCTTAGAGGGCAAAAGATTACATCCAGCCATTACTGAGTGGTTATGAGCCTCGTTGAGCAAGAGGAAATTTGTACAACCCAGCTTGTTACATTAAAATTTTTTAGGGAGCCAATGGAGGAGACAATGGCTGAAGACCATGCACATTGCTAGGACTCAGATTGCAGCCCCCCCAACAAGACGAGAGTACTCAACTATATGAAAATCCTGAGGCCCTTGTCATTGGACATCTAGGATAAACCCATATAGCATAGCCATATAGAGGCCCTATGTGACCATGTCATCTTGTTGAGGGGTATTTAGGCACCTAGGCTAAGTCAAAGTCATGTGGTAGTTGGAAGCTCACATGTCATATACATGAGTGGCAATTATACGAACCATATTGGTGGGTAATTATAACTCCTTCTAGGATCTTCTTTGTAATGATTCTTGATATGTAATAGTCAGACTACTATTTGACAGTATTTAGCCTACATATTTGCTTTTGGAAAGCAAAGGAAGGGAAGTACTTTGGCTGTAGTTCCAATGTTGAAGATGGTTCTTTGCTGAAAGTTGTATTTGGATTACTCCACCTTTCTGACTCTTATCTAATTGTGTATGCTTGTGCTTGCTTCATGTTAATGGTTGGAAAGGTGTAGTTCTGAAATATTCAGGGTTGAATAAACCTTGAACACATCTAAGGTGGTGACATGCAGATATTGGGGGAATCGACTATGGTAACAAAGAGAGTCTAGTAGAGCCAACATTTCCTATCCAAGTGAGTGCAACGCAATCACCTTATACGAGAAGGCAGATAACATTGGGATCACGTTGCATCGAGGGGTGGTAGTAGGATGGTGAAGATGAGTGGGTGAGCAGTGGAGCAGATGAGGGAGCAGATGAGTGATGAGAGTTGGAGGAGGGAGCATGGAGCAAAGTAGAGCAGGGGCAGAAGAGAGCTGGAGGAGGGTGTGTTAAAGTAGAATGCCAAATGCCACATTGCATCTTATATATTATAAAGTTCGAGCCACTGTGGTGGCTAGAGGCCATTTCATCCCACCGTGGTGGAATCTTAGGCACCATCCCAGACGAGAAATTGAAATTAATTACAATGTGGTTGGTAATCATGAAGCATATGCTTGGTGGTGGTAACTTGTAGGTGAGTAATTGCAGGCCACTGTGGTGCTTGGTAATTACTGCTAGCCTGGTGGAATCTTAGCCACCACAAATGTGGCTGATGAGATCCACCACCACCGGGTAGTAACTACCACAAATCCAAATCAAGAGGTGAACATAAAGAAGGGACAAATAGTTTGTCAACGTCAGAAGATTACTATCGTTGAAAGCATAATTGGAAATGTGCTAGGTATTCCTAGAGGCAATTTGCAAGCACACTTCTTTGAGAAGTAGTAGAAGAGACAAGATATTCTAGATGTATACCCCAATGCTTAGATTAGTAAAGATGGTGGAGTTAAGCTTTTTTATTGAGATCATTTCAAGAAAAGACGATCTTTAAGACATTCCTATCACTACTAAATTCCTACCTAAGCTTCCACATATCACTCACTTTATCCTTGAGAGACAATGCTCAACCTCCTCTATAATCTAAGGAGCTAGTGAGTTTGTTATAATAGGAGGAATAGACAAGGCTTCCCCAACTTGTAGGAAGTGAGTGATCAAGAACTTGGAGTATATGAGAGGAGTAAATACAGACCTAAACGTGGCTCACAATTTAAGGCTATTTTGGTTCATCCATCTCACAAGATAGAATGATGTAGCTAAAGCGAAAAAAAAAGAGAAATTCCATTACTATAAGAATCTAGGTCATCATATGCATGAAAGGATAAGAGAAAGAGAAGAATAAGGAAGCTTGATGTCTATCTTAGTTTTGTATGCTTCAAACACAGATGAATATAATGCATCAACAAACTATGTGGTTTAGGGGTGGTCTTTTCTTGTATGAATCTATGTTCTTATCCTTATCTAGAGAACAGTTCAGTCAAAACGAGTGATACTGCAAAGGTAGTTTGGTATTTTGATAGTACTGCATCAAAGAGAAAATTTAAAATCTTCTTGCAAAGCTTTAAGCTTACTCCTTTTGGTGATTGATCCATTCTCTGTACGTGTTCACCCCACCATTGGGGGGGGGAGGGGGAGGGTGCGTCCATAGATTATGACTAGTGTGGTGTAAACTGATCCTTGGGACACCTTGTTCCTCTGATAAGGAGGATTTTCAGCTTAATTAGTTCTAGGATTAGTGCCATAGTAGACGATATTTATCATTATTTTGCTCTTTGTTTGGGAAAATAACACTTCTAGATTACAATTTATTCCTTTACATGTTCACCATTGTTTCCAACACCATTAGACCAAAAATTTAACTTTGGATATAGCTTTTTGTGTGAAGATTATGAAAAAAAAAGATCTACTAATTCCCTAGGTCTATTGAAGAAAGCCCAACACTTATTGGAGGGAAAGAGGACATGGATGTGGAAGAAAGGTCTAATTTTTTGGTAGAGGAAACCCTTGTAATGTATGATAAGATAGTTAATTAGCAAGGGTAGCATTTTGTAGACGTATAGGAAGAGGAAAGCAAGGTGTCAAGCTTAGAGATTGTTGTGTGTATTAGCAAAAGCAACTAGGGCCATCCGTTATGAAATTAGAGTTTAGGCACATTCAATAACATAGACAAGAGCCACCCTTTAGAGATGATTCAGAACCCATGGCCATCAATAGGTGACTAAGAAGAGGTAGAGAAGGAGGTTGATGAGTTACAAGAGATACTACTTAGAAGACTTCTTTGTGCCTATATTGTAGATTGGAGATATTCATTTATCACGATGTGTAGGGAAGATGATGGAGATATTTAATTTATCACAATGTTTAGGGAAGATAAGGCATTTGCCATCAGTTGTATTGAGAGAATGGCAATTTTGATTTCCCTAACCTGAGGGACAACATGGTTGTATGCATGTGATAACAATGGACTCCTTAGAAGTGCTAATCATTTGCAACATGGCATTGAGAAATGCTTTGTATCTAAGGAAGCAATAGTGCTAGAGCATGAGTTCTAGGAGATACATGCATGTTTGGAGGGGGAGAATCCTATTAGGGAGCCATGAATTTCAAGGTGTCTCTTCATCTATAGTTTGACCTTCTACCAACATTAATGAGAGCAAGAGAAGAGTAAGTGCTTCATCAATATTAATCAAAATCCAATGTGTTTAGATGTTTCTACATGTGGCTTTTCAAATGGTAGGGTGCTATCAAAATCAATGTATTTATGATGAGGTCCTTAGATTATAGAGAAGGAATTGGCATGGAGTCATCCATTGGTCACTACATTGTCATGTTCAAATAGAAACACGATAGTATGCAATGCACCCTATACCTGGCAAGGCAAAGTGGGTTTTTACACTTGATGTGGAGATGTAGTTTTTGGTAGTGGGAGGTAAATGTTAGGGGGTGGCTTTGCCAAGTTTGAACCTTGTTGTTGAAGTTTTAGTTTAATTCTTGTTCCAAGCTTGGAAAGTGCTCATAGGCCATGCTTAATTATCCTTTTTTTTCTCTTGAAAAAGTTTATATTTTCATTTTTTATTTCTCTTTAAAGAGGGGTCATCTATAAATGATTTTGGTAAGAGGCGCGAGCATTTATGGTATTGCGGTGACAGGTGCTAGTGATAGTGTCTATAATGCAGCACAAATTGTTGGAAGTTTCTCAAAACCCACAGTTTTGGCATAAAAGAGGTGAAATCTTTGAAATTGCAAAGCAGCAAAAATTGTTGTGACATATTCGTTTGAAAATTTAGTCGCCAAGAGTCTATGTGCAAAAAGATGGCCAAGAAGCAATCGTTCATGCAGCATAATGATAGTACGAAGATTCAAAATATGGTGTGAACAAGACACCCGTAAATATACCGATCTGTCAAAAGATTCGTGATTTTTGAATACACTGCATGACTTGAAACGCCCAGATCGCAGCTTTCCTTGGCTACGTTCTTTTGACTGACTATCCATCCTTTCCACGAATGATTTTTCCTGAAAAGGATGATTTTGACGTGATGGTTTTCACAAAACCAACCACGCCCAAAAACAATTCCAAATTGGCGTCCATCGCATTGCCAAAAGTACGAGCTTAGAAATAAGCTTAAAACATGTAGAACTTCAAAGGGGTCTCTGGTACACACATACCTTGTATACTGTCGTCTTGAGCTACCTTTGTCTACTACCGCCTCCGCAGTGAAGATCCAATATAGACATGTACGATCAAATGCACTGTGCTCCTTCATGGGCAAGCAAACGAAACTGTGTTTCTAGTTAACCATCGCATCATAAAGGCTAACGGAAGCATTATAAACTAGTGTGAGCTACAAAAAATCCATTGCGTGACGAGTCAACTTTTGATGGCAAAGAGTCATACTCAAGTGCTCCCTCGAAAGCGCACTTGAGATACTTTACAATTACAAGTGATTCGACCAAGACAGCACGATGGATTCCAACGATGGATTCCAACGAAAGTGCTCCCTCGAAAGCGCACTTGAGATACTTTACAATCACAAGTGATTCGGACCAAGACAGCACGATGGATTCCAACAAAAGCGCACTTGAGATACTTTACGAGTGATTCGACCTCGATAAAGGATAAATAGTCAAGAAGATATTTCACTCTAGGAAAAGGGAAAGACTCGAAGATACAAAACGAGACTTTATATTTATGCTTTCAAATCAAGCACGAATTTCTTAATTATTGTGTACTACAGCAATGCTAGCCCCTCACACGAAGAGCTCAATTAATTACTAATTAAATATCTTCATGATTAACTTCTCTTGATGAATATGTTTTACATCTAAACATTCTCAAGAACCTATGTTAAGTTCTAAGGATTATCTTCAATAAAATAAGGATCAATATCCCATGTGAGCAAATCTTAGCGGGAATACTCTATGGTACAAAGTTGCACCTTCATGTTGATTCGTTAGCATGCGTCGTATATAAAACTCGGTATTGGTAAATATCATTCACCCTTAGAAAAAGAATGCAAAAAACTAAGTTTTAATTTATATGCATGTGATTGCATTGTTCAGTCATCAATATGCTTTACATGCAAACCTTGGATTAGTATGCCCTATGTATCACGCGAGTTCAAGGGATATTTAGAGAACCCCTCACCTAAAACTTCTCCCTAATAAAAACCACCACTCTTATGAACTAACGGATTTGTTCTAAATTTGATTTTGAAAACCCTCCCATTATTGTAACCTTGTTAATTATTTTTCTTAAAATCTTAGAAAACCCCTCTATTTGAATGCATATGGAACACTAACATTCCGTGAGGTGAACCCCCGAGATACAAATATTTTAGAAAACCCTTTAATGCTGCAAAGGTCGGTTACCATATGAGCCAATCCTCTAGGAATTAATTTCCTAATTAATTTTCCTATCATTGATCTCTCTCTCTCTCTCTCTCTCTCTCTCTCTCACACACACACACACACACACACATTTCCTACACCTTCCTCTCTTTTTTTGTTCAGACCATGGCCCCCTTCTCTCTCTCTCTCTCTCTCTCTAGCTACAGTCCATTCCTCTCGCTGCCGTGGTAGCAACCGCAGCCACTCCCTCACTCCTCATCTCGCTACTACAGCCACTCACTCACTTTCTCCCTCACTTCACTCCACTCCCTCCACTCGCTCACTGGTGGCAGCAATCGCGACTACTCTCTCACTCCACTTGTTTCCTCTCTCTCTCTCTCTTTCTCTCTAAACTTCTCTCTCTCTAACTTTTTTCATTGTGGACTGTGGAGATCTTATCCAAGCCATGTTTCATTGTCAATTCAATAACATCTGTCCATGGCTATGTGTCAGAGTAAGTATTACCTTTCTATGGCACAATGACTTCCATACATCTAGTATAACCTACTTATGGCACAATTGCTTCCATGAGATGCATCATATGCAATGCACACATTCATTTATGTTATCTATTATGATGTGTAGGTTGGCTCGAAAGTTGGTAGGTCCTATAGATGCAGTTATGCAATTGGAAGGTGACTAAGAAGATAAAAAAGAGTATGTAACATGCCCGACAATGAAGCAAAATGATGGCTGGCCACAATTGTTGGTGGAGAGTCAGATATAACTACTTATTGCTCCTTGCTCAAATTTTTTATTTGTTTATTTATTGTTGCAGTACGGTTATATCTCACTTTCCTAGATCGGTACAAAATCGTGTGTATATGCTCGATTCTCTCCTTTTAGCTGTACTTAGTGATAGCAAAAGAAGATGATAAATGATGTTTGTACATGGTTACAACCTTTAGATTTGGATAGCGTGCTAGTTATCTTTATGGCATATTATGAGAATTAAGTATGATCCCCACCTTTCTTTTACACTTTTATTTGTAATATTGTGTCAATTAATACTTAACATTGTGTCAATGAATATTTTGTTCTTTATTGGTCCTGTAGTTTACATTGGAGCATGGTAGTATGGGATCTTAATGATAACCATTCAATGGTTTGTCAATTCATTTAGAGCATTTCACGGCTCGTTGTCCAAGTAAGTGTTCTTTTAACATATCATTATGAACATGCATCGTATTATTTACTACACATTCACTTTTTCATATGGCATGATGGAAAGGTTTGCAAACAAGTTAATATCTGCTATTAGAAAAATGAGGCACCATCAAGACCAACCAAATTTCCAAACACGTATCGCAATGCAGCAGAAAAACAGGTATAGTAGTGGGTGGAGAGTTGCCTACAATTTCATGTTGTTCCTCAATGAAATTTTTTAAGGAACCTCACATGTCTCAATAGAAGCATATAAAGAGCCCAAGCTACAAGATTTTATGGATAAGACTGTTGAGGACCTAATTTCTACCATTGGGAAACAACATGATGTCAATGAAGAACTTGAGGTAGAGTCCACTTAGTCACCCAAATAAGAACAAGAGATGATTCAGTCTCCGAAAGAATCACAACCTCAAGGATCAAGTTAAGTTTGCATAGACTAGTAACACCCTTTAATTCCTAGGCAAGTGGTGTTATGGATAAATTTGACCAAAGTAAAAGGCATAAATATGTGTATGTACTTGTATGTGTGGCAATAGTATAATAAAATATGGTGTGCATAAGGCCCAGGGTTGAGGTGGCAAGGCATGACCATGTGCCACCCTTCCAAGTAATAATATAAAATGGTAAGGTGGCATGGGTCCTCCATGCACCACCCCTCCACCTAGGCGGTCCCATGCCTACATCTAGTGAGATATGGCCCAAGGACCATGGGAGAAGTAATATAAAATAGGTGGAGATGGATATTATATTGGATTATTCCCTCCATGTAGGATAGGCCCATGTGGGAGGGGGGTGTAGAAAGTCCAAGAATGCAAGTTAAATCATGGGAAAGTAGGATGAGGTGGCAAGATTCCTTGTGCCAACCCTCCACTTGTCCTCCTAGATGTTTGAATGTATTATAAAATTGGGAAGAGACCAAGGGAGTATCTTACACTTCGGATATGGGGGTTGATGTATGTGGAAAAATGAGGCAAGGGGTTGTTGCACACAATTGAGAGTGCATAACTGCCTAGCCCACATGGGACACTCTTCCACACAACCATGCATGAGGGAGGATGCATTTATTAGGAGAGACCCCCTTTCTTGACTATAAAATGAGGGGGCTATTCCTTGATGGAGCATGCTCATTCTTGTAAAGCCACCTAGCTAGTACTTTGATTTCCCCCCCCCCATCCTTCCTTTTAAATAAAGCATGACTCTCTTAACTTGATGTCTCCATCTCTACATTCCATGTCCCATCATGTACATGCTCCTCTTCCCCCTCTCCCTTTCCCCTTGTGGCATAGTCCCTCTCTTCATTCCCACCCCTCTTAATCCTTTTTCCCCACGTATGTTAATGCTTCTTTCCTCATGTTCCCTTTTTCTCTATGGCCCTCAAGCATTGCCATGCCTTGTGTCTAGCATCATGACTCAAATTCTTTTCTAGTTAATAGAATTGGTGTGGTTGCTGGGATCGAAATCTCCATGGCTAGTGGTATAAAATTCGTTACTCCTACGACTGGGTGTAGTTCTGTAGCACCTTCCATGTGCGGTTCTTTGCTTCTATGCCTCCAATCTACGTATCTTCTGCTCGTAGTTCTCCGTCTCTATGATTACAGAATAGCTTATGAAGTTGATGGAATAACAGAACAAGTGTAGCCCTTGAGTATACTTGAAGTTGAGGCAATAGAAGAAGAAGTAGGGCGATCTAAAGCGGTTCACATAGAGCCCCCAAAATACACCTCGACGTCAAATGCAAAAGGTGAGTACTTCACAAGCTACAGTTCCAAGTCCTATAACTCGAAAAAGAGATCGTTCATATACAAAGAAAGCGCAAAGAAGAGAAGAGGAAGAACATAAAGAGGATGCGGAGGGTCTTGAATGTTGAGATATCAAGCTCCACTTGCAATATTCCAGGGTGACCGTTGTGCATTTATGTCATCGACTTGTTAGCTGCAGATGTAGTTGGTACACCGCCCATGAATAATAGCTAGATGACAGCTATCCTTATCTGCTCTAGTTCATGGCTCAGTTAGTATGCCACCTTAGTTAGCTGATTTTGGTTTAAGACCCACATATAGGGTTCTTCTATTTCTTTGTACTAGAGTTCTTTTGGCTTTTACAACTAAGAAGAGGAAAACTGTTTTCAACCTCCACCTTTGTGTGTATTCCCCCATTGTGTATGTGAGCAAGATGCAAGTGAGACTCCTTCCCTCTCTCCCACTATCTTCACATGGTATCAGAGCCTAGTTCGTGGTAAGGAGCTCAAGAAAGCAAACCAAGTTCAGGGTGTCCTGGTAAGAGGACCAGTGTTGCTTTCCTTTTTCGAGTTTGGGAGCAAATCTCTGTAGGTAGCACAGCCAGAAGTGCAAGAGTGCACTGTCTCAGATTGAGACGCCCTTCGGGGTGTGGTGAGAGGGCATTTCGAGGCCCGTTTTGAAGGCAGAAGTTCTTCGTAGGTACTCAAAAAAAGGCCCTGTTTTTTGCTATGCGACCACTGCTTTGCTGATCGGTGAAAAGTTTCCGCAGAAATTGTATCGTGTGCAGAGATATTAGGAGTTGCAAAATCATGCTTTTTGCCTATTGATGCAAAATCGTCACTAGGAAGTGACTGTGTGGTCAAATACCAATTTCGTCGTTTTGCAGATCTGCCTGTGTGAGGCAAAAGCTGTGTTTTTTGTAGTGATAGAATATTTTGCAGTGTTCTGTAATGGCGTTTGATTCTCTTTCATAGATTCTCACTAAAAAGCTTAACAAGAACAACTTCCAGGCATGGAAGTTTAGAATGACGAATTTCCTTATGGGAAAAGGCTATTGGGAGTTCATTACAAGAAATGAAGAAGAACCAGTTCTTCCTAATGTTCCCAATCAACAAGAAATGCAGGCATTTTAAGGATGGCATGAGAGAGCAAGAAAAGTTATGTACTGGCTGTCTATCAATATTTTGGATTCTATGATTGTGCATATTCAGGATGCAAGTATGCCAAAGGAGGCATGGGATACTTTGGCAAAAATGTACAGCACAAATACGCAAGCCAGGAAGATGCAGCTCAAGCAAGAGTTGCACAATGTGCAGAGAGAAAATATGAGCATCAATGACTACCACATGAAGGTGAAGAAAATTGCAGATGCACTTGCTTCCATTGGGTCGCCAGTGGAAGATGATGATCTAGTTTCCGTGACCTTGAATGGTCTAGGAAAGGATTATGCATAGTTCTAGACATCCATTGCCATCCATGAAAAATTTCCTGATTTTGAAGAATTGTTTCCTCTTCTAATTTTTGAAGAGCAGAGAAATGGGGGTGCATCTTCTTCAGGAGGAACTTCAAAAGAAACTGTCTTCTACTCAAATGCTGAAAGAGGTAGAGGCAGAGGTAGAGGAGGCCGATCTGGAGGCCGTGGTAGAAATTAGAATATGTAGCAAGCTCAAGAAAACCAGTCCTATGGAGGAGGACATGGTAACTCTGGAGGCAGGGGGAGCCAAAGAGGCCATGGTGGATGGCAGAGAGGCCAAAATGCAAATAGCAATGTTGAATGCTACTAATGTGGTAAAATCGGTCATATGGCTAAGGACTACTACAAAAAGCAGAATGACATTATGAATGGAAAATTGCAGCAAGGCAATTATGCATCTTCTAGTAGACAGGGTGATGACAGAAATGAGCATCTATTTATGGTGCAGCACACGACCAATTTTGTGACAAGTGCATAAGAACGAAATGATGTGTGGTATGTTGACTCAGGTGTGTCAAACCACATGACAAGTCATGCAGAATAGATGCAGGATGCAAGGAAAATGGAAAAACTAGGATTTGTGGAGACTGGTGATGATACTGCACATCCTATTGTGCAGATTGGCAAAATTCCTTTGTCTATACAGGATGGGAAAAAGAAAAACCTGTCTGATGTATTTCATGTCCCGAATATCACCAAGAACCTAGTTTCTGTTGGTCAAATGGTTGAGCAGGGCTTGCAGGTCAGATTTAATCCTCATGGATGCTTTGTTGAGGATATGAAAAATAACGGTCGCTTGATAGCAAAAGGAAAGAAGAAGGGCAGGGTGTTTACATTGGATGTAGACATGCCTGAATTGAGTGCAACAATGTTTGCACATGGGACTGGTGTTGTTGCAGATATTGATATCTGGCATAAACACATTGGTCATGTTAATGTACAGTGACTTAAATCAATGCAGGCCCAAAATATTGTTGTAGGATTGCCTAAATTCAAGGTTGCAGAAATGCATAAGGTATGTGAAGCCTGTCAATTTGGAAAACAGGTAAGGAAACCATTTCCTAGGCATGTTCAAGAGAGCAAGAAGCCATTGGAATTAATCCACTCTGATTTGTGGACTAGTAAAGCTGCATCTATTGGAGGCTGTCATTATTTTTTCACTTTTATTGATGACTAGAGCAGAAAAGTTTGGGTGCATTTTATGAAAAAAAAAAGTGAAGTGTTTGGGCATTTCAAAGCTTTTAAAGCTATGGTTGAAAAAGAAACAGGCCTGCAAATAAAATGCCTAAGGTCAGATGGAGGGGGAGAGTACCTCTGAAATGAGTTTGCAAGGTTCCTGCAGGAGCATGGCATAAAGCAGCAATATTCATGCAGTCATACCCCACAGCAAAATGGACTTGCAGAAAGGAAAAATAGGCATATTGGAGAGGTATCTCGGGCCATGCTAAATGAAAAAGACCTTCCAGATTATTATTGGGCTGAAGCAGTTGCTATAGCAGTTTACATAATGAACAGGACTCCCACTACAGCAATACATGGCATGACGCCAGAGGAGATGTATACTGGTAGGAAACCAGATATTTCTCATCTGAAAATTTTTTGTTGCATTGCCTATGTTCATGTGCCACATGAGTTGAGGTCCAAGTTGGATCCAAAAGCTGAGAAGTGCATCTTTATTGGTTACTCTCTCTGCAACAGAAAGGGTATAGATGCTATAACCCTTCTACTCATAAGTTTATAGTGAGCAGAGATGTTGTTTTTGATGAGATGAGCAGCTGGTATAAACCAGTAAATGTGATGATTGATGTAGATGCACAAAATGGTAATGCTGCATAGAATTCACAACAACAATCACAAAATATTAGTGGACCTGTAGTGTCCTCTAGCAGTGGTTCACATACTTTACCATGGACAGGCAGATTGAGATCTAGAGAATCTCCTCAAAGCAATGTAGATAGTGGTACACAGGTATCACGAAAAGGAAAAGAGAAGGTAGATGAGCCCATGTTTGATGTGAATGTAGGTCACTCTTATGTGGATGGTGAATCCAGTGGCTCAGAACAGAGCATTGATGATGAGTTGGGTATTCCTTCTGTTGTTACACCTAGAGTAAGGAAGACCAGGGATGTTTTGAGAGACCTTGGAAGTGAGCCTATTTTGTGCAGGTCTACCAGAGCTAGATATCCTATGGATAGGCTGAAATATGATGGATTTACAGCCATTCACTATGCCTATATGGTCATAGTAATACAGGAACCAGAACCCACTTCTTTAGAGCAAGCCATGGGAAATGAAAAATGGGAGAAAGCCATGGATGAAGAAATGGATTCCTTGGAAGCAAATGCTACATGGGAATTGGTGCCTTTGCCTAAAGACAAGAAGGCAATTGGCTGTAAGTGGGTTTATAAGATCAAGCACAATGCATATGGTTCTATGAACAGATACAAGGCAAGATTAGTTGTCAAGGGGTATGCACAGACGTATGGCATTGATTATGAAGAAACATTCAGTCCGGTTGCAAGGATGGCAATTGTAAGAGCAGTCATTGCTATGGCTACGTCAAAGGGATGGTCTTTACATCAGATGGATGTAAAGAATGCCTTCTTGCATAGTGATTTGCAAGAAGAGGTCTTTATGGAGCAACCACCAGGTTATCTTCATGATGTTCATCTTGAGTTTGTTTACAGGTTGAAGAAAGCCTTGTATGGCTTGAAGCAAGCACCTAGAGCATGGCCTGACAAGATAGGATAGTATCTTGTCACTATTGGCTTTCAGATTTCCAATGCAATTTTCTCACTTTATGTGAGGAAAATAGAGAAAGGTATTATGCTGCTTGTCATTTATGTTGATGATTTGATCATCACAGGTGATAGTGATGAAGATATCCTTCATGTGAAAATGCTATTAAAGCAGAAGTTTGAGATGAAGGATTTGGGAGAGCTGCGTTATTTCTTGGGCATTGAGGTGATTAGATCACCAAGTGGGATACAGCTCTTGCAGAGGCAGTCTGGATTGGACATGCTGTCCAAATATGGGATGACAGGCTGTAAGCCTATTTCAGTTCCTTTGGAACAGAATGTGAAGCTGAGCGTAGATGCAGGTGAGCTTCTGGAAGACCCTACTATGTACAGATGCATAGTAGGAAGTTTGATTTATATGACTATTATCAGGCCAGATTTGAGCTATGCTATTGGATTGGTAAGTCAGTTTATGCAGGCTCCAAGGAAACCGCATTTGGATGCGGCTAGATGCATACTCAGGTATGTGAAGTCCACATTGCAGTATGGATTATTTTATGAGGCTGGGATTCAGATACAGTTGCATGGATACACTGATGCTAATTGGGCTGGTAGTATTTCTAATGGACGGTCTACTAGTGGATATGTATTCTCTTTTGGGAGTGCTACAGTCACTTGGAGCAGCAAGAAATAGCCTACAGTTGCCTTGTCAAGCACAGAGGCTGAGTATAGGGGTGCAGCAATGGCTGCATGTGAGGTAGCTTGGTTGCATAAGCTACTCTATGATATGGATCAGTCTACAGATGGACCAGTTGTCATTTATTGTGACAACATGAGCAGTATACACTTGGCAAATAACCCAGTCTATCATGCTAGAACAAAGCACATTGAGGTGCATTATCACTATGTGTGGGAGAAGGTTTTACTAGGTCTTATTGATCTAGTTTATGTCAGCACAGAGGATCAGGTAGCTGACATATTCACGAAGGCATTGGGCTATAGAAGCTGTGCAAGTTCAGAGACCTGCTTAGTGTGCAAGAATTGGGATTGAGCTCGAGGGGGAGTGTTGAGATATCGAGCTCCACTCGCGATATGCCAGGGTGACCGTTGTGCATTTATGTCACCGACTGTTAGCTGCAGATGGAGTTGGTACACCGCCCATGAATAATAGCTGGATGACAGCTATCGTTATCTACTCTAGTTCGTGGCTCAGTTAGTATGCCACCTTAGTTAGCTGAGTTTGGTTTGAGACCCACATATAGGGTTCTTCTATTTCTTTGTACTAGAGTTCTTTTGGCAGTTCTTTTGGCATTTACAACTAAGAAGAGGAAAACTATTTTCAGCCTCCACCTTTGTGTGTATTCCCCCATTGTGTATGTGAGAAAGCCGCAAGTGAGACTCCTTCCCTCTCTCCCACTACCTTCACATTGAAATGGAGTCAGATTCAGAAGCAAAAATGTTATCAATGAAGAACCTAAATCTTCCCTTGAATGAGGCTATGACAGATGAGGATCTAGGATATATATGGGGCCAGAATACTAAGTTATACATGCTTCAATGGTGGTCAAAGCAAGCATCTTCACGAACAGCAAGACCTTAGATATTGTCTATGCTGAAAAGATTTTTCAGGTTTTGATTGATGGAAAAAAATCAGTTGTTTCTAATTTGCTACTCCGTCCAAGGGCATTTTGGCTAGTCAAAGGAGATTCTAGTCAATCCATCAATTTCTTTCAACCTATAGATTTTGAGATCCAATTAACTAAGTTTCTCAGAAAACACATTCCCTCACTTCAAGAAGGACAGAGTTCAGTGAATGATCCAAAATGACATATAAAGGATGCCAAGAGAAATTTCTTAGCTCATTGCACATTTGAGGCAATAGATGGTTAGCACTATGCCTATGCTTGTTATGAGCATTCTAGAGAGGCATACAACAAAGGAGAAATTACTTATCAAACCTTCGCGAGTGTGCCTCAATTTCACTACTATTCTGCATGCATTTGTATATTCAAGAATGAGAAAAAATATTTGATTGAGTCGGAAAGACTTAATCATGACATTCATGCACTCCGAAAGATCACCTCCACTTCAGAGATGTTGCTCAAAGCTAGGACCATATGGAGAACTTTTCATTCTCCTGTGACCACTCTCAAAAGAATTGCAACTAAAGTGGAAGCGGATAATTTTGTTGACTTCTACACATGCTTGAGTGCCATTGTACCAAGGGGAAAGCAGGAAAGAACAGAGGTGATTACAATCTTTAAGACAGTAAGGGATAGGTATCAAGACTACACAAGCATACTTTTCCATATTGATGAAGTTTGCCATCAGATAAAAGATGTGTGTCTTGCATGTGAGAAGGGAGATGTCACATGTGAGGCTCCATCATTGATTAAAGACAAGGCAAAGAAGATTGAGAAAAAAGAGACGACGGCTCATATGTGGAGGCCTCTAAGAAACTTGCTAGACAAATACGCAAGTTTTGCTGCAGAGAAATTAATGTCCAAAGAATGGTTTTTTGGCAAAAAGTATAAAGATCATTGCATGGAAGATTGCATCATCCAACAAGTCAAGCGTGATGCAGTAAAAACTGCAATTGAATATTTGTTGGCAGAAAAAAATATTCCAATTAGCCAATGTAAATTTGATCATAGCATTGTGAGGCAGACGGCATCAGCTTTACTGTCAGCTAAACAAAAGGCTTGAGCACATAAATTGGTAAAGGTAGAAGATGATGGATCTGAAATTACTCCTTCTATGACAAGTGAAATTCCGGAAAAGGTGTATGCATATGCACAAAAAGTCATCAATAAGCACACTCTTAGAAAAGCAAAAACTTTGAACAAGGGCTTTTTTTTCATACATGGGAAGAGTGTTGAGTGCAAGGGAGTTTCATTGAATAATTTTTATCCGACGACACTGCTTGGGAGAGCCCTCAGCTTTTCTTTGTCTATGAAATATCACCGAATGACATTTGTCAACTCCTTGATAGAATATTACATAACACCATTGGTAGAGTGGGACTATGTAACATAGTCATATTTGATGATAAAGATGACAAGGAAAAAATGTTTGCTACTATTAACTACAAAAGAATTCAATGCATGAGGCTAGACACTAGGCATGGTGACGCTTGAGGGCCATGGAGGAAAAGGGAACGTGAGGGAAGAAGCATTAACATAGGTGGGGAAAAAAGATTAAGAGGGGTGGGAATGAAGAGGGAGACTATGGCACAAGGGGGAAGGAAGAGGGGGAAGAGGAGCATGTACATGATGGGAGGTGGAATGTAGAGATGGAGACATCAAGGGAAGAGAGTCATGCTCTATTGGAAAGATGGGGGGGAAATCAAAGTGCTAGCTAGGTGGCTTTACAAGAATGAGCGTGTTCCATCAAGGAATATCTCCCTCCTTTTATAGCCAAGAGAGGGAGTCTCTCCCAATAAATGCATCCTCCCACATGCATGGTGTGTGTGGAAGAGTGTCCCATGTGGGCTAGGCGGTTATGCACTCTCAATTGTGTGTGACAACCCTTTGCCTCATTTTTCCACATACATCAACCCCATATCCCAACCTAAGATACTCCCTTGGTCTCTTCCCAATTTTATAATATGTACAAACATCTAGGAGAACAAGTGGAGAGTTGGCACAAGGAATCTTGCCACCTCATCCTACTTTCCCATTATTTAACTTGCATTCTTGGACTTTCTACAACCCCCCCCACATGGGCCTATCCTGCATGGAGGGAATAATCCAATATAATATCCATCTCCACCTATTTTATATTACTTCTCCCATGGTCCTTGGGCCATATCTCACTAAATGTAGGCATGGGACTGCCTAGGTGGAGGGGTGGTGCATGGAGGACCCATGCCACCTTATCATTTTATATTATTACTACCATGTACTATGTACAACACACCTTATGGGTCCTCTTACATGGAAGGGTGGCACTCGGGTGGCACATGGTCATGCCCTGCCACCTCAACCCTGGGCCTTATGCACACCATATTTTATTATACTATTGCCACACATACAAGCACACACACATATTTATGCCTTTTACTTTGGTCAAATTTATCCATAACAGCTGCCCCCCAAGCAAGGAATGCATAGCATTTCCATGCCTAGGACCATCACGCACAAAGAAGGGCTTGAGACAATGCTTGTTGATCACCTTCTTGCCATATGGATCGTGCAGCTCCTAAACTTGTACAGACCCATTGCTATGTTCCTTTATGACTTTGTATGGACCAGTCCACAGTGGCAGGAACTTCTTATCCATTTGGTGGTCCAAACTGTTATCAAAGCATAGCACAACATCCCCCTCAGCAAAGTGTCTTTTCCATCCCTTGCGAATTTTAGCATCCAAGAATGCCTTTTGTCGATTCTTTTGGATCATGTTTGATGTAGTGCAAGGCGTCGAGTTTCATCTAACTTCTCAAGTTATACCAACCTGGCATCTACATGTTCATCTTCTGTCATCCACTCTTCTCGTGCCAATCTCAAGGCTGGAATCTCTATCTCTAGTGGTAAAACTGCCTCAGTACCATACACCAACTCAAAAGGAGTGTGACCTGTAGACATTTTATGAGTGATGTTGTAAGCCCACACAGCTTCAGTGACCTTCTGATCCCACTGGCTCATGTTCCCTGTGGCCATTTTTCCCATGGATTTACAAAGGAGGCCATTGGTCCGCTCCGTTTGTCCCATGGATGCTAGATGATAGATGCTAGAATTTGGTAATCAATACCCATGCGATCCATGAGCAACTCCACGGCTTCATTTAAGAATGGACTCCCATGGTCAGATACTATTTCCATGGGTATCCCAAACCTTGTGCAGATACGTTCAAATATGAAATTTGAAACTGCCTTACCATTTGCAGCGGGGAGGGCGATAGCTTCAGCCCACTTAGTGACATACTGAGTGGCTACCAAAAGATACTTCTTTTTGCAAGCAGTCATGGGTAGGGGCCCAACAAAATCTATTCCCCACTTCTGAAATGGATGGATGGACATCACTGGGTGATGTTGCCTAGGACGCAAATCCTTCCTACCAAGGAATTGGCATGGTTCACAAGTTTTGCAATACATAGTGACATCCTTGAACAAGGTCGGCCAATAGTACCTAGCATGTAAAATCTTCTTAGCTGTATAGTCACCGGCATAGTGGCCTCCACAAAATCCATCATGATAATGCTTCAATACCATAGGTACTTCATTTGCATCAATGGCCCGTCTTAGTACCCCATCTAGGCCTTGACGGTATAACACCCCATCAAAGAGAGTGTAGCGCCTACTATCTTTATGGATTTTCTTTCTCTCATAGCTAGTACTTTTTGGAGGAAAGGAGAAAGCGGTCAGAAACCTGTCATGATGGACATGTCTGCAAACAAGTTAGTATCTACGATTATGAAAATCAAGGAGCATAAAGACCAACCAAATTTCTAGACACGCCTCGCAGTGGAGCAGATAGACAAGTTTACTAGTGGGTGGAGAGTTGCCTATAGCTTCATGTTGTTCCTTAATGAAATTTTTGAACATGTCTCAATAGAAGCATATACAAAGCTCGAGCTACAAGATTTTATGTGGCTAAGACTGTTCACTACCTAACTGCTACCATTGGGAAACAACATGATGGACTCAATGAAGAACCTAAGGGAGCCAAAGAAAAACAAGAGACAATTCAGTCTCCTTTTGCATCACAGCCTCAAGCAGAAGCATTACAGTCTCCACTTGAGGTGGTGTATTTAATTATATAACCAGATCGTTAACAATGTTCATGCACATGTATAATAAATAATCCATAAATGAAATAAGCCATCATTGTGATTAAACAAAATCATAAAATAAGCCATCATCATGATTAAACAAAACAAAAAACCCTCAAAGTAAGATATGGGAATAGCAATCAAGGTAGTAATCTAATTAAACCAAACACTCCTAAGCCACATTGTCAAGGTGACTCTAATCTTAGGAGGCATTGTAAGATGAGTACTCTTGGTGGTAAAATATACCATTTACGTATTAAATCAGTGTTTAACAATGTGTACACATAATACTAGGGCCAAATAAAAAATTTTATTAACAAAATAAACCGTCAGTTAAAAGGAGTGACTTTTTTTGGCATTGTACTTAAATTGAAAGTGCCAACAGTGCAGCGCTGCCATATGAGATAAGACCCTAAGTTGACTGAGGGACTTGAACTCAGGACTGGCACATACCCTCCCACACCTTTTAGCCCCACATCGTCCTGTTAAAAAATAAGGTGAAAATTTCATTAGGCTTGCCAAAGGCCATGAGAAATGATAACCCTCTAGGGGTTTCCTTCCATAATGTACCCTACAAGTGAACCGTGAGGCCTAACCCTCAACCGTAGATTATGATAACCCTTGAAGCCCTCTCCGTTACCCTTCTATCATAGCATTCTTTTAAGCCCTTGCACAATTCCCATAATAGGAGAACCCAAAACAAATGCTATGGCTTTGCCTTTGGCATGCCAAAAAGAGGCCACTCTGTTTTAAAATATTCAAGAGGCCTGCCCAAGATGGTGTGCAGAAAAGGGGGCGAATTGAAAGCTGAGAGAGAGAGAGAGAAGAAGAAGAAGAAGAGAGAGAAAGGGGGGAGTAAAAGATGGAGGATATGGGGGTATTCAGGCGAGTGCACCAAATTTTGCATAAAATTGCAACGCACTTTAATATGTAAAAGGCAGATTTGTCTCTTTCACAAACCACAAAAGATTACTATAAGACCTACCCACAAGGGGTAGGCAAGAAAGGAAGAGATAACAACCAAACAAGTTTAAATGAATGAGCTCCAAGAGCGGGGACCGACACAGGGTGACCAAGGTAAGGCCTTGAGATGAGCCAGGGGTTTGAACTCAGAACAAGACGGGGCAGAAACCCCTCAGAACAAGACGGGCAGATACACACCCACAAGTTTTAGATACACACCCACAAGTTATAGCCCCACATTGAAAAGACTATTTTGGAAAAAGGAGGAAGAGGTAACAACCAAACAAGTTTAATGGAATAAGTGTCTTGTAGAGTATCTCAAGTTATTTTGTGAAGTATGTCAGAAAAAGTACCTTGTTTTTAAAGAGCCCTGTTCACTGCCTAGGGAATCTCCGGAACAGGGGAGGGTTGTACGCTAAGCCTTGCATAAATGTTCGTGCCTTTCTGTGGGAGCTCTCAAACCTGAAGCACCACTCTCCCAAGTGGCATGTAAAGTGAAGATGATGTCCTACTAAATGGCATCTACTAGCCTCCCATCACCTTACTGAAACTAGTTGACCCAGATGCTCCAAGCAGTGATGCTGGACACCGTCACAGTCTTTTTTCGTTGCCCATGGAGCTGCACAGAGCATTTAATAGTATTTGATTTCTTCTTTCGTTCTGTCCAATTCCCCCGCAGACCACAATAGACAAGGTATCGTTTACCAATCATCCCTTCCATATTTCACAGCTTATTCCTACGTTCTTCAGTTGGAGAAATCGAATTTGAAACTGTTATCGGCTTGGTTGATTTTGTGAAGGAGATGGGACGAAGTGCGTATGGCAGTAATCGTGGAGACATAGCTGTTCAAGACGAATCGGCATTTCGCCACGATCGAGGATCTCAAGTTTTGGAAATACAAATAAAAAGAGAAGCCGGGACTCCCACGGTGATATCAGCTTCTTCTCAGGAGGAATCATTCGTGGACATAATGGACAGTCGGTCAAAGGAACGTAGCCAAGATAAAGATACGCCGGGCGTTTCCAAGTAAAGCCTGTATTCAAGATTCACAAACTCTTTTGACAAATCGGTCTTTTTTCACACCAATTTTTGAAGCACGAATATAGTAGAATCTTGGCAATATATACGTTGTGTACCATGAACGACTGCTTCTTGGCTATCTTTTGCACACATATTGTGTGTGTGTGTGTGTGAGAGAGAGAGAGAGAGAGAGAGAGAGAGGGGGATGGGCAATAAGCATGTTGTTAAAAGGGATACTCATGCACTGCACTGCCTTAAACTTCAATTGCTTATATGCAGGCAGCGCAGCACATTATTTCTGGCTTATCAGACCATGGGAGTTGTCTATGGTCCTCTTGTAACATCCCCTTTGTATGTTTACCCATCCATGAATACTGCGGAACTTGGTGACGAGGACTACCTTGCAATTTTCAGTCTCATCTTTTGGACCTTGACCTTGATTGGCTTGATAAAGTATGCGTTCATTGTCTTACACGCACACGATCACGGGGAAGGTGTTGCTTCACTTCTATTCTTCAGAGCTCACAATTTTGTTCATTTAAGTTGCATTGGTAATAGGGTTGTTTCTTTCTGTCGTTCATGATTCTATCTGTAGACAAATTTGCTTAAAAATCTGTTCATGATTTTTCTTCATCTAGTAAAAGCTCAATTTACTTGGGAATTCTATTTGTCATGAGCGCCATTCGTCACAGGTAAATAAAAGATGTTAAGAAAAGACCCTTTCCTCATAAGGACCTAGTCAGTTTTAATATTCTTACCGTTTGTATTTTTATGCAAGTCAATTCAGCTTATTTAGTGAATGACTAAATGAAATAGGATCACTTCCCCACCCTCCTCTTCCCTTTTGTCCCACTCTTCCTCACTAGCCGTAGTTAGTATAAGCACTGACTTGTGTCTCTCTTGCCTTGATATGAAATAGTTCTACCTGGAGCAAAAAAGCCTCTTCTTCTGCCTTGTGTAAATGCCACCTCTTGTTTCTTTAAAGCAACTAAACCTATTTTGTTTGATTTGCAAGGAGGCACATTTGCATTGTATTCTTTACTCTCTCAACATGTAAATATTAGTGGCCGAGTCGGTCCGAAGAAGCACTCGTTCCCATCAAACACAAGGGATCTAGGCTCTGGCAACGCAAAATTTAGCTCGTTGCAGTCCAGAATTATAGCGTTTCTTGAAAGAAGCAAGGGCGCCCAGACAATCTTATTTGCTGTCACAATTTTAGGCATGTGCATGCTTATTGGAGATGGTGTTCTTACTCCGGCAATATCAGGTGCGACTGAATCATGATAACATCGGAAACTAGATTCAAATAAGAAAATTGAAGTGGATTTCATTGCTACCCTTTACAAAGTATGGCTTGAAGTAAAGTGGGGCTTAGGCAGAGAGGGAGTGCATGGTTGGTGGTTTGAAGATTTGGGATCTTTGGCTTGTGGGTAGATCTCACTGATGAATCCAAATCTACCAGTTAGAATTTGAGGTCTAAATATAGGAAAGAGAGCCAAAAAGCTAACGCTTAAGTATAACTCCCAGATTCTGGTAATAACAAAAGAATATGGTGAATGTAAATACACATGATGTTCCCATCCCTCATGACATGTAACTAGTGTCCCAACTTTTTTGGCAGTGTTATCAGCCATCAATGGCCTCCGAATTGCGACTACATTCATCAACCAGAGTAATGTCATCTAAGAAAAAATTAATTTAAATAATGACATTGTCTAAGACTGCTCGTGGCTTATGAATCTGTCTATCTTTTCTTTGCAAAAACTTGATATCTATCAACTGTTTTTAAAAACATTGCAGCTGCCATTGTCACCACTTCTGCTTTTCTATTAGTTGCTTTGTTCCTCGCCCAAAGATTCGGGCCTCACCGTGTAAGCTTCATTTTCTCCCCTATCATGATATTGTGGATGATCACAACTCCAATTATTGGTGGATACAACATTGTTGTGTACTATCCAACTATCTTCAAGGCGGTATCTCCTCACCACATCGTGTCCTTCTTCTCTCGCCATGGGAAGCAGGGCTGGCATATTCTTGGAGGCACTGTTCTCTGCATTACTGGTACACTCCTCGTTTTGTCCTTGCCAGCAGTTTGCTTGATCGAAAGAGGCGCTGGTTGACTTCGACTCATTGATTCTTCCAACTCCACTAACATCATGGCAGTTGCAATGCAGGGGCTGAAGCTATTTTTGCAGATCTCGGCCTTTTTACGCGAGAGTCTCTGCAGGTATATGCCCTCGAATTATGTGTTTGACCTCTCCTAATTACCTCTTGATGCTTAAATACCTCTTGATGCTTAAAGGCCGACTTTCAGTGCTATCAACGGATTTTGAATTGTGTTTTGCCTCAGGTAGCTTTTGCATTTGGGGTTTACCCTTCAAATCTGATCACCTATGCCGGACAAACCGCTTATTTGATAAAGAATCGGAAGGCTTCTGTCCATTCTTTCTACAGTTTTGTACCAGATCTGGTTTTCTGGCCCATGTTCTTTGTTGCATCCCTTGCTGCCGTCGTGGCCAGTCAAGGCCTCATCTCCGCCTGCTTCTCGTTAATAAAACAATCAGTAGCGTTGGATTACTTTCCTAGAGTCCGCTTGATTCATATGTCAAAGGAAAATCAAGGGCAAATCTACTCTCCTCAAGTGAATTATATCCTAATGGGCCTCTGCACATTGATAGTTGTTGGTTTTCGCGACGTGTCTGCTCTAGGGAACGCTTTTGGTAAGCATTTCATGTATTGAGCTTTGGTGGGTAATGGAAATACGAGAAACAGATTAGATTGGACTTCTGGTTTCTTTGACTACAAAATTGTCTTCTGGAATATTGAGGTTTGGTACGATTGCTGTCACAGTGAAGCTGGGTAAACATTGATATCCTCTAAAACACAGTACTTTTTGTGCCATGGTCTCAGGCGTGACAGTCATTGGAGTGATGTTCATCACAACCCTTTTTCTGACCTTGGTGATGGTAGTCGTCTGGCATACGGCTATCCCTCTAGCTCTTACATTTCTGTGTATTTTCGGTATCATTGAAGGGTCCTACCTTGCAGCTGTTCTCAGCAAGGTTCCACAAGGAGGTTGGCTACCGTTTATTGTGGCCATTGTTCTCGCTTTTATAATGCTCAGCTGGGTGTATGGGAGAAGAACGAAACACCAATACGAGATGCTCAACTGCGTTGACCTTGACGAGATGGATTCGCTCCTTTCCAGCGTAAATGTCAGGCGGGTGCCAGGGCTGTGCCTTTTGTATAGCAATTTGCCAGACAAAGTACCGCACGTTCTGACGCATTACTTGACAACCATGCGCTCAATGCACGACTTCATCGTCCTGATTTACGTAGAGTATAAATCAGTTTCGGAAGTTCCAATAGCCGAGCGTTTTACATTCGAGCACACGAACCACAAAGGTGTCTACCGTTGCATCGCCCGATATGGGTATTCGGAGACCTTTGATGTGGAGTGGACAGAATTCATAAATCGGCTGAAGGAGGGGCTAGAGACATACATGGAAGTTTTGGAAGTTCAGAATGAAGCTTCAGGCTCTGAGAGATTTGCTGGGGGCAACAATGGAGATGGGGAGCCGAGCATGCAGCTGGGTGATGGGTTGAGACAGTCTGAGCTTGTAAAGAACTTGACAGACATGGTTGATCAGGAGCTGGAAGGTGCTGTGATTGTGGTTGGGAAAGTAGAGATGGTTGCCAAGAACAACAGCAAAGAATGGTTGTCGGTGAGGAGTTGGCTGATAAACAACATATATAGGTTATTACACAACAATTGCAGCTCCAAATTGTCTTTCCTTAAGATACCATCATCAAGATTGGTCGAAATTGGTATGCACTATGAAGTATAGTCGATATACGTATGCTCTCTGTCTGAAGTATAGGAGCGCAAGCAGGAATTTCTATGGCTTTTCATAGTAAGAATCACACATGTATGTCCATTATGAAAGAATGCCAACACAGTCATACTTCATAGTAAAAACCGAGCATTGTGCCCTCTCCAAGTATAATCTCCTCGGAAGTGTTGTTCTACTTAGTTACTTTCAAGTATGATTTTAAAGGTTTCCTCATGTTTCTCCTTCTCTTGTTTTATGACTTTCAAATAGGTATTATTCCAATGATTGCACCAATATAAAATGAGAATATTGATACCCAAAAAAGACACTAGGTCCAAAAGCTAGAAATTATGACATGTTGAATTTGGGTTGTGATTTTGTTCATTTTATCGAACAACAATTTTCAAAGTGTCATTTTTCGCCCCTTCTTTGAAATTATTATCCCATTTTCGTTGTTACTAGCTCCATAGCATTAACTTAGTCGATTGTAATGCAAGCTCCATTAAATCGAATCATAATATATTAAGATATCTAAAATCATCGCTATCATTCATCGAACAAGAGCATGAAAATATCATATTGAGAAATTGCTTATCAATGCATATTGATATGAGACCAATGTCCTTTATAATGTGAATATCTACTCCAAAGTCATCTCCATTAGCTTTTAACTTCAAACATGGATGCACAACCTCAATAAACATGGCTACTAAAATGTGAATTTATATCCTTTTTCGATGTGATGCTCAAATTGTCTAATCCACTTGTATTGTAGTCATCTCATGGAATCAACTGTATACAAATTACTCACCTTCAATCCAATAGTATTCTAGTTTTTAGGAAATCCATGCATATTCTATGTGGACCTTGTCCCTTCGTGCCCTAGATTTTGGACGAGGGTAGTAACATATTACATCTTCAGTTGATGTCCCAAGGGAGCCAGTCTAGGTACGGCCACTGAGTGCAGACCTTGGAAGTGATGGTCTTAGCCGAGCACCATTTTATAGCATAGATGCAACAGATTGTGGCATCACCACCAATCAAGAGATGTGTGTTGGTGCATCGAGCACATATTCAGTTGGAAGGTAATTTCGTTGGGTAACTAGTTTGTTTGTTTGTTAATACGAAGAGAAGAGAACAAGAGAATAGTGTGCCGAGTACTATTTCTCTCACCTAAGCTTGCTAGGATAGGGAGTGTTCATTGCAAGCCGAGGCGGCTTGGTTGTATCAAGATAGTTTGATTAGATCCAATACAAATGGATATTATTAACTCATGTACTCGTTTTTGTTGATGTCATGAACTTCCTATTCTCTTAAGTGTTCTTAATTGTGTGGAAGACTTGGTATTCTCTCTTCATCATGTGTTTCTCTTGCGATAGCAAACCCGAGGTCCAAGTGTTAATGCTATCATCTGCTCCAACGCCCAAGCATATACAAATCTTAGGATTGCAAGAGAGGGCATCTTCATCAAGCACATCATTGGGTTAACATCGAGTGCGACGTCTCTCTCCATCAAAAGTAAGGCGTTGTTCTCGTTGATTGTTTCTTTGACCATCAGCTATAGTTGGTCTTCTACCTTCACATCTTTCTCAATGTCATTCCTCTCAAATGATAGTTGAGTACTATCGAAGATCGTCTCTTGATTCTCTAAATTGGTTTTCTCTTTCATCTTTATGTTCCATCGAAGAAATGGCCATCCGATTGAATTCCAAACTCTCTGTAGATGAGTGCTTAGACTCCACTTGCCATGACGGACCTTCATCCACCAACCTTTCGAGTCGCCTCATCAAACACCAGCATTCTATCCTTTTGCCTCTGCATAGTAATCAACTTCCATCCTTAGGGTAGCATAGCCGAGTCTGTCTTCTTGTGCTTGCCGCTTCTAATGGACAGTTGCTTGTTCTGCCAGCCTCCTTTGGGCGTTGAAATCTAGTATGAAGACCACTCCCGTTCTCATGGTTAGATGTAACCAATTTCATTGGCTCAAGAAATATTCAAGCCTTGCCGAATATCTTCTTTCATGTGTGTAACCATCAAATAAGGTAGAAAGTTTCAGAGTAGCAGTCCAAATACTTTGAGTATCCCACATGTCGGTCTTCAAGCACACCACCAGACGATGCCACTCGTCTGGAGTCACTTGTAGGAATTTCTTGTAATAGCCTACAATTCCCATCAGCTGTCTCACTTCATCGTCGCTGGTTAACGTGAACCTTTCTAACCTCAACACTAGGCTTGCCAACTCGATTCTTTAAATCTGATAGCCTGACAACTCATCAACTCATAATTCAGTTGACCCTTTCCTAGTAGGATCGCCAAAGTGTTGACGCTTGGGTTCCCTCACTCGTAGCTACCTCAAAAAACAGAGACCCAAGGCGAATGTGGAGAAACTAAGAAAATTTGCTTGGGTTCCTCTCACAATAGAGAGAGAGGCTACTCGGCGAACATGCGTACGTTGAACTATACCTCTAAGGTCTGAAGACATCACCATCGAGTGAGGGAGAGTCTATGGTGACCTCATACACATGAAGGTGGTTATGATAGGTGGAAGGCTAGTGACTCAATTGTTCCAAGTAGAAGACCCGCTTACTCGGGTTATGGAGCAGAGAAGTCTAAGTCCAACTCCAATATCAAAGTGATATTTCTAAATTTCAAAGGCACATATGATGAAGACCCTTACAGGACTACTTGTAGAGCTTCTTATGTGCCTGTCACATCAATGATGTAACAACATATGAGGAGTATATGGATTATTTTCTGTGTACCTTAACCAAAAAATCCCAGAGATGGATCAATCAGTTCCCAATTGGATATTTCCCGATTTGATATGTAATGTCCGAAGCATTCTTGCATAAGTTCAAGCACGAAATCAACAAAGAAGATGTCTGAACAAAGTTAATTGAGTTGAAGAAGAACATGGGAGAGTCCGTGCAAGACTTGGTGCTCAGAATTCGAGGTAACAGATCCATTTCCATAGAATGTTGAGTCACGATTTATGGAGTTATAAATCCTACCTGTGGGTGAGATTGAAAGTTTTCCAAGTGGTTGCGGACATTTAAATAAAGTTGAAAAATGAGAAGATTGTTAAGAAAAAATATTTCTTTTTGAGTAACTTCACCGAAGATACTGAAGGGAAACAAGAGATGGCTAAAATGGTAGTGTGACTATCACTAGACTAGGTAATGAGTAGTTGGTTCCTGAGCCGATAAAAGAATTGAATTTAGGTACAAAAGAAAACCCTACTACAGTTACAGTGGTACGTGCCAATATTTTTTCCAAGCCACTTAGAGTTATTTGATATTTATTTGTCAAATGTGAGGATGTGTTTGCATGGAGTTACACAGACCTGTGTGGAGTCCCTTCTGAGTTGTTTAAACATAGGATACCTTTGGTGAAAGATGCAAACACAATTTGACAATAGAGGTACAAAATGAAGCCTAATTATGCCAAATAGGTAAAAGACAATTTGCATCAAATCTCGCGTGCTGGGTTTATTTATGCCATTGATTCTAGTGACTAGTTATTTCCTATAGTGGTTGTACCTAAGAAAAATGTCAAACTCCAAGTGTGTGTGGACTATCAGAAGTTAAACGCCCAGACTATCCTTGATTGGTTTCCTATACCCTTAAGTTGTAGGAGACGAGGTGTACTAATTTATGGATGATTACAGATGTTATAACCAAATCACTATGGCTCCAAAAGATCAGTCCAAGACTTCTTATGGAGCTCAAGTGGCTATAATTAAATCATTGTGGCTACAGAAGATCAGTCCAAGACCATAGAATGGGGTGCTTATGCAACTCAAGTTATGTCTTTTGGATTAAAGAATGCCTTTTGGTAGACACTTTCCAAGACTATCTCATCGAGTTCATTGCCATTTACTTGGATAATATTTGTGTTTACTTTTCAAACAAAGATAATCTTGGATACCTAGAAACATTAGGGGAGAAATGGGGTCTCAAAAGGGCCTCATAAGGAATGGATTAAGAAATGGATAAGTCCTAATGAAAGGGCCAAGGTAGGTCCCAAAAAGTCCTAACCCCCCCTCACCTAGGTGGGTTAAGCCCAAAAGTGACCCCACCTCTTACACCTCTTACACAACTCTTACTCCTAGGTTGGGAACTAGTAAATATAAATGAGGCCAAAAGATTATAGGTAGTAGCCATAACCATTCAAATACAAATATAAAAGTTAACAACACTGCATACTGAGAGCCTCAAATTGAACAAAAAGAGATTACATAAATGCCTTAGAGACCAAAACATTACATCTAGTGAGCCAAAAGATCGTTGAGAGGCCAAAAGATTATAGGTAGCAGCCATAACCATTCAAATACAAATATAAAAGTTAACAACACTGCATACTGAGAGCCTCAAATTGAACAAGAAGAGATTACATAAATGCCTTAGAGACCAAAACATTACATCTAGTGAGCCAAAAGATCGTTGAGAGCCCAAAAGATTACATCCAACCATTGCTGAGAGCCTCATCTGAGTAAGAGGGATTTTGTACAATGCAGGTTTCCACTAGTCTAGCTTGTTGCATTAAAAATGTTTAGGAAGCCAAAGGAGGATACGATGGAGAGGCCGAAGGCCATGCACATTTCCAGGACTCATATTACGACCCCCCTAGCAAGTCGAGAGTACTCTGCTTTGAAAATACTAAGGCCTTCATCGACATCTAGAGGGAACCCATACATCACATCCATAAGCAGGCCCTCTATGAGCATGTCATCTAAGGTGATGACATTCACATGTGTGGGGAATCGACTGTGGGAACGAAGGGTCTCCACTAGTGCTAGCATTTCTACTCCAGGTGAGTGCACCGCAATCACCTTATACGAGAAGGTAGATAACATTCGGGTCACAGAGCATCGAGGGGTGGTGGTAGTAGGCGTGTTGAAGATGAGTGGGTAAGCAAGAGATGAGCAGGGGAGTAGATGAGTGACGAGAGTTGGAGGAGGGAGCATGAAGCAAAGTAGAGCAAGGGTGGAAAAGAGCTAGAAGAGGGGTGTGGAGCAAAGTAGCAGAGCATGGACGGATTAGAGCAATGCAGTAAAATGCCAAATGCCATAGATCTTATATATATATATATATATTATAAAGTTCGAGCCATCGTGGTCATTGGAGCCCAGGGTTCCATCCATATTAATTGCAGGCCACCGCGGTGGAATCCCCCAAATGGTCTGGTAATCATGAAGAAGACGCCATGTGGTGCCACTCTGGTGGATGGTAATTAACTGCCAACCTGGTGGAATCTTAGCCACGAAAGATGTGGTAGATGAAAACCACCACCACTGGGCAATGATTCCCACAAAGGTAAATCATGAAGCTCTAATCACTCATTACCATGCACTCTTGTTCTCTATTGAGCATGCGAGCGTGGTGACTGGTAATTTTTATTGCACTCATAGTGATCAAGCATGCTAAAACACAGTGGTGGGTGAGCGGTGGCACAGTGGAATCGTAGCTACGACAGACATGGTTGATGACAGCCACCAGCATCGAGAAGTAGTTTTCACAAAAGTAAACCATGAAGCCTAATCACCTCTAATCCATCATTAACATGCACTTTAGTACTCTCTTGAGCATGCAGGCCCAGTGACTAGTAATTTACTGCACCCGTAGTAATCATGCATGCAAGCCTGGTGGTGGTAACTGGAAGCCGAGTAATTTCGGGCCACTACGGTGGTTGGTAATTAACTGCCAGCCCGGTGGGTCTTAGCCGCCACCAAAGACGTGGCTGGGAATCTTAGATGCCACCACCTCTAATCATTCATTCTCAGGGGGTCACTCATCATATGTAACCCTATTACATGAATTCAACAGAAGGATTTTTTTTATTTCTAAAATTTACAGAAATAAATATACATAAGGGACTATTTAAAATAGTTTTGGAAAAAATTTACAGATTTGTATAGGAAAGGGGTACATTTTATTAATGAAATTTTTTACAGATAAGGGACTTTAAATATAGGCCTTGAACGCATGTGATATAGAGGGTTTATACATAGTGACCCCCCCGAGCATTCATTTCCATGTAAGTCAGTACTGTCGCCTTGAATTAATCAAAATTCGGGCCAACCATCGTGGTGGCTCTCACCTTGATAGTAGTCGGGTTACAACCACCGTGGTAGCTCTCACCTTGATAGTGTAGTCGGGCTACAAACCGCTATTCCATTTCCTTAACCGTTTAGTCTTCTATCCCTCTTGAACGTTTCGTTATCCTTTGCAATCTCAAGCCTCCAGTATTCCATTTTCTTCATTGCTTCATCTTCTATCCCTCTCGACCATTTCTTTCTCCCTTCTTGCAATCAGACTGTAGACTCAAGTCTCCAATATTCCATTTCCTTCACTGTTTCATATTCTATCCCTCTCGACCATTTCTATCTCCCTTGCACTCTTCCTGCAACTTCTATTCCCTCTCGTAATGGACCTTGCACAGTCCGGGAGCTCCTCACGCAATCTTCCCTCCCCCTCTCCAGCACAGTGCGAGAGCCCCTCCTCCCCTAATCTTGGAATCATGATATATGGGAGCTCCTCTCTTGCTCTTCAAAGCTCAATTTGGATACTCTCCAAAACTTCCCAAGGTTGGTACAGGAGCTGAACGTGAAGGAGGGGCAACTAGTCTGTCAAGGTCAGAAGATTAGCATCAATGAAAGCGTGATTGAAAATGCTCTAGGAATTTTTGGAGGTAGTTTGCAAGTTTGAGAAGCAGTGGAAGAGCTAGGATATTCTAGACGTATACCCCAATGCTTAGATTAGTAAAGATGGTGGAGTCAAGATTTCGAGCTTGCCAATAGACCTCCAAGATGTGCTAAAGAAGACCATTCACTTCTTTGATACAAGAGGAACCTGCAAGTTCTGGAAGGTTCAAGCAGTACTAGAGCAACTGAAACGATGTGATGTATCTTTCTCAAGGGAGATCTCCAAGAGCATGTTAACCAACCTGAAGAATAACATGGATGGCAAATCCCAATTGTCATATCAGTCAGCTGGAGTTGCAATGCACCTGATGGCATCTACCCTCAAAGGTATTTTTGAGCAATATAATAAGCAGATGTCTTAGAAGGTGACTTTTCTAAAAGAGAACACCACCGATGTAGCAAAGGCAGCGCAACTTGAGAAAAGTCTCAGAGAAGGTGCAGAAGGCAAGGTAGAGGAGGCACAAGCGAGGGCCTTGTAGGCATAAGAGCAAGCTGAACCCGCTACAAAATTGGTCGACATGGAAAGGCATAGAAGAGAAGAAGCAGAGAAGCGCATGAAGGAGCTCCGAGATAGGCTCGAAGAAGTGAGAAATGATGAGGACATGGTGGACAAGGAGCTAGAAATGATGCGAAAGACTCTTGAAGATCAAAGAGCCAAAAAGGAGGGTCTTTACAAATGGCCTGCAACATGTAGAAGACATTGAACATTGAAAAAAACCAGATGATGGAGGAGCTAAAAAGGGAGAATGTAGAAACTAGAAAGGTGATGCAAGAACTGCGAGGGAGCTTCAAGGCCAGGAAGGATGGGGCAGAGGGTAGCCGAAGTGGAGAAGACAACGAGGCAGCTCCCTAGGCCAGGAAGGATGCAGAGAGCAACCACGGTGGAGCAGGTTTCAGCCACCACGGTGGAGCAAGTTCCAACAACCAAGGTGGAGCAATTTGCAGTAGCCATGGTGAGGGTTGTTTTTTCGAAACACTGTTGGAAGTCCAAAGAGCAAGCTACAAGACCCTACAAGAAAATCAAGATAGATGTTTGCACGAGCTTGCCATGTCTTTCGAAAATTTACATCATCATGAGAGGTTTCCAAACTAGAGTGGAAGTCTTGGAAATAGCCCATGAAGATGTTTTTCAACAATTTATGCAGCTTCAACAGATGTTAAGGGATTCAGATGAAGCTATCGCATAGATTGAGCAAAAAGTGGAGGAGATGAAGGAGAACATCCGCAGCCTTAGGATGAGGGAGGAAGGAATCAAGAAGCAACTTTATCATGTACAAAGCAAGACTGCGGTATTGATGGCTGCAATAGTTAAATCAGATGCTTATCGTGCGATGTAGCAGGGTCCAAAATGCATGGTTTGCCATCCTCGATCATGTAAGATGACTACTATATCCGATGGCCTGCATGCTACCACCCTGTGCATATTTTTTGCTTTGGAGTGTTTGTGCATACAAAATTGCTATGTAGAGAATGCCATTCGCCATTGCCTAGGTCATGGATAGATCAAATGTGCCTGCTTGCTATAGCTATCTACGATGAGAAAGTAGATGTTGCACCTCAATTTGCCATTGGGGCAAAAAATCTTAAAGACAAGGAGCTCAAATTGAAGAAGGCCAAGACCGAGCCTAATTGTGAGGAAAAGGAGCTTAAAGGGAGAAACTAGCCCCCTTTAGGAAAGGAGCAAGAAGGGCCGAGCCTGCAACCAGGAAGCTCAAATCAAGGAAATAGGAAGCGACATGAAGGGAGAATCCAAGCCCCTGCAAGAAGGAACCAGCCCCATTTTGAGAAGGAGCAAGAAGGGCCGAGCCTATAATCAGGGACCTCAACAAGGAATCCTTGAGATGTAATATGAAGTAAAGGAGTCTTTGAGATTGTAATCTATGTAATCTGCGTGTAATCTATTGAATTGTTAATCTTCTCTAGAGTCGACTTGGGAATGTTTTCTCAGCTATGTGACCAGATAGTGTCCTTTGATCCATGCCAGTGCAGTGGTAATAATGAGATGAAAGATTTCAATTTGACAAGTAATGTGAGACAAAAGATTGCGATTAGATCACTCATCTGAGACTGAAATATTTTGATTAGTGAACTAATGAGAGATGAAAGATTTCGATTAGACAACTAATGTGAGACAAAAGATTTTGATTAGACAACTAACATGAGGCTGAAGAATGAGGTGGTCAGGCTCAATGAGCTCTCTCCCTATTTAAGTGTAATGCAGACAAAACTAAGAGCCCATTACAAAATCTAGCCCCAAAAGTCTATACACCAATCCAAACTCTATCCATCGATCCACCTACAATGAATATATGGCATACCTAAATAACTTTGGAATGCTGTTCTTCTATCTGAAAATGATGTAAGATGGCATCCTCACATAAACAGACCCAGAGAAGGAGGACATTCCTTGGCTATTGGTTTTCCTGCTCCTTTAAGGTACTTGTCAAGCTCATGATGTACGTTTCTTTTGGCAGGACATGATAGAGGTGCGAAGATGTATAGAGTGCGAAGACCAGGATGAAGAGGACCCCTTGTGAAAGGAGTTACTATGGGCGTATAAGTCGGCAGAGTCAAGCAAGCAGTGTGTAATTTGAGTGTGTGAAGAGGTCTTCCATTGTGCAGCAGAGTAGCCTTAAGAGCTGGGAGATGCCTGCCATAGAGAGGCTGATAAGATAGTTGGGATTCTTGAATTTCCTTGAAAAAGAAAAATATCGTTGTGTTTTGAAATAATAAAAATCTTGCAGACATTTCTTGAACTTGTGGATATTCTCATGGTGCTCATAATACCTTATTTTGTATTGACCTGCTTCCATGTTAGTACTTAAATTTTTTAAGTAGCCCGGTGGTTGAAATTTGATGGTTAACTATAACCAGTCTAAAGGGCACTAGCACTATGTAACAAATTTTAGGATAGCATGGCAATAGTGTAGGGATAGCATGGTAGTAGTGTAGGATTAGTGTAGGATAAGTTATCACCAGCGCTGGTTGGTTGCACTAGGATATGAACAACCACCAGCGTGGTGGTTTGCTTCTATTATTACAAGATGAATGGATTTGTAGGATATGTGGATTCATAATGGAAAACCAGCGCAGTGGTTTTTGGGATATAGTAAAAGCAAGCATGGGATGAAATCTGACAGCGGTTAACAAAATGATAAACAGTTTAAATGGCACTGTTTTAGTATAGCATTGTGCAACAAATTTTAGGATAGCACGGCAGTAGTGTAGGGATAGCATGGTAGTAGTGTAGGATTAGTGTAGGATAAGTTATTGCCAACACGGTGGTGGGTTTGCACTAGGATATTAACAGCCATCAGTGTGGTTATTTGCTTCTATTATTACAAGATGAATGGATTTATAGGGTGTGTGGATTCCTTATGGGAAACCAACACGGTTGTTGGGATATACTAAAAACAAGCATGGGATCAAATCTGACGATTAACAAAATGATAAATAGTCTAAAGGGCACTGCTTTAGTATAGCATTGTGTAACAAATTTTAGGATAGCATGGTAGTAGTGTAGGGATAGCACGGCAGTAGTGCAATATTAGTGCATGATAAGTTATTGCCAGTGCGGTGGTTGGTTGCACTAGAAGACTGTATTAGATAATTCGGGAAAAACCCAATTCCCAGAATGGTAGTTTTGGAAGAAATTGTAGCTCCCCTCAATGAAAAAACAGGAGAAATATGTGAAAATAGACTAGATAGCCATTCATGAAGTGTGAAATATCAACTACATTCTCAAATAATAAATAGAATATCAGTGTCTAAACTACGTTATCATCAACAAAATAATAAACTTTGAAACCCATTTGAGTTAGATTCATCTCGTGAGCCATAGTGATGTTCAAAAACACCTTCATAATTCTGGAATTTCCATTGATATTGAGAGTCGCTTTTGTTGTGAGCGTTCTCATTTGAAAATCTCCAAAACACCGTTTACAAAATGTAGAGTGTAATTAATAACCATGAGTATTGCAATGAAAACGCACAGGCTCTTTAACTTAGTAAGATATGTAGTTGATGGAAAATCAAGATATGTAGTTGAGGAGAATGAATGCAAGATATGTAGTTGATGGAAAATCAATGGGCAATGACAAGCATTTGATGTAATTTAGGTGGCAATGACAATCATTTATTGTGCACTTTCAATTTTTGGACTGACTATCATTCTTGTAAAATGATAACTTTACATGTCATGTTGATTACTCATTGCAAAGTAAAAAAGTACACTTTAGGATGGAAACATAACAACTTGTTGATACACCATTGAAATCCTTGAAATAAATCATGATTCCAAAGAAACTCTCAACCACTAGCGGAGAATGGCAGTAGGATAATGGCAAAAGTGCCAATGCACATGTGAGTTTAGGATTCCTTGTGCATGTTTTCAGGTCATGATATGAGATTGGCACCACTACCATTCTCCACTGGTGGCATTCTCCACAGAGATTGGCACAATTCCATATGATCTCTGCACATGGGAGTTTAGGCTTCTCAATGACATTTCTTAGGGCCTAATATGAGATTGGCACCACTGCCATTCTTCACTTGTACAAATGTTTACCCTACTATTCTAGGAGGGGTATTCCAGTGATCATAGGAGAGTGGTGTCCGATTCCAATCGACATGTGAGTTTGACGATCTCAGAGACTGACACAATTCCATATGATCTCTACACAACGGAGACAGTGATCATTACATAAAAGAATGCACATGTGAGTTTAGGATTCCTTGTGCACCATTGCCATTCTCCACTGGTGGCATTCTATAATGGCAAAACTGCCAATCCACATGAGTTTATGATTCCTTGTGCTTGTTTTTAGGTCATGGTATGAGATTGGCACCACTACCATTCTCCACTGTTGGCATTCTCCGCAGAGATTAACACAATTCCATATGATCTCTACACAGCGGAGACAGTGACCACTACATAGAAGAATGCACATGTGAGTTTAGGCTTCTCAATGCCATTTCTTAGGGCCTAATAAGAGATTGCCACCACTACCATTCTCTTGTACAAATGTTTACCCTACTATTCTAGGAGGGGTATTCCAATGATCATAGGCGAGTGGTGTCCGATTCCAATCCACATGTGAGTCTGATGATTTAAGTATAATTATGTAGGTGCCACCATGAGTTTGGCATCACTGCCATTCTCCACTAGTGGTTGTCTAGACAAACTAAACCTATAGATTGACATTCCAAGGCCTAATAAGAGATTGACACAATTCCATATGATCTCTACACAGCGGAGACAGTGATCACTACATAGAAGAATGAGCATGTGAGTTTACGCTTGTCAATGCCATTTCTTAGGGCCTAATAAGAGATTGGCACCACTGCCATTCTCCACTTGTACAAATGTTCACCCTACTATTCTAGGAGGGGTATTCCAATGATCATAGGAGAGTGGTGTCCGATTCCAATCCACATGTGAGTTTGATGAACTCAGAGATTGACACAATTCCATATGATCTCTACACAGCGGAGACAGTGATCTCTACATAGAAGAATGCACATGTGAGTTTAGGATTCCTTGTGCATGTTTGCAGGTCATGTTATGAGATTGGCACCACTACCATTCTCCACTGGTGGCATTCTCCACAGAGATTGACACAATTCCATATGATCTCTACACAGCGGAGACAGTGATCGCTACATAGAAGAATGAGCATGTGAGTTTAGGCTTCTCAATGCCATTTCCAATTCCCAATTCGGAGAAAAACCCAATTTCCAGAATGGCAGTTTTGGAAGAAATTGTAGCTCCCCTCAATGAAAAAACAGGAGAAATATGTGAAAATAGACTAGATAGCCATTCATGAAGTGTGAAATATCAACTACATTCTCAAATAATAAATAGAATATCAGTGTCTAAACTACGTTATCATCAAAAAAATAATAAACTTTGAAACCCATTTGAGTTAGATTCATCTCGTGAGCCATAGTGATGTTCAAAGACACCTTCATAATTCTGGAATTTCCATTGATATTGAGACTCGCTTTTGTTGTGAGCATTCTCATTTGAAAATCTCCAAAACACCGTTTAAAAAATGTAGAGTGTAATTAATAACCATGAGTATTGCAATGAAAATGCACAGGCTCTTTAACTTAGTAAGATATGCAGTTAATGGAAAATCAAGATATGTAGTTGAGGAGAATGAATGCAAGATATGTAGTTGATGGAAAATCAATGGGCAATGACAAGCATTTGATGTAATTTAGGTGGCAATGACAATCATTTATTGTGCACTTTCAATGTTTGGACTGACTAGCATTACAAAAAAATAACTTTACATGTCATGTTGATTACTCATTGCAAAGTAAAAAAGTACACTTTAGGATGAAAACATAATTTGTTGATACACCATTGAAATCCCTGAAATAAATCATGATTCCAAAGAAACTCTCAATTTCTAGCCCCAAAGAGAATGGCACCAGAAACAATGGCACGAGAGACACTGTAGTTATGAACATGTTTCCATATTATTCACACACAACAATTACGCACCAATTTACATAGTTGGCAAGAAAGTAGTCATTCCCATAAGTAATGATTGTATAAAGAAATAAAATGTTGTTATTCAAAACTCATAGTCTACAAATAGCTCCTCTCCTGCATGTATATCATCTATGGATTCAATACAAATGTGACCATATTCTGCAATATCTATGTTCATCATGGGGTCATACCAAGGTGGAACATCAGGGGAAAATACATAACAAACATTTGGCTTTACATTGGTATTTCTATTGCTGTTAATAAATCCTACCACATTGCCATATTGAACATCATTAACAATATGCACCATATCCTTCATACACTTCGTTGATAGGGACAGGTAACTTTGGTGGTCCAAATGGGTCTCGTTCTGGTATGTACCTACTCAAGCTTGATCTGAATGTATATCTATCTACATCACAAAAGACAAATTCAATTAGCTACAACAACAGTTATATATATTGATATAAAATCAAAAAACACTTTGACATATGTACCTTCATGAAAAATACGCATTCTGTAGTCGGGTTATGTAGCCCTTAGCAATGTATTTCTTGATATAGTGACCTTTGTACCCTAGGTCTATAGCCAATTGAGAAACTTGCATAGCATTCATGCTAGAGAGTTGCGGAGCGTTCCTTAAAAGTCTTATTTGGGATGCATTGAGTTTAGGCACCTGGCCATCACCACCATGGGTTGCCCTACCACCTATATCCCTCTCTTTTAGTTGATCTGCAAGAGGAAGATTTCTTGTTTTATATTCCATTCTTGACCATGCATGATTTTCCTCCCTCCATTCATCAATTACTTTCTGGACAAGGTTGAAATCCTTATGCCCATCCATCACAGGTAATTGTCCATACCGATTTGTCTCAATCATGCTGCGCACATCTCTAGTCTCATCGAGTTGTAGTAAGTACGGCATCAACTCTGTCAGTAGAATATTATCATCCTTGTCTTGTACATCAAACGTTGAAGGAAATATGCAATTTGATGGAGGGCTAATGCAAGCCTTGTATGGGGAGTCATCAATAAGAATTGTCCTTCTAGCATCACATCCAAATGCCTTTGACATTTTTGCTAAGGGTTTGAACATTGCCTCAACACCAACCTTGTCAGGCCTATTTATCCTTGTCTTACTATAAGTGTAGCATCCTTGCTGAGACCATATCATATGCATAATTTTGCAGCTTTCCTACCATATCAAGTACGTTATGCTCCATCACAGTTGACCAGATACCTACATTAAATCTTTGCAGCAAGATTTTAAGAAATTCTATGCACCCAGGACGAACAACCATATAACTATTTTTGCCATGCATAATAGATGGATGTATTGGAGACTTGAATAAGCAGGGACTTAATAACAGGCCATTCAAGTCTAATATGATTGTTAATCGTGGCATATCCAAAGAAATTGTATGTGGATATAGATCCAAATTCTCCTTGAAGTTGCTGGCTTCTGACTCATCCAAATTGTCAGGTGCTATGATTTCATGCATGTTTGCAACAACAATAAGATTATCTAGTTTTGTCCCCAATGTTGAGACAGTACGTTCATCCATGTTCTCTTCTAAGAGTATAGGATTTGTGATATTCCTTGCAATTTTCTCCATTTTTGGGGTTATGTTTTCTTCTATACCTCCTGCATCCATCGCGTAATTGATAGTCCCCATAACTGGTGGTATGTTGTCCTCACATTTGATGTCTCCACATCCTTCCATGCATCATTGGTCCTTGTGGAAGCTGAGGAATATAGAAATATTTTGATTCTTTAGAGTGTATTCAACAATGTCGAAGCACAAAAGCATATGAAACTAATAAATAACAATAAAGTATGAACATTATCCATCGTCGTTCACTGATTCCATTGTATTTTTGGGGAATGGCAAAAGTGCTAATCTCTCTAAAGGTCAATTGAGAATGCAAATAGTGCAACCTTTCTCTCTGGACTCATAGAGAGAATGGCAATAGTGCCATTCTTCTCTTGGGGTGGTGCTAGTGCCATTTTACATATAAGGTTATGTAGAATGCCACTAGTGCCTTTCTCTATACCCTCATTGGGAGGAGAGAATACTACTAGTGCCTCCCCCATGTCCCAAAAGAAATGTACAATGCATGATCTGAAAGCATAGATACTGTATTACTTTGGTCCAATAGATTTGTAGAAAGCACCCAAATCAAAACTTTGGTAGCATAGTTAATATTATACAATTTTTAATCTCTGTAATGCTTTCAACTAACATAGATTCAAGAAAGGAACATAACAGTATTACCATTTCTACATAACCACAAAGAGAGAATGGCACTAGTGCCATTCTCCATATGAGGTCGCATAAAATGTTAATATTACCTCTTACGTATAACCCGACATAGGGAGAATGGCACTAGTACCATTCCCCATGTCATTATGTCACACAATTTTATCATACCTAATGTTTAATATCTTTAATATGATGAGAGTATGTGCAATCGAGAAAATCCATAAAAGTCATATTATTTTGAAACTGAATACACAAGGCATAAATGAGTAGCTAAAGACCTTGCTCCAAATCTTCCAATGTAATCTTTGGGATAGCTTCAAGATCTGCTTCAGTTAAAGGTCGCAAGTCTTCAATGTGATGCTCACCCTCTTTAATTCCTTCATCGATAGGTGAATCAGCTCTATGTGTCTCAAGAGGCCTCTCAATGCTAGACCAAATCTTAATATGGGGATTATTTGATGCATGTGCCACACACATAGCCTTGACCTCTGTCGCCTGTTGGGATGTCTTCACCAGCGAGATCACTTTTCTTTTGCTTAACAATGCTTGTAATGCCACACATCCATTAGTAAATACGTCAACAACAACTTCATGTTCCCTACTACAATAGCACCTGATGCACTCCTTGATGATGCCATGCTTCACAACCGCCTCTTTTCCATACTCATCACCCTCATTAGAATAAAGAATATTGTCCTCAATTATTGTGTATGGCCTTGTGATTTCTAACATGTGCTCAAATCCATCAAACCCATCATGTGAGCTGACAAATGACAAAAAACACAAGGTCTCAGACAAACCCTTTTGTGCACTATCCGATTCATGGATAACACCCACAAACCTTCTATGCCAAAATCGAGCCTCTATCATTGCTTCCTTGAGATTTACCATCTCTGTCATTGTCATAAATGATAGCAATACATACTGTGACGGAGTGGCAACGGTCTCCATCAAGCCACAGAGCAACTTCTTGAAGGCAGCCTTATCCCGACACACGCCTTTGGTAGATCCCTCTGAGGTGTCAAGCACACACAAGCTGATTGGAAGTTGTCCCTTGGAGTGATGTGTTAGAAAGCTCTCCCCCTCCATCTCCATGTTCACTTGAATAATTGTCCAAGGAAAACAAGATTGCGATGTAGACTTGTTACCCTCTATTGAACTAATCACCCAATCAACATAGATTGACGCGGCTTTTGGGAAATCAGGTGTGGACTTGCCAACTTGCAGCTTCTCTTTGACCCATGACCCACATGAACCCTTAAAGCTCTGATAAACAATTGAATCAATTTTGAAGTAAGTTGCAAGGGCATCCCATGTTTGATGTTGGGCCGAAGGGTGACGTGAGTTGAACTCCTTGATGAGCGCTTCTTTCAGGGCTCTATCATGCTTAATCTCCATTGCCCGTTGAGACATTTCAATGGAGTCCTTGTCTTTGCTTGACTTGACCAAGACTATTTCTTTAGACTCAATCTCTGCTTGAAGTGCATGTACATCTTTGTCTTCCAATCCTAGCAGACACCTCATATATGTTATTGTGGGATTTCGACCCTCAAGATCACCCTGCTTCACCAATGTCAAAATCCTAATCCATTGTTCGTAGGTGTCATCATCGTATGTGACCATGTGTGTGTCCTTGGTAACAAGTTTGCGCCCATCGATATGCTTGCAACTCCTACAAAATTCTGTATAAAAAAATCAAAATCATCTTAGACATTCTTCTAATCCAAATCATGTAATAGAGATAATAATGACACTAGTGCGATTCTCCCATTACCATGTCAAAAGCATGACTTGGTAACTAGAAGAATGGCACTAGTGCCATTCTCACATCAGGGAATTGACACTACTATCATTTCTTTTACAAAGCCATAAACATTCTTGAAATAAAAAATGCATACAAAACAAAGTTTATTACTTACATCCCAACTTTGTCGATCTTTATGCCCTTTGACAAGGCCTTGGGCTGGTTTCTTTGGTCATTTGAATGCAATCCACTGTGCCCTTAGGTGTTGTAAGATATCGATATATGGTTGATTTTTCAAAACGGTCTGTGCCTCCATGTTGGCCATTGATGATATCTTACAACTTGCTTCAACTGGTGCATTGACAACAATTCTCGCCTTCCTCCGTGTATAGAAACCTTTTTGTTGATTGAAGGCTTCTCCATGTGCTTTAGTTATAAATATCCTTGCAGCATAAATTGAATGCTGCCCTGCGAGAATCCAATAATTATACTCCTTTAACGTTTCCACCTTTATCTCTTCCTTGCACATCGGAGTATTTGTGCCTATGTGGTAAGGCATAAGATATGCACATGTTGCAGGAGGTCGTGCATTCATTGCAAAACTCTTGACCAAGTCATTGACATAGCTGAGGGTCAACGTCCTATACACATATTGGCTTGGTGCTCTAAAGCAATTCATCACTGGGATCAACACCTCAAACTCCAAACCAAATGGGAAGTACTCTACGTACTCCATCAAGCCTGTCATACTTGTGTCCTTCCTTTCCAATTTCTTTTGTAGTGCCTTAAAGTCAACATCTGGCTGGATTTTCTTATACAGGATGATAGTTGCTTCAAATGATTTCTCACCATGTCCTGTTATATGTAGCGGAGAATGGCAGTAGGGTAATGGCAAAAGTGCCAATGCACATGTGAGTTTAAGATTCCTTGTGCATGTTTTCAGGTCATGGTATGAGATTGGCACCACTACCATTCTCCACTGGTGGCATTATCCACAGAGATTGGCACAAATCCATATGATCTCTACACAGCGGAGAGAGTGATCACTACATAGAAGGATGCACATTACCACTAGCGGAGAATGGCAGTAGGATAATGGCAAAAGTGCCAATGTACATGTGAGTTTAGGATTCCTTGTGCATGTTTTAAGGTCATGGTATGAGATTGGCACCACTGCCATTCTCCACTGGTGGCATTCTCCAGAGAGATTGCCGCAATTCCATATGATCTCTGCACAGTGGAGAGAGTGATAATTACATAGAAGAATGCACATTACCACTAGCGGAGAATGGCAATAGGAACGGGAGGAGAGCAGGGGCTGTGAGCTGGTAAGGAACTCGCATGGAAATTCTAGGTTAACCGGGATTGGAGTCCGACTGGGTGTGGCAAGCTGTGAATGAAGGGGTTGTCAGGTCACAAAGTAGAGCTCCGTGAGCAGAAGCATGCTCTACAGTTCATGGCAACCCGGAGGATATGTGAGCTTGGGTACTGGGAGCTGAAGGACCCTGGAAATGTCGAGGTGAAGGAGATAGGCATGGAGGGATTCTGGGCTAGTAGAGAGGTGTCGCTACAGCAGGCCTCAAGGTCTTACGGAGGGGGACGTGATTGTTGTTCATGTAGGGGAGGTCCATGGCTGCTACTAGGAGCTGCAAGATTTGAGGCATTTGGATTGGATGGGCTGGAAGCTCCTGGATAGTGAAAGGCGATGCTACTATGGGAGCTGGAAGATCGTGGGGGTAGGAGTACAAGGGAAGGTAGGAAGCTGATCGTGGGGGGGCTCACAGTCTTAAATAAGGAAGCTCATGAGAAGGAGGACTACGATGATGAGGAGCTGAGGAAAAGGGACGGCAGCGTGCACTCCATGGGAAGAAGGGAAGCTGTGAGGCTATGAGGACTGTGTGAAATAGATGGGCTGTTGAGGATCGACGCCCTCTAGAGTACGGGCTGGACATAAAAGTGTAGAGGCAAGTGGAGAGTTCCGGGGTTGTGGTGAATCTATATGCACATGCATTGGGACTAGTCGAGGTCAGCATACGCAAGCACAAGGTAACCAGTTGAGCTAACAGGATGATGGCAAAAGTGGCATGCTAGCCAAGATGTTCAAGAAGCCTTGCTTTCATGTCTGTGGGCTATTTGGGATGGGCTGGTTAATTGTCGAATGGGCACATGATCGCTTCAAAGTTGAGGGCAGAGAGGCTTTTGGATAGCTTTTGGATAAAGGTGGGTGCTTTGTGAGCAAGTGAACAGCAGCCAAGAGAGACCAAGACATGAGACTCGTGAAGGAGTAGAGGCCGAGGAGATTTGGAGAGAGGAAATTTTAGCAGAGTACATGACTGCATGCTGGGAGGATCTGGGTGATAGAGACCATACGCTTCATGAGCCCTGTGAGCAAAAGAAGAGTGGTAATACTTGTGATCATCCCATGAAAGAGAAAGGCGACAAGTTTTGTGAAGAGGGTAGGCATTACTTATGCTATGGGAGTTTGGGTAGCAGAACCGAGAGCTCTATGCTATAGATGAGAAGTAACATGGCTGCAATCCATGGCTGCAATCCGACTATGTAAGCTTGGGCGACAGAGAAGAGAACCTAATAGCGAGAGGCTAGGAGAGCTTCTTGTACGAGCTGAAGATTATCTTGGGCTATAGATTAGTGGTGATTTCCATGAGTAGGAGGTTGTCATCATGACATGAAGACTAATATCGGGTGATGGTAGGAGTGGCACCTCTACTACACTAAAGCATGGTGTGTGAGTGGAAGGGAAACTACAGTTATGGATGATCACCTAAAAAAGATGGGCTACATTGTTTTAGTGCTTGTTGATGATCTTTGGGAAAGATATAATAAGATTTCTGACCGTGGTCACTTTGTGGGTGGTTGTCCGCTGAGTTGTCAGATTGGATGCTTTATGAATCTGAATGCTTTTTGAGCTTGAGCTCAGTCAGTATGGAGTTGTGTTGGTCTGTGTAGTCCACTGGGACTTTTTGAGGTTGTTAGGCTTCCAGAGGAAATGTGGCCAGTGTATGAGTCTGTATCTAGAGGTGTGTAGAATTAAGGAGTTTCAATAAATGCCTTTTGCCTTCTGATGGTGTTGTTCAGTTGTTTTAAACGTGGATGAGGGTGGATGTGAAGGCAGATTAGGCTTTACTGCTTTTGACCATCCAACGTGTGCTTGCATATTCAGCCTCCAACTCTAAGTGAGCCTGGTACTTATTGTAGACGTCCTCGAATGGTGCCATGACTAAAGGAGTGTAGAGAAGGAGAAGGTATGGAGATGCAGGCTTGAAGGAGCAGCACGCAGGAAGAGTGAGGGCAAGGAGGAGGAGGGATGGGGGAGGGAGGACCAATAGTTGAAGAGGAGGAAAGAAGGGCAGACCAGCAGGTGTGGAGGGTGAGGAGGAGTAGGCGTGGAGGAGGAGGGAGGGAGGAGGGAGGATTAGGAGGGAGGGGGGACGAGGAGCAGTGGTGGAGGAGGAGGGAGGGGGAGGGGAGGAGGAGCAGGCATGACGGAGGGAGGGAGGGGGAGGGCAGGAGGAGCAAGCATGGAGGAGGGAGGGAGGGAAGGGGAGGAGGAAGGGGGAGGAGGGAGTGAGGAGGGGGAGGGGGAGGGGGAGGGGGAGGGGGAGGGGGAGGGGAGGAGAGGGGAGGGGGAGGAGGGAGGGAGGGAGGGGGAGGAGGAGGAAGGGGGAGGAGGGAGTGAGGAGGGGGAGTGAGGGTTGGTGGGGGAGGGAGGAGGGGGAGGGAGGGAGGGAGTAGAGAGGAGGAGGGAGGGAATTCAAAATTTGAATTTTGAATTTTGAATTTTTTGGTTCCCACCTAGGAGTAAGAGTTGTGTAAGAGGTGTAAGAGGTGGGGTCACTTTTGGGCTTAACCCACCTAGGTGAGGCAGGGTTAGGACTTTTTGGTACCTACCTTGGCCCTTTCATCAGGACTAATCCATTTCTTCCATTCCTTATGAGGCCCTTTTGAGAACCCAATTCTCCCATAATGGTAGAGATATGATGGATAGCAACAAAGGTGGCAGTTATAGTCATGGTATACCATACCACCACCAACACTTCATATTGTTCAGGCTTTAATGGATGAATTGTGCCCCAAATTGAGATAGTGGTAGACTGGGTCATCAATATGGCCATAGAGCTTAGATATTAGGTCATGGACTCTCAATCCCAAATATGATAACCAAACATAGTGGTATAATGCTACAAACATCCCAATGTTGGCACTAGATGATCTAAAGTAGGAACCTAGCCAAGGGAAAGCAAGGGTCCTAGAAGAAGAAGAAGAAGTTCAGCCGAGAACTCAGCATTTTTGAGTTCCTTTAACAAAATCTGTTTGGCATGTACCTTGCTTGCCTCCTCCTAAAAATCTTTTACTAAGTGAGGGTATTAATCAGGGATTTAAAAAGTACATTTTTTAAAATTAAAATATGTACTTTTTAATAAAGACCGTGGCCTAATGCCATAAATGCAAAAAAATGTGGTTCTTTACATCGGCTATCAACCGAGAGAATATTGCACGATGTACACTCTTACCGCACCGTATCATAACATGAATACCGCACCATATCTAATCATACCAAGTGGTATCATTTACCCCACACGGTCCCTCATCTACACCATGCAGTGTTTTTTAGAGAACCATAAGACACCATCCGGTAACCTGCCTATATCGCATGGTACATGTCCAACTGGCACGTGTGACACCTTGGATTGGCTTGGTTGGGAAGGATAAGAAATCTTGTACATTGACATACTGTGCGGTGTAGGATGGTACTGCTTGGTGTCTATGAGAAATCCTATAAAAGGACCTTGCTCCTGCCACTTTTGGCCTACCAAACCTATCGCTTTCCACCACAGTTGTCTCCCAAGCTTTTTGGTGAGATTCTAGAGCTTTTAGAGTCACTCAATCAGGCTAGGTGATGACCCCCCTCGGTCGGTTGGATTCACCTCGCCTGGCTGACTGTCAGTAGGTTGTTTGAGAGAGGGAAAGAAAGAGGAAAATAGAGAGAGAGAAAGTAAAATAGAGAGAGGGAAAGTAAAAGAGAGAGAGGGAGAGATGTTTTTTAATGTCTCAGTCAGATCTGATCCTCTTTGGTTGGATCAAATTCACCTCACCTCGACTGATGTGTGTAATATTAAAGATCTAATCCAATTGATGGCTAGCATTTGCTAGTCGGGTTCCCCCTACTTTGATTTTCTTATATATCATATCTATTTCTGTACATAGTTGTCAGTAGAACTGATTTTTATCTAGATGATGGCCCGCTTTTGTCGGTCAGTTCCTCTCGATAAAACTCTTCCCAACCGGATGTGTGATTGGCAAAGCTAATCTAGATCATCTTGGTTATGTGAAGCTATTATATGTTTTCTATTCTTGCCTCCACTAGCTGATAGATTGACACTCGATAGTGACTTTACGAAATTTGCTCTATCATAGTAGAAGATTGTGTAGTGATTGCTATAGTAGTTATGTTGCGAGATCACAAATTACTTGACATAATATACCATTAGCTTGAAAAGTTAGTAGCTTATTTCTAAGGATCGAAAGTTATTCAGAAACGTTAATGATGTTCATGTTGCATGTTGCTTTTGAGTGGAATTGTAGCATCATAAATACATGTAGACACTATGGGAAACAATAGACAAACGATATGCAAAACATCCACAAGAACGAAATATAGATATGCACAAGAATGATAGAATGCTGAAGAATACTATATTCTGGAGCAATAGCTTGCACAACATCTGTGTACAAAATGACCTCGGATGCGAGTAATAGCATGCGTACATAACCGTCTGATGGTTAGAGAAGTAGCTATTGAAGACCCCAACTGCTTGGAGATCCGAACCATCAACCCTTGCAGCTAACCTACCCTCGCACACCCCTCTAGGTCACTACTGCTAACCCACATGATTATGCAATAACACATGGCACTCATGGTGGACTATACAAACCACACTGGCACATCTCCTAACTGAAGTCACATGCCTTACATGGTGCAAAGTGTATGTGCAACAATCATTTTAGGCATAGCGTCAGTAGAGAACTAGGTGTGGTAAGTTAAATCTCACCTTTCACTCAATACACAAGAATTGGAAAGCATCTCATTCCGAAAACATCCCGAAAAAGATCCACTCTCTGTAGTCACAATGCCTGTCTGAATGTCCTTTTTTTATTTCTCCTGCCTGTCCAAAAGCATCCCTGCATTTCAGACATCTTTGATGTTGCCTGTCCAAAAGCAAACATTATAGTTACGTATGCACTTAGCTGCACACTGACACTTTATTCTACGAGGCCCTTTTGCAGCCATCATCATAGTCCTACTATTCATCCGAACTAGAAATGAGCTAGAAATATACTGAATAGGTGCAACAATGCCACCCACCTTGCTCAGTCCCACATCACTACTCTCAGTTAACTCTGTCTGCAACTGCATCATCACTCCACTCGAGCTAGTAGCCACAATCGTCTCTAACTGCCTCTTCCACATGAACATCTTCAATCTTTGATCCTACTCTAGCTCCATCAGCCATTGTAACGTATGAGGCTTAGATCTCTATCCACTACCTCTGCTGTTCTGGCCACTGCTCCATGGGCAATACTTCGTCTATCCATGCACCCGATGGTAATTGCTACTGCCATCGTAGGTCTTTGAGTCACCCATCGGCTCATAGAAAGGGGGATCTGGCAACCCCAAAAAAGGCATGTGCTTATTATAACACTTCCTGAGAAACCTATCCGCCTCTTTCCACCAAGGAGGATGAGGAGGTAGTGACAGACTAAAATAATGGGCACACAATTCCAACCACAGACAAGTGAATGCCTCTACCACTTCAGCGCATCTATTCTTTTGCTATTGCGGAGAACGGATTCCACAATGCCTTCTTCCAGCTCTTCATATTTGGCCTGCCAATCCTCTTTAATCTACACAGACTCCACAACCACTCATTTTCCCTTATCTGCACCACCGCCACCAAAAGAATTACTAGACCCCTTTGGTCCAGAACTAGTCAGCACCTGCAAACCATGTTGCTGATTGAAACCTGCACCAGCTCCTACATCTCCATCCATACTGGGTTGTCGTTCATGTGGAACCAGCTCCCGACAGGTCGACAAAACAACAGCTGCGCTCCATCTTGCCACCTGCCTATCCCATTCTGCCCGCATGTCACCCTGAAGAGCTTCTAGGAGCGAGCCCATTTGCTCCATGTTAACACTCACATTCCTCAAAAAATCCCACAAATACTCCGTCAGCACGTCTGTAGTACGTCGACATAACAACTCATGCTCAACGCTTGACACATACTCTACATGTAGTTGCTGCATGGCCTCCGAATGTGCTTCCGCCACTTGAGCTCTGGCTTCAAGGACTATCATCCGGTCCTCTAGTTGCCGCACCCGTTCGTGCTAACCTCACAGAGCCTCATTTTCCATGCGCAATTGTGTGACTTCTGCCTCTAAGTTGCTCACTCTAGCAGACTCACCCCCCACACCAATTTGTGAAGCTATCCATGTGAGGAAATGAAAACAAAACTATAGCTGCAAATACATAGGCTATGCCCAAAAATCAAACCCGATGGATGAAACCGGACACACCTGCAGACTCTGAGATCATGGTTAACACTTTTTCTACTGACACCCTCACTGCATCAGAGACTGCCACTGCTGTTGTAGGAGTCACCATATTTGTTGTTGCTGCACTTTGCTAAAGCTGCTCCATCCACCACTACATAAGGGAACCTCCCACCATCGGAGTATTTCCTGGAATCACCACTGCAATGGACACTAGAGTCACCATCACCCGCTCTGCCATGACTAGTAATGCCATAGGTGTAGACACAACAATTTGCATAATCACCACCCCACTAGTGAAAACACTTCCCACACCACCTATATGTGAAGGATCCATATAGGGCAAGGGAAATGGATTAGGTACCATGGCCACATTTAGCTTGCGGAAGTCAACAAAAATCCACAATTTCTTGTTTTTCTTTGGCACAATGATAATCAGGAAATCCACTCTAGATTTTCAATCAGTGCGATGAATCCCACCCGCAACAATCGCTCCAGTTCTTCACACACTTGCTTGGCCATGTGTGGATTCATACGTTACCTCTGTATCTTCGTCGGAGTGACATTTGGTTTGAGGTTGAACCGATGTTGGTAAAACTTTGGATCCAAACCCTTCATATCCGCATAGTCCTAGGTGAACACATTGGAAAATTCATGCAAGAGGGCAATCAATTCGTTGTGGAATTCAGTTGTCAACAAAGTGCTGAATTTGATTGGTTTGGATGCACCCTCCGTAAACCGTATCTAGAGCATCTTCCTGAACTCGCGTGACTCTGCTTATTCATTCTTTGAATTCCCTCTCCTACTGCAGGAGATCTCGTACATCCAATTTTGCTGCTACTTGTTGGGGCTCAAACTCCTTCGGAACCAGGGCTTGACTGCGTCTGCTAGGAAACTTTGATGGATGTAACTGTCTCTAATGCCTTCCACATCAATAGTGAAGATAGGAACCCCAACTCCAGATTTGCCTTGAGAAAGGCTTCCTCCTCATCATCCTCCAATCCGTCCGCCATGTTCACTGTCTTGGCCAACACACACAGACCGCATCTGCCAATGGCACTGCCACTCCCATTGTGACCCGCACTTTCTTCTTCCCTCTCCGCACTGAAATGATGTTTTGCTCCCAATTTTTCTCGAATTTTTCTTGCCACAACCAAGGCCTACCCAAAAGGACGCTATACTCTGGTGTTGCAGCTTCCATGTTGAGCACCACAAAGGACACCATGAATGATATGCCTACTACCTCCAGACCCACGGCTTGCAAGATTCTGAGTGGTCAAACCTGGCGTTGATCAACCATGCGGACTAAGAATGGCACCGGCTCCTAGGACATCCATCCCATTTCTTGGCAAGTCTTCAAAGTGACAATATTGACCCCCGAACTGCCCTCATCGGAACTAGGCATGAATCAGCTTGACATAGCCCCACCTCTTCTAGTTCAGACCTTGTGTGTAGGGAATGCAACAATTTTTGGTGGAATTTGGGAACCAAATTAAGCAACCTGTCCAATGAAATTTGGATAGGAGCTCCAAAATGCACTCCAACCCCATCTCCCTTTGCGGAGAAGTAACCTGTCTTGGCTTGGTTAGCTTCGACTACCTTGGGACCATTTCTTGGTAAGTGTAACTTGAACTTGGCTTGAGTCTCTGCCTCTGATTGAACAACTGGTTCTGTGAACTGCACCTTACATGCCTTACTAGGCATCGTTGATTGCGGACTCTGGCAAATACATCAATGGAGGCTCTGTTGTTACCAACTCGCAGACTTGGCATCAAACGTGTTCCTGAGCTGACCAATCCAGCAGCTTGTCACTGTTCTTGAAATTTGGTCCTCGTAGCTTAGTGCCACCACGAGTGATTATGCTAATCTTCGGGCACACCAATGGATCATCAACAATGTGTACCATCGAAGTGCTAGGCATTTTCCCGGACATCTTTTGTCACTCCGCGCATTTTCGATCCCATTTCTGAGCCTCTAGGCATTTGTTCCAGCAATGGCCTTTGCCCAAGCAAAACAGATAGGTTTTCGATCGATTTTGACCACGAGCCCTGCCTCCACATCCGCATCCGCGACCACCGCCACCTCCACCTCCCCTCCACCCCCACCTCATTGGAATGTTTGTTGTTGGGACTGGAACGCTTGCTACTGCAGCTCTTCTTACACAAAAGATGTAGTTGCATCTTGTTGCTGACCAACCGCTCTCTGACTGTGCCCATTGTAGTGGCATCCCGCTATGTTGTGTGTATTGGTCAAGCAAATCGTGCACCAATTCACGTTAAGAGCACACTCGACTGTGGAGTGATCTGGATTGTGGCAGTGAGTGCACCATATAACCTTCAAGCCTTTAGGGATGGATCCTTCTCCATAAGCCATTGGCATGCCCTTATCCCCTTTAGAGGCTCTCCGAGTCTTTGTCTCTACTTTCGAGTCGAAATCCTCCGAACTGGTACGTTCAGACCTTCTATCTAAGCTGGTCGCATCTGAATCTCCCTCACTATCATCCTACTTCCTTGATTTGGACATTTTCTTCTTGGATTTTCTCTTCCCAGATTTGCATTTCTTGAATGTCCTCCCCTACAACGATTGCCCCACTCGCACTACTTGTGCCATGACTGCCATGAGCATTGTCCGCATCCGATCCACTATGGCCAACGCCATCCATAGATCCCATGACATCCCCAAAATGAAGTAGTCATTGAGTACCTCCTGAGTAGGGCTTTGAGCCGCAGGCACACGTTGCAAGATTAAATTGAATTTGGATGCATAATCTTCCACATCCTAATCGTGCCTTGCTCCAAGCTACATGAACTCTCCAAAGTTTGCGGAATCATTTTTTCTTAACAAAATTGCCTCCATAATGCATCACGGGCTGCATCATATGTGACGAAATGGTTCACTGCATACTTTGTCAACAACGACCGTGCCGCCTTACCCAATAAGGTTGACTCAAAAACCACCTCTTGTTGGAGCAGTACCACAACTTCCAGATTGTTGATCCCATACACCTTTTCGAACATCTGTCTACGAAAACTTGGCATACTTGACATCGAGAAGATGCCAAAACCGTAGTTGGAGATGAAGATGCATTCAACACTGGGCATGCATCAATCAAGACCCATACCCACAGCCTTGGTGGTGAAACTGACTAAGCAGGTGGACTCTAACTCCAATCGACCCCTCCCAGAGCTTCTTGCAGACTGTCGTCACCATGCTCAGGATCACTATTGTGCCGCCATAGCCACGTCGTCAATGTCAAGGGATTAGGAGGTCCTTTAGCATGTGTGCATGCATGCCTATTGGGAAGATAACAACCGCATAATTCACTACCATGACCACCGAATGAGGTTCTTCATAGGAATTTCCACACTCGCTCGACCATAAGTAGGGTGATGGGGGTCGGATCGCATCCGATAGAGTTCATCTTGAAATCCATGGATGTGCCTCCTCACCGTAGCAATCTCCTCCCAAATCTCCTTCGGAGAGAGTGCAACTATGTGTAGACCTCCATGTGAAGTGCCTCCACACTGATGGCAAGGAGCGACATGAGTGCTCAATTTCCCGATCATGAATTCCTTGTGTGATGGTAAGAATGCGCATCATGATTGCCAATGTGTGGCATCATAAATATGGATAGATGCTACGGGAAACAATATACAAATGATACACATAACATCCATGAGAACAAAATACAGATATGCACAAGAACGAGAAAATGCTAAAGAATGTTGTATTTCAGAGCAATAAGTCGCAAAACATATGTGTACACAATGACCTCGTAATGCTAGTAATAGCATGCGTACAGAATCGTCTGACGATTAGAGAAGTAGCCGTTGAAGACCCCAACCGCTTGGAGATCTGAACCGTCAACCCTTGCGGCTAACCTACCCTCACACACCCCTCTAGGTCATTGCTGCTAAACCACATGGTTATGCAATAACAGGAATTTAGTCTACACCAGCATTGCAATTTTGCATGTGTATTTTGGATGTTCTTTATTTTGAAGTTTGAGTGCTTACAAAACAACTGTTGCATGCACTAGATCACTACAACGTCTACACACCCATCTTTGATGGCAACGCAAGAGAAGTTGAAGACTGAGATTCATATGGTTGCCCGTAATACAACAATTGAGCACTTGATAGGATTGAGTGAAGAAGAAACTGAGCCCATGCAAGCTCAACATTTCTACGTGATCAAAAAATATCCTAAATACTTGACCTTATTTACACGAGCTGGCCCGATCGTAGTCAAATCATGTGGTCAAAGGTTAAAGTAATACTTGATCAATTTATTCCTCAAGTGTTTGGAGATCTAGTAGGACAATGGGAATTATATGAGAAGGTGAGCAATGTAGCCTTGCTTGTCAATGGAGAGGTGAAGCGGTCATCCACATCCAAGTTGTAGAGCTGATGCTGAAGAAGCAAGATCCAGAATGTGTTATCTGTCTTGTACAAATCCTTCAGAATGTCCCACACCTCTATTGACGTGTCAACCATCTAGATGTGAGGAAGCACAAAGTCCGCCGTAGTCCCTATGATCAATGCCAGGGCGTAGGCATCTCTATCTTCCCAAGCTTCGAGTTCCTCTCCATCTACTCGTATGAGTATCTCCCCCCTTGTTGACCACCATATCCTTTGGCTTCGCCTCCACTCCCGTTGTCAGTTTCCACAGCTTTTGAGCCACTAAATGACCCTGGATGTTCGCTTTCCAGATAGGGTAAATAGTCCATCCAATTTCCTAGACTTTCCAAAGTTAGGGATGGTGAAAGAAAGAAATCTAGGGGAGGAGAAAGGGAGAGAGGGGACTGAAGAGGCTTCTGAAATCAACATCTCTGCTGCTAAACCACACAATAAATTCAAACAAACTCAAGCTTCCATAGACCAGAAATCTGTATGCACCTGACTGAACCTAAGTCACCACCCTCCTCGCAAGGGCCCTGAAACCGACCTCTAATCACTCAGAGGGCAGTGGAACTAAACCTTTAATCACTTATTTACAACTCACAAAGCATATATCACAACCATTAACCATTGCATGATCACCATTTGGCATTTACCCATTTGTTCACAAACAAAACCACTAAAAAAGGGATGGAGACTAGAATGCCCCTGCTCAACAAACATAGACAAGTGCACCCGATTGGCCCCAAACACCGTGGCACCCCTTTCGGTATTTCTTTATATTTCACAGTGAAATGATTACAAGTTGCATCTAGGAGACCTTCCCTGTAACTAAGCACGTAGCCCCAATTCACTCAGCCTATTGGGACTAATGCGTGGTGGGTGCATGGTCTTAAAACATTGATAGTTATTGGTATCGATATCTAGATTCACCCTAAAATGGAAGAAGTTGGAGAAGTGCAATTTGTGCATTTGCCAAGATATTTTAATAAATCCAACACTATTTACAATTTGGAATTGTTTCTTTTTCCATGCACTTGTTTGCTATATGGCTCTTAAGCGTGCCAAAGGTCATTGCATTTAATAATACACATCATCAAACCCGATAGTGTTTCCTTTTGCCTGTTTGTGTTTTGAATCATTTTAGGCCACATTGCACTTGTTTGGGATGTCCAAATCTGCTGACATGTATCATCGGAGTAGGGGGAAATTGGCAGCTGAAATTTTGCTACATGTGTGAATTTTCAATTTTCACACCTCCCGCCCATCAAATCTTGAAAGATTAAGTACCTGCAACCTATCCCCACCTTGCAAATGCCTTGCAATTTGCATGCACCTCGACATGACCTTGCGTAGACTTTGGTTTGCCATTGTCTTCTTTCGGGTAAATTGTCTTCTATTCTTTGCTTGCCTCACCAACTAGCTTCTCTATTTCTATTCTGGACTGATCATGGCCATGGCATCAATGGCAACATGTAGCTCATCATGGCTTGCAAGAGAAGAAGACAGAGGTTGCGAGACATGAAAGGTAAAAAGCCAAGTCAAGGCACAAGGAATAGAGTACGGGTCAAGGAAAGCGCTAGCACGGTATTGAATCGGCAATGCAAGACACTTTTGCAACGTCTGCAAAGGGAGAAACAACAAGAAGAAAGAAGACTCCTTGCAAAGCAGCAGCAAGTTTCATCTTGTAATAATAGAAGCAAACCATCGCACTGGTGGCTATTAATATCCTAGTACAAACCAACGACCATGCTAGTGATAACTTATCCTACACTAATCCTGCACTACGACCGTGCTATCCCTACACTACTGCCGTGCTATCCTAAAATTCATTGCATAGTGCTATACTAAAACAATGCCCTTTAGACTATTTATCAATTCAATATAACAGTCAGATTTTATCCCATGATTGTTTTTGGTATATCCCAACAACCACCGTGCAGGTTTTCCATAATGAATCCACACATCCTAAAAATCCCTCTCGGGGGTCACTATGCATGAACCCTCTATATCACGTGCCTTCAAGGACTATTTGGAAAATCCCCTATCTGTAACATTTCCATTTTTAAAATGTACCCTTTTTCTATACAAATCTATAATTTTTTTCCAAAATCATTTTAATCACTCCCTGATGTAAATTGATTTCTATAAAATTTAGATATTAAACATATCCTTCTGTTGAACTCATGTGATAGGGTTACATATGATGACACCCCTCCGAGACAAATCCATTCATGTTGTAATAATAGAAGCAAACCACCGCATTGGTGGGGCTATTAATATCCTAGAACACAGTATTAGATAAAGTGGGACAAAAGTTGCATTTTGGGAATTTCGAAATTGGGTGGATTTCATTAAAATTGGGAAAGGCTTCATTAAATTTGGGAAATTTTCCATTGATTGTGGGAATTTTACCAATATTAAATAAGCTAATATTTGGAATTCCAATGATTATGAAAAACTTCATTGGTTGTGAAACAGTTCATTGCGTATAAAAACCAGAACAAAGCATTTGTGGCAGAGTTTGAAAATCATGTATTTGGTGGTGTTAATAAACACCGTCTAGGGACAACATGTATATTTTACTTGAGGTGTTAATAAACACCAGTTGGTGGTGTTAACAAACACCATGCATAGTGAGTTCCACTAGAAACAAAGCAGTTGTTGGTGAAGGTCAGCTTCTGAAAATTGTCATATTAATAATATGCAAATACCCATTGACAAGATAACAACAATTGAAAAACATCACATGAGAACACACCTTACAATGGAAGTTTGGGAGATTAAGAGGGAGAAAATCGACACCATTTTCTATGCTCTGATACCAAGCAAGCTCTCCTGTGCTTTGATACATACGCTCTGTGGAATCTTGATCTTCTTGGGTCTATTTATGAATTTTGATGTCCATGACCAGACAATTGCATCAATACACTCCCATACCTGTGGATCCAACCTATTCTCTGCCCAATACTTGTTCTAGCAATCAACATAGGCATCTGCATGACTGAGCCCCTTTCTCTTAACTGATGGTGCCCAATATTGAATTAATAATTTCTTGAAATTAGGAGAAGCAGCATCCATCTCGGCACTTGATATGGCAACCCCAAGCCATATGGGGTATATAGGATCTGATGGCCTCACCAAGACGAAGTCACCTTGCTTAACATCCACCATTGGTCTAAACTCTTCCCTTGGCTTACCTTTTAGAGGCCCACAATAGTGATCATTCCATTCCTCATAGCCTTGGAAATCATTAATGCAAGCATCTATATCATCCTCCTCATCAGGAGATTGTGTTCTTGGCCAAAACTCTCTGTACACTCCTATCTCTGATAGTTTTCCAATAGTCTATCACTGGCCTAATGTAGGACTCATAGGATGCATTCTTTCCACTTGCACATTTCTCCCAAAACTTAATGTAATCCTTTATCCCTGATATTACTTGCAAGTGATCTCTCACAAATGAAGCCATTGGCACTATATCCGGACAACCTATTGGCAACAATGATCGACCCTCACTATCTTTCTTCCATAGCTCGATTCCCCCTTCAATGGGCATCCAATTCGGTGATTTTGGATGCACCTTGTACTGCATCATTGGCATGTCAACTTGCATGTAAAATCGAAATTGTAATGGCTTTGCATGTCCAACTAGCATTTCTTGCCCATCACATAGGTAGCCATCTACATAATCCTTGAAGTTAGGAACCCGTGTAAGAACAAATGGTGCCGGTGAAGATGATGTACATTTTTTGAATGTATCCATCAGATGCAGGAAAGTGAATGTTTGTCCCACCCGCAAGCTCTTAGAAAACCTGCTGAACATTGCATCAATGTCCTCATGTGTGTGCCCTACCATCAAGAAGCCCAATTGAACTGTCGTGAAAATGCTCCTTGCTACAAGAAGAGAAAGGTATGCAAACAAGTATCTATTTTTGTTCTCAGACCCACAATTATCTAGTTGGAGTAGCAAGTTCTCTGGCAACTTTTGGAATGGTGGCTCAATAGCAACACTCCCCTCTAAAGAGGGTGGGTTTTCTCTTGTATTTGATGGAAAAAAATTCACACATGTGTCTGTAGCCCTTGCAATGGAAGTTGGCATGGCCTCCATGATAGACTTCGTGCCACTTTTCGATACAGTTTCTAGATTTGCATTTGTGATCGTGACATCTACATTTTCAGACAAGCTAGCTCCACTTATGGAAACATGTGCAACTTTAGAACTGTAATGGGAGTCCAAAGCATTTCTTGAACATAGAGCATTCAAAAGGCGAGCATTGCTTCTAGGAATCCCATTGATAGCAAGGTCTCCAAGGTCATGCACATCCATCCTCTCGAGGTTGCGCAAACAAATTGAGAGCGATCCAATCGTCAGGTTGGGATCAGATGGCCACAAACCATTGAGGGTGAAGTGTCCATAATGACCATTTCCATGCCCATGGGTAATCATTCCAATGAGTGAAACCTGTAATTGCCATGCAGAATCGGTGTCCTTAGACCTCACCCGAAGTCTTGGAATTGCCGTCTTTTTTTGGTCCATCTTATCATGGATTATGCATACATACTTTTTTGGATCATCTCGGAGTACCTACGCCATGCATAGTATAAGTTCCTACAACTTTATTGCTGTATCATATGCATCTTTCTCTCTTCCATCAGCGAATTGCGCTCATCTTGACTTTTTGTGGCTGCCAATTGAGCCTTGATCCGGCTTCATAAGCTACATTTAGAGAATTCACTCGTCTTAGCAAGGGGTACATTTTTTAAGTCTGATTTCCAAATCCTACCAAATGTGGATGTGGATAGGCTCTGATAACCACATTGATTAAGTGAAGTGTTGACCTCACGTAGGACGTCTATCTTCTTATACACTTCAAGTATCACTTGCTGTGTCTCTCTAGAACCATCCTGCATGGTTCTACTCTTGTGAGGCATATGCTCTGTGCTATTATCCACAAAGTGTTGAATGAGAGCCCTTCCCATACCTATGTGCTCCCTTCTCCTCCTCACAATCCCTGAATTGCCATGCACATATCGCTGCACACCACTCTGAAATTGCTCCCTATATCGATAAAATGATGTCCTTGGAGTTCCATGCATCTCATACCATGCTCTACAACAGACATCCCAACCTTTTATCCTGAAGTTGTAGCATATCCTCCCTGTGTAGTCATGATGCCAAGACGTTGACAACACATCGTATATAAAGTTTGTACGAGACTCCAAGGAGCTGCCCCAAAAGTTCTTCCTTAGATTCATTAAGAGATCTCGCTCTGCATGTTGGCAACACCTACTCCCACAACAATCGATGGAAGAAACCTACTGCACCGAATCTAGTGACATTTTGTACATTGCTGTTGGAGGCTCTCTTTGTTTAGGCACCCTGTTAATGAAAGTGTACCTTCTTTTCTTTGATGTTGGATCATCCCTTTTCAACATTTGATCATTGACCAACTCATTTATACCAGCAACGTGGTCCATGGGCACATATTGTTGCAATGGGCTTCCATCAAGTAAGGTAATCTGCTTGATGGGCCACTTTACTAGGCTGAGAGAGCCGACATCTTGCATAGAAGACCCTGAGTCAATTCCTCTAATTTGTTCTTTCTTTTCAATACCCACACTAATGCAATCGTTACCCAATAGGTCAAAGTTTATAGAGTCTCCCGGGAAAACATATAAGATCACACCTTCCCCCACGGTCTTTGTTTTGCTCTCATCCCATAAGACAACCTTTTTCTCTTTCCAAGATTCACGAATGAAATTGTCAGTTTCCAATGAAGAAACTGGCATTGCCTCAACATAAGGTCGCTAGGCTCACTTGGTGCAGCTTCTTCAGTTACCGCATCATCTAAAGAATTACCAACATGTTTTAGAGAGCCCTTAGGCCACTTGACAATGCTCCAAATTGCCTCACCAACAAGCATTGCATCCATAGTGGGAAATGGCAAGAGCATTTCACTATTGATAGACTTCTCCACTATCACCGATATATTTTCTGTCCCAATCTTCATACCACTACAGTAGGCCTCCGGATCTATTGCACACACTCCACCAATTCCAACCACTTCATTCCCCACCATCATCATGACCTTGTCCCCACTTCTGATAGCCATCCTCTATCATTACCATTACGGAGAATTAATTATGAACAAATTACAACCAAAGAATTTCATAAGACCATCAAACATGTCCTTCTAGATGGGAAGAATGGCATTGGTGCAAATCTCTATAAAGCATGAATGAGTCTATACAAAATTTTCATGAAAGCATGAATTATTTCCCTAAAAATTTTAGCAATTTGATAAAACTTTTTCTAAAGCATGAATTATTTTCACCATCGTCATGACCTGATTCATGCATCTGATAGTAGCCATCCCCTCTCATTACGATGACAGGAAATTGATTATGAACAAACTACAACCAAAGGATTTCATAAGACCAACAAAGTTGTCCTTGTAGCGGGGGGAGAATGGCACCAGTGCCATTCTCCATGTGAATTTAGCAATGGGAGAATGGCACTGGAGAATAGGAAAATGGAGAATGGCACTAGTGCCATTCTCCCAATGGAATGTCCCAATGGAATGTCCTAACATTTTGGCTTTGTAATAGGAAAATGGAGAATGGCACTAGGAATAGGAAAATGGAGAATGGCACTAGTGCCATTCTCCCATTGGAAAATGGAGAATGGCACTAGTGCCATTCTCCCAATGGAATGTCCCAATGGAATGTCCTAATTTTTTGGCTTTGTAATAGGAAAATGGAGACTGGCACTAGTGCCATTCTTCCATTGGAAAATGGAGAATGGCACTAGTGCTATTCTCCCAATGGAATGTCCTAATTCAAAATTTTGGCTTCACAAAGGTAGAAGGGCACCAATGCCATTCTCCCATTGGAATTAGTGGAATGTCAATCTATAGGTTTAGTGCCATTCTCCATTGTAATATGAAAATGGAGAATGGCACTAGGAATAGGAAAATGGAGAATGGCACTAGGAATAGGAAAATGGAGAATGACACTAGTGCCATTCTCCCAATGGAATGTCCCAATGGAATGTCCTAACATTTTGGCTTTGTAATAGGAAAATGGAGAATCGCACTAGGAATAGGAAAATGGAGAATGGTACTAGTGCCATTCTCCCATTGGAAAATGGAGAATGGCACTAGTGCCATTCTCCCAATGGAATGTCCCAATGGAATGTCCTAATTTTCTGGCTTTGTAATAGGAAAATGGAGACTGGCACTAGTGCCATTCTCCCATTGAAAAATCTCCCAATGGAATGTCCTAATTCAAAATTTTGGCTTCACAGAAGGTAGAAGGGCACCAATGCCATTCCACCATTGGAATTATTGGAATGTCAATCTATAGGTTTAGTGCCATTCTCCATTGTAATATGAAAATGGAGAATGGCACTAGGAATAGGAAAATGGAGAATGGCACTAGTGCCATTCTCCCAATGGAATGTCCCAATGGAATGTCCTAACATTTTGGCTTTGTAATAGGAAAATGGAGAATGGCACTAGTGCCATTCTCCCATTGGAAAATGGAGAATGGCACTAGTGCCATTCTCCCAATGGAATGTCCCAATGGAATGTCCTAATTTTCTGGCTTTGTAATAGGAAAATGGAGACTGGCACTAGTGCCATTCTCCCATTGGAAAATGGAGAATGGCACTAGTGCCATTCTCCCAATGGAATGTCCTAATTCAAAATTTTGGCTTCACAAAAGGTAGAAGGGCACAATGCCATTCCACCATTGGAATTATTGGAATGTCAATCTATAGGTTTAGTGCCATTCTCCATTGTAATCGAAAAATGGAGAATGGCACTAGGAATAGGAAAATAGAGAATGGCACTAGTGCCATTCTTCCAATGGAATGTCCCAATGGAATGACCTATGTTTTTGGCTTTGTAATAGGAAAATGGAGAATGGCACTAGTGCCATTCTCCCATTGGAAAATGGAGAATGGCACTAGTGCCATCCTCCCAATGGGGAAGGGGGGGTGGGGTGGGGAGGGGAGATTGGGCAATGGGCAATGGGGAACTATAATCTAGTCATTCTTGTCTTGCTAATGGGCACCATCTATCAATGAAACTCGTCCCAATAATTGATTTGCAATTGAATTCACTCTTTGATGAAATATACATCAATTTCATTGATATATTTGATTATATTTAAATATGATAATATATATATTCTGTATGTTTTTTGTGTGTTTACTATATTTGTATTTTATTAATTATGTATTCTCCATTTTTAATGTTGAGTATTCCTAACTTTTAGTTATGAAGTTAATATAGGAGTAGATGAAAAATAATTGATTTGCAATTGAATTCACTCTTTCATGAAATATACAGTGGGAGTAAACAAAGTAGGTAGTGGCATTAGAAAATGAAACAATCAACTTCACTCATCAAGAGCTTACCACTGAAACATTTTCAAGATGGGAAAAGGGTTTTCGAAGTGTTACAAAGGGTGCCATTGTCATGTTCTTAGGCTCTCAAGCCACTTAACAAACCGATGTTTGATGCTGTGTATTTATACAAGCACCTAAGTGGTTATGGGGTGCTCATAGACATAGTGCACAGAGTGGTGAGCAAAGACGAGATGCATCGACTACAAAGGTGATAGAATTGTAGAAGACAATAGAGATGAAGGAAACAAAGCCATGACATAAGTCGAAGTAGCTGAATGGAAGCAGAGACTCAACCCTATCCATTCCATTGGAATGCCTCTCTCTCACCCCTATCTTTATATCAGCCCATGGTGTTCTTCTCCCCCCTGTAGTATAGTGTCTCTCTCTTGTAAGCCCTTGGTTTTGTTACGCTCAAAAGCCCTCCCTCTACAACATTGCCCATCTTCACCATTTCTTTGAGTAGTATAGTTCCCATTTATATTTGAGAGCTTTGGAGCTTGATTGTAGGAGCCCCCTAGGAACTCATTTTCTTGTTGTTTGAAATTTATGTTTGATAGGATTTGTGTGTGGAATTCCCGTCTATGAGAGAGAGAGAGAGGCAGAGGTTTGTGAATTTGCACAAAGTCTACGATTTCTACATCACTATGAGTATGTCTAGACAACATTGACTATATTTTTATGTGTTGCTCTTGAAGCTTGCATTCTAAACTCCAATGAGAACTTATTTCTTGGATCTCGCACCTCCCAATGCAAGAGTACCTCCCCACATCTGCACTAATGACACAAATGGAGGTTGTGTTCTAGCGTCTCAATCTCGAAACATGAAGTTGCAATATTGTTATGTTTCTTGATTTTGATGGCGATTGGGAGATTCTTTTCTCATTAATAATAAGTATGAGGGTTTGAAAGTGTTTTAGGAACTTCTTGTGAGAATTGTTTTAGCCACAGAGTGCCTGATTGGACCCTCCTAATCTCCATAAGGCATACTAATTTGACTTAGACATGAGAACAAAGTCTACTAGAGGCTAAATCCCATTAAGCCAAGTAGTGGTACGTAGGGTAAGATCTCCTCACATTGGTATAGGAAGATGCTTCATCCTAGTACAAATGGAATATCTCTCTTTATTCTACTTCCCATTGCTCATTCAGGGTCTGGTAGAGTAAGTAAGAATGTCATCTGAACTAAAAGCAACCATTTGCTAAGAACCTCTCTCTCTCTCTCTCTCTCTCTCTCTCTCTCTCTCTCTCTCTCTCTCTCTCTCTCTCTCTCTCTCTCTCTCTCTCCCCCCCTCTCTGCATGCATGTGCGAGCATGTGCATGCCCGCATGTGTGTGTGTGTGTTCCACGCACATGCACATAGGTGTGTGTGTGTGCTTGGGTGTGTATATATGTTTACATGTGTGCATCCATGCACGTCCGTGTCGATGGTGTGTGTGTGTATGTTTCCATTCTCTAAATTAACATAATTCGTAAAGAATTTATATGTAAGGTTTTCGTTCCCTATAATATCTTGCCGAATGGGATGGCATCGACCAAAAATAGATTTTTGGTTGGCACAATCAAATGCTGATACTCTCCATCTTCGTCTACTTTTTTAGTAGATAGGTTACATACAATTTATTAACACTTTCTTTTAACTAAGCATTCATTAAAGCCACAATTAATATTCTTATGCTCTTGAAAAGACTATAGTTCTTGTAAAGCCTATTACAAGAGACTTCTAGAGCCTTGTGTGGTTCTTGTAAAGCCTATTACAAGAGGCTTCTAGATCCTTGTGTGGTTTATTAAACGTTTTTTTTAACTAAATGCAAAAGGTTAAACTAATGAAGGTAAAAAATTAAAAGCCCCTAGTACCTTCATCTCGTTGCCCTAGGTTGATTGCCTCGCATGCTGTGCTGCTTTCGAGCCCATCGTTATCTCATTTGTACTTTCGCATGACTTTCCTCCCTTCGCTTTTTCGAGTTCCTAACTTTAGCTTGCCTTTTGCCTTTTGCTGCTAGCCACTCGACTCGCCCTCGCTTTTCCTCTTGCTGCTCGCCGCTCGACTGGCCCTCTCTTTTCTTTCATCACAGCATGCCTTCGTCTGCTCGCCTCTAGCTTCACTACATAATCTTATCGCTAATCTACTAAAACTCACTCTCATCTCATCTACTCAAAATCCTATCGCTCATCACTCGCCGCCTATTGTCGTTCTACTCAAACCCTTATCGCTCCTATGCTCGCCGCTCGACTCGCCGCCTATCGTTCACCTACTCACTGTTTAGCAAGCCTCTCTACTCTTTGCTTTTCCAAAGATTGAAGGGATTCTCTTCCAACGAAGCATGAAGGATTCACGGCTCACTGTTATTCATTCTCTTTGCTTTTCGAAGGATTGAAGGGATTTGCACTTCCAAAAAGGCATGAAGGATTCGCTTTTCCAAAGAATGGAAGCATGAAGGATTCACTTTTCCAAAGAATGAAGGGATTCACACTTCCAAATGATCTAAACGTATAGTAAGCTTTCAAAACTTAAGCTTTCTGAGATGATTAACAAAAGCTTTCAAAACTTTAACTTTCGTAAGCTTTCATACGTACGCTTTGCTTGAATTTAACTATGGAAAGCTTAATAAAATAAAGGAATTGGCTATGGCGAATCCAAGGGAGCGCTTCATTCCTTAAACAATAGAAAATCAGCGTTTCAAAGTAAAACATCCGTGAATTAGAGAGGAAGCTACCAAACTGATTGAGCATCAATTGTGTTGTTTGCTTCCAGCTCCATCAACTTCGCAGCTTCGGTGGAGTTCAGCCTTCTTGCCTCAAGAATCTCCGTGCGAGCTGTGGTGAGTAAAACTCTCAGACTCTGATACTCCTCTCCAATCCACTTTGGAATGAATAGAAAGTAAATGAGGGAAAGGCATCAATTGAAATGAGAGAAAAGGTCTTGATTTGAAACTACTAAATAATTCAAATTTTGAAATATAGGTCTTCCCGCCATTGTGCCCTTTTGAATTTTGGATATATGGAGTGGCACTTATGCCATTCTCTCCAATATTAAATTTAAATTCAAATTCATATTGATAATTTTAATTTCAATTTGTATTTCAAATTGAAATTATTCTTTTGAAATTGTATTTCAAAACCTAAATTCTAGTTTTTAAATTTTGATTTCAAGTTAAACTTCAATCTCAATTTTGATTTTCATGATTGAATGGCAAATTTAGAGATTGAATTTCTAATTTTAAATGGAGAATGGCACCAGTGCCATTCTCCAAGACCTCATAAGAAGTCCGTGAGAGTGGCACTAGTGCTCTTCCCACCATTGTTCCCTTTTGAATTTGGATATATAGAGTGGCACATATGCCATTCTCTCCAATATTAAATTTAAATTCAAATTCAAATTATTCTGTTTGAAATTGTATTTCAAAACTGAAATTTATATTAGGACATTGCAATGGGAGAATGGCACTGGAGAATAGGAAAATGGAGAATGGCACTAGTGCCATTCTCCCAATGGAATGTCCTAATTTTTTGGCTTTGTAATATGAAAATGGAGAATGGCACTAGGAATAGGAAAATGGAGAATGGCACTAGTGCCATTCTCCCATTGGAAAATGGAGAATGGCACTAGTGCCGTTCTCCCAATGGAATGTCCTAAGTTTTTAGCTTTGTAATAGGAAAATGGAGACTGGCAATAGTGCCATTCGCCCATTGGAAAAGGGAGAATGGCACTAGTGCCATTCTCCCATTGGAAAATGGAGAATGGCACCAGTGCCATTCTCCCAATGTCCTAATTCAAAATTTTGGCTTCACAAAGGTAGAAGGCACCAATGCCATTCTCCCATTGGAATTAGTGGAGTATCAATCTATAGGTTTAGTGCCATTCTCCATTGTAATAGGAAAATGGAGAATGGCACTAGGAATAGGAAAATGGAGAATGGCACTAGTGCCATTCTCCCATTGGAAAATGGAGAATGGCACTAGTGCCATTTTCCCAATGGAATGTCCTAATTTTTTGGCTTTGTAATAGGAAAATGGAGACTGGCACTAGTGCCATTCTCCCATTGGAAAATGGAGAATGGCACTAGTGCCATTCTCCCAATGGAATTTCCTAATTCCAAATTTTGGATTCACAATGGAATGTCCTAATTCAAAATTTGTACAAGTGCCATTCTCCCATTGGAAAATAGAGAATGGCACTAGTGCCATTCTCCCAATGGAATGTCCTAATTCAAAATTTTGGATTCACAATGGAATGTCCTAATTCAAAATTGGTACTAGTGCCCTTCTCCCATGGAAAATGGAGAATGGCACTAGTGCCATTCTCCCAATGGAATGTCCTAATTCAAAATTTTGGATTCACAATGGAATACCCCTCCTAGAATAGTGGTGCCAATCTCTTATTAGGCCCTAAGAAATGTCATTGAGAAGCCTAAACTCACATGCACAAGGAATCCTAAACTCACATGTGCATTGGCACTACCACTAATGGAGAATGGCAGTGATGCCAATCTCATGCTGGCAACTACATAATGACAATGAGATCATCAAACTCACACTACAGCCAATAAATAATCCTACTAGAGCCAATAAATATAGTGGAATGTCAACCTACAGGTTTAGTTTGTCTAGATTACCACTAGTGGAGAATGGCAGTGATGCCAATCTCATGCTGGCAAATGCATAATGACACTGACACCATCAAACTCACATGTGCAGAGATCATATGGAATTGTGCCAATCTCTGTGAAGAATGCCACCAGTGGAGAATGGTAGTGGTGCCAATCTCATACCATGACCTGAAAACATGCACAAGGAATCCTAAACTCACATGTGCATTGGCACTTTTGCCATTATCCTATTGCCATTCTCCGCTAGTGGTAATGTGCATTCTTCTATGTAATGATCACTCTCTCCACTGTGCAGAGATCATATGGAATTGTGCCAATCTCTGTGGAGAATGCCACCAGTGGAGAATGGCAGTGGTGCCAATCTCATACCATGACCTGAAAACATGCACAAGGAATCCTAAACTCACATGTGCATTGGCACTTTTGCCATTATCCTACTGCCATTCTCCGCTAGTGGTAATGTGCATCCTTCTATGTAGTGATCACTCTCTCCGCTGTGTAGAGATCATATGGATTTGTGCCAATCTCTGTGGAGAATGCCACCAGTGGAGAATGGTAGTGGTGCCAATCTCATACCATGACCTGAAAACATGCACAAGGAATCTTAAACTCACATGTGCATTGGCATTTTTGCCATTACCCTACTGCCATTCTCTGCTAGTGGTAATGTGCATCCTTCAATGTAGTGGAATGTCAATCTATAGGTTCAGTTTGTCTAGATTACCACTAGCGGAGACTGGCAGTGATGCCAATCTCATGCTTGCAACTACACTATGACACCACTCTCCTATGATCATTGGAATACCCGTCCTAGAATAGTAGGGTAAAAATTTGTACAAGTGGAGAATGGGAGTGGTGCCAGTCTCTTATTAGGCCCCAAGAAATGGCATTGAGAAGCCTAGATTCACATGTGCAGAGATCACATGGAATTGTGTCAATCTATGTGGAGAATGCCACCAGTGGACAATGGCAGTGGTGCCAATCTCACATGTGCATTGGCACTTTTGCCATTATCCTACTGCCATTCTCTGCTAGTGGTAATGTGCATTCTTCTATGTGGTGGTATGTCAATCTATAGGTTTAGTTTGTCTAGACAACCACTAGTGGAAAATAGCAGTGATGCCAAACTCATGGTGGCACCTACATAATGACACTGAGATCATCAGACTCACATGTGGGTTGGAATCAGACACCACTCTCCTATGATGATTGGAATACCCAAAAAATAGTAGGGTAAACATTTGTGCAAGTGGAGAATGGCAGTGGTGCCAATCTCTTATTAGGGCCTAAGAAATGGCATTGAGAAGCCTAAAATCACATGTGCATCCTTCTATGTAGTCATCACTGTCTCCGCTGTGTAGAGATCATATGGAATTGTGTCAATCTCTTTGGAGAATGCCACCAGTTGAGAATGGCAGTGGTGCCAATCTCATACCATGACCTAAAAACATGCACAAGGAATACTAAACTCACATCTGCATTGGCACTTTTGCCATTATCCTACTGCAGCCAATAAAATTAGTGGAATGTCAATCTATAGGTTCAGTCTGTCTAGACTACTACTAGCAGACAATGGCAGTGGTGCCAATCTCATGCTTGCAACTACATGATGACACTGAGATCATCAAACTCACATGTGGAATGGAATAGGACACCACTCTCCTATGATCACTGGAATACCCCCCCTAGAATAGTAGGGTAAACATTTGTACAAGTGGAGAATGGCAATGGTGCGAATCTCTTATTAGACCCTAAGAAATGGCATTGAGAAGCCTAAACTCACATGTGTAGAGATCATATGGAATTGTGCCAATCTCTGTGGGGAATGCCACCAGTGGAGAATGGCAGTGGTGCCAATCTCATACCATGACCTGAAAACATGCACAAGGAATCTTAAATTCACATGTGCATTCTTCTATGGAGTGATGATGACTATCTCCGCTGTTTAGAGATCAAATGGAATTGTGTCAATCTCTGAGATCACCATCACTCACATGTGGAATGGAATAGGACATCACTCTCCTATGATCACTGGAATGCCCCTCCTAGAATAGTAGGGTAGACATTTGTACAAGTGGAGAATGGCAGTGGTGCCAATCTCTTGTTAGGCCCTAATAAATGGCATTGAGAAGCCTAAACTCACATGTGCATTCTTCTATGTAGTGATCACTCTCTCCACTGTGCAGAGATCATATAGAATTGTGTGAATCTCTTATTAGGCCTTGGAATGTCAATCTATAGGTTTAGTTTGTCTAGACAACCACTAGTGGAGAATGGCAGTGATGCCAAACTCATGGTGGCACCTACATAATTATACTGAGATCATCAAACTCACATGTGGATTGGAATCGGACACCACTTGCCTATGATCATTGGAATACCCCTCCTAGAATAGTAGGGTAAACATTTGTACAAGAGAATGGTAGTGGTGCCAATCTCTTATTAGGCCCTAAGAAATGGCATTGAGAAGCCTAAACTCACATGTGCATTCTTCTATGTAGTGGTCACTGTCTCTGCTGTGTAGAGATCATATGGAATTGTGTTAATCTCTATGGTGAATGCCAACAATGGAGAATGGTACTGGTGCCAATCTCATACCATGACCTGCAAACATGCACAAGGAATCCTAAACTCACATGTGCATTCTTCTATGTAGAGATCATTGTCTCCGCTATGTAGAGATCATATGGAATTGTGTCAATCTCTGAGTTCATTAAACTCACATGTGGATTGGAATTGGACACCACTCTCCTATGATCACTGGAATACCCCTCCTAGTATAGTAGGGTAAATATTTGTACAAGTGAAGAATGGCAGTGGTTCCAATCTCTTATTAGGCCCTAAGAAATGTCATTGAGAAGCCTAAACTCACATGTGCAGAGATCATATGGAATTGTGCCAATCTCTATGGAGAATGCCACCAGTGGAGAATGGCAGTGGTGCCAAGCTCATACCATGACCTGAAAACATGCACAAGGAATCCTAAACTCACATGTGCACTGGCACTTTTGCCATTATCCTACTGCCATTCTCCGCTAGTGGTAATGTGCATCCTTCTATGTAGTGATCACTCTCTCCACTATGCAGAGATCATATGGATTTGTGCCAATCTCTGTGGAGAATGCCACCAGTGGAGAATGGAGCTTTTCAGTTCACCATGCCTCCTTCCACACCCTCCTTTCGCTTTTGCTGGTCCTTTTGCTTCCTCCAATATCCTCATAGTCTATCCTTCACACACGCAGTAGCACCTCTGACCAATAGCCCCCTTGACTAGGACTCTTTAGCAGCTCCTATAAGGGATCCCCCTCTGTCACATACAGAGCTGTTGCCTCTTCCCTGCATCGTCCAGTTCGCTGAGCTCCCCTCCTCTGTATCATTGCAGCTTCTTCCTCCTTCTATAGCTCACGAAGCTCGCCGGTGTCCTCTCTCTCCTTGCAATCTTGCCACCTCGCCATCCAAAAGCTCCTCGCCTCGTCTTCACGTAGCCACCTTTGCATGGATGCTTTTTTGATATGTGCCACATCATCTTTTGCCTTTTCACCACTCTCCCACTCTCCATTGAACTTTATACCATGTCTATTAGTGCCTATATTGCAACCTTAGGCATACCAATGCACATAACCTGCTAACCAGCATTTAATGCTCAGTTCCCTACAGACTATCACACAACCATGAAGCCAATCCTAACACACTGGAAGCAAGGCATTCTCAAGAAAAAAACTCATGCTTTCATGCACATCTGGCATAGGACAACCATGAAGAACATATGTCATTCCTTAGCAAAACACCATCACACTCTGATACCATGCTCTGGATTGCTTGCTGCAACTACACTGCTTTCCATCATCTATAGAAGTATACCATCTCAAGACAATATATCATCAGTGTGGAGTCCGTCATGAGGGTGTCCACAGCCCAAAGCCACCACTAACTAGCTACGTACATAGCTATGCACCTACCCATCAGCATGCAACAAGTAGGAAACTTTTTTACATTTTTATCCACACAGCTCTAGCAACCCCTTTTCTTCTACTGTGACATTGATGTCCAGCAGCTAAAGAAAAAAGATCATCAACCCGCCTGGATAAAAAACAAAGCAAGCTTGTATACTATGCCTCTACTTTTCTCCTCCTAGATCAAAAGGATAACTTTGAACCCTCCACTACCAGATATGCATAATCCACCATCCCCCTGGATCAAAAGGAATCAACAACACACCAATTTGATGTAGCCGCCAGCTCCTTCCATATACCCACATCCTCACTAAGCCTGCAGGATCCCATAGCTTATCTTGCCAAGACATCACACAACTCCACTAGCTATTAGCTATCACACTTGTATCATGAGTCTTGCTTAGCTTCACATGAGCCACATCTTTTGAGGTCACTATCTCACACATAGATCTCACGAGCACAACCAGCTCATAATCTACCACTACACACATAGACTTATCCTTAGCTCCCTTTAATGGGCTCTCAACCTTTCTGCCATCTATGGCAGCAACCCCTTCACTCGAGCTCTCTTCTACCACCTCACACAGATCTGGTTGAGCAACACCCTCCTTCATAGCAACTGATAAGCCTCCATTCATAAGTGTAATGATTTCCAGCTCCCTTACATCATCAACATCTAGTTTCTTCAACAGTGAAGACAACTGACTCTCTTCCTCTGAAAAGATGCTCTCTTCCTCTGTCTCACTCTCTATCTCTTTGTCTATGACTGTCTCCTCAGGTTCCTCTTCCAATTCTAGCCTACAGCTCATATTACACTGCATGGGTATAGACATAATCTCTGGTGTGGTCTCCATTTTGATCATGCTAATTGCCTTTCCTTTCCCTTTATCTTCCCACTTGACTCCACTAGTAGAGGGTTGATTTAGATCCTTCACTTCCACATTGAAGTCTCATGACCTATCATTTGTCTTCTGCATCACAAGATGAACTTCTCCACCTACTCTTGCTGGCTTATCATAGTGAGGGTTGATATGTCCCCACTCTCCATAGTTCCAGCACTTCACATTGCCCATATAACCTCGTCCTCTCCCTACACCAGCTGAACTTCCTTCTCCTTCATCCATAGCCTCTCTCCTGTTATTTTGACCTCTACCTCTTCCTACAGTCTCCATCCAACTTAGGCTGAGTGTTTTCATCAGCTCCACTACTTCATGCAAATCCTATTTCAGGGAATCATCCTGCATAGGAACAGACATTGGCTCTCTCTCTGCATGTGCCTTGATCATTTTTGGGCTTCTAATCAGATTCTTAAGCTCTTCTTGCATGCCAAGTTGTCTCAATCTCTGGACCTTCCATTCCTTCTCCCTGGCCACTCTGACAACATCTTCAAAACTATCCAGATTCTTCAGCTCCTCTTTCAATCTGAGTGTAGGCTTTAGGCCAGCTATGAAACGATCATGCTTGATCATTTGAGGTGGTACTTCTGGAACAAGAGCTTTGCACCACAAAGTCCATAATCTCCTAAACTGGATTATGTACTGATTCACATCTTGTTCTTCCTCCTATCTCACTGAGCATAGCTCTTTCTAGACTTCATTAGGGCTTGTGGCTTGTGCAAACTGTACGAGAAAAGTTGCTCTCACCACTGTATACTCTGGATTTTGCTACTGAGGATGAGTAGTCCTGAAGGTAGCAACTTGAGTCTGCAACCATGCTTTTGCATCTCCCTGCAAACAATAATTCAAGATCTGAAATAAAATCTGAGGGGTTGCCCTATCCTTCATAAGTGCTGTAAATTCCATCTTTTCCAGGAATCTCAATACATTCTCATATGGCATCCCCCAAAGCTAGAAAGTATTGTGCCATCTCTCTCAGCTCTTCAACACTACAACTAGCTGACAACTTCACACTTGTAAACTAAAGTGCAAAGGCCTCTGTGGAGGCACCAAAACGTGGATGGACAAAAGCAGTAGAGCCTAATCCACTTTCACAGCCACCCTCATCCATGTTTAAAACAACTGAACAACACCATCAGAAGGCAAAAGGCATTCATTAAAACTCCTTGACTCTACACACCTCTAGATACAGACTCATACACTGGCCACATTTCCTCTAGAAGCCTAACAACCTCAGAAAGACCCATTGGACTACACAGACCAACACAAGCCCCTACTGACTGAGCTCAAGCTCACAAATCATTCAGATTCATAAAGCATCCAATCTGAAAACTCACTAGACAACCATCCACAAAGTGACCATGGTTAGAAATCTTATTATATCTTTCCCAAAGATCATCAACAAGCACTAAAATAATGTAGCCCATATTTTTCAGGGGGGTAGTCGATAGAGCGAGCGAGAAAAAGCGAGCGGGCCCAAAAAATCGAGCGTATCTTTTCCACAATCCCTTATAGAGGTAGCCAACATAGCTCTGTGAAATCCACTATTTGGGAAGAATCTCCAAAATGAAACTTAACCTACGTTCCATATTTGGGAGAGTAAAGCAAGTTGATAATATATTATAATTATCTTGATAATGTAACTTGGACTTGGTAGCATAGGAGAGACTAAAGCAACTAACACTTTTCCAACAACTCGATTCTCATATCCTTCAGTGAGTCTATTGACGATGACTTGCACAATTTATTGATATTTCATAGTCCCTCATATGGCTGCAAGTTGTATATTCATGCCTATGAGTCTCACTATATATGCATGTCAAAAGCTTTTATTGATTTTCTTTCTCTTCATCAAGATCCTAGGTATTCATTTGCCTCATATACATATCTCACGCCTTTTTTAATGTTTTCATTGTATTTAACTATCCAAGCACAACATCTTGTACATTTTGCTTTCTCAAATGGTAATTGTATTTGTCCTTCCTATCCCATTTAAATTGTGCATGTGAAATACATTGTGTCTATGGATTACTCTTGGATTACCAATAGCTAGTTTGTTAATGTACCATCAACATATTCCCATTTGTCATCCAATAAATCAATGTACATTTCCAAGTAATGTGATTTGAGTTGTCTAGATTCACCAAAATCTCAAGATTAATTTTCTTGTGGTTGACATGATTTGGGTGTCAAATGACTTGTATACAAACCTGAGGTCAAAACGTGATGTTTTGGCCTAACAGTACAAGAAAAGATACAAAATTGATTAAAATTATCTCAATAATGTAACTTCCAATATGTGTCATTAGTAATCAAAAGACAGTGAAGTGTCACTTCAAAACGTGGGATTGCATCACATACACAACAATTCTTCTGCATTCAAAATGAGTTTTATTTTCCTATAATCAACACATCCACATTGCTTGAAATTATACTTAGTAACATTAATACCACTTCACCTATATGTGGGAGAACCCAAGTGTCATTTGAAAGCATAGGATTGCATAATACATAGAGCAATATTACCACATTACTGTTAGCTCACCCAAGTGTCATTTGAAAGCATAGGATTTCATAATACATAGAGCAATATTACCATATTCAAAATGGGACTTCTTTTCACAAGTATCACCAAGCTCTCATCAAAATGGTCTTTTAAATCATATTCTGCTCCTCTTGACACTCATCATCAACAAAGTAAATGCGAGCTCGTGGCCTATCTGAATGCCTCTCATCATATCTTCTTTCAGTTGACATGAATCTTGCCATTTCTTTCGCATAGCATGGTAACAAACTACAATCAAACATACATTTGAAACCATAGTAAGTCAAAACATTAAAGACACAATAACAACAATCCAAAAATATCCAAATGTCATCAAAGAAAGATCTAATTTCAGTACCATACTAATCATCATATGGATTTGTGATGGGTCCACTCTATCTTCATCCCCATCGCCATCATGCTCTAACCTCACTCGCTTCCCGGAATGGTCTACTACAAGTGGCTCAACAATGGTAGCCATAATACTGCTATCTGAATTGAAAGAAAAACAAGGTCTACCAATAGCCGGACAAGCATGCATAAGAGGAGCTGTGCCACAACCCATCTCCAAAACCAATCCTCCTGGAACACATAAGAGAGACAAAAGGCACCCAACAAAGTAGCAACGTTGCTTAAGTCCACCTCGAGCCATCTGAGAAGACATAGGCACTATTGTCCTCTCACTGAGAGGCACATAGTGAGTCCATAAATGAGATAGTGAATCAATGAAAAGGTTTTGAAATAGTGGAACACTCTCTTCCAAATAAATTGATGGATTCTTCTTAGCTCTACGTACTAGAGGCAACATAGATGACTGCATCTGTGAATCATGCATAGAGAACCACATACCAAAGAATGACCTTAGCCAACAAGTATCATAGCATGAAAGACTACATGTGACCACACATATGGAACGCAAATGAAATCTATGATTTTACCATCAAAACCTAGCATGCATACTACATGTACCATGACATCTATCAATCCCACATAAAGAAACACATTAAAAAGTTCATGAATGTAGCATTACAACACACCATGCATGGAATTGTGGCATACCTTAAGAGTCATACCATGGTATTTACAGTATCCATGTGGAAGCTTGTCATGAATGACTACACGTCTGACAACTTCCAAGCCTTGAACAAATGCAAAGCGCTCCATCCAAGAAATACAGGGTCCTACAATCAAATGACACTATCTCATACAAGAAAAATGGGAATAGAGGACATATAACAACAATAGTGCTAGATATCGAACCTTACCTACCATAGGACATATAACTGCCAGCCAACCACTATCTGATAATGAAGGTACTGCAACGGCAAGCCCATAATGCACATGGTCCTCCAATAAGAGGTTCCAAACTGGGATGGGTCCTCTCTCATCAAGTGGAAATCTAGTGGGAAAGTCGACCAATATAAAATCCGCAGCCCACTTAATCTTCTTACCCAACCACATGTAGTCTCGATCAGGGCTAACTACAATCATGAAAACCTCATGCAAAATAGTATACTTTTCATTTTTCTTAGACTGTGAAAAGTCAATGCCCGTCACATGCTTTGGTTACTTGACAAAAATTCGGAGACGGTGTGGGGCAATGATCAATGCATTTGGTAGAAGTGCAAGCAATGGTGTGCCAGTGCCTTGCTTTAAGGGAAGAAGGCAAAATTCCAATGGATTGACAGAACAATTTGTGCAACGCTGAAATTCCTTTAGGATTTGATAGAAATGAACTTTCGATACCCAGAATTTGTGAAATGATACTAAATTGTCTAGAAATGTATTAAATTAACACAATTAAAATGATGGATGCCAGTCGTGTCAGAGTTGAGGATTCTCCAGCATTGGAGGCTGTAGAAGAAGCGGTTGGAGTCAGTTTGACAAGTCCCTAGAGGTTCTCCCTCATCAATGCAAATTTCAACTTCATCTGCTATGTGTGGAAGCCCTTTCCATTGAACTTCTCTAGATTCAATAGGGTAGCCATGAGAGGGTCTAACCCAGATATTGGGCAGTGTCTTTCTCTCTTACAAGGCAAAAAATAATTAAAAGGCTTCCAAAATATAAGCACTTGATGTAGCAAAGACTAGTGACCAATATTCAATCAATGATGCTTCTTCTTATATGCTTCATAGAGGTGGCTAAAAATGAATACTTTCCAATCAAAACCAGGTCTAGCAATTCAAAGCAAAACTGAAGCCACACTTGTATTGATGTTATTGAAAGTTTCAAAAAACCAGAAATGCTAGAATAGCATCTTATGTAGCATCTTCTTCAAAAACTTGTCAAAACTATCAAAACCAAAAAAGGCTGAACTTGGAGGGCTTGTAGCTTATTCTTCAGAGCAAAGAAAAAGGGGTTTTTAAGGCAAAAGAGAGCTGTTATACCACAGAAGGTCCTTTGGGAAGAAGAGGCGAAAAAATGTGTCAGAACTCCATAGCTTGCCCCTTCAAAGTCGACTAGTTTTTCACTGATTTCTCCTTGAATATGCAGCCATTGCTGCTCAGATTTCAGCACAAGATAGCCCAAGGCATGGAGAATCTACCCCTGAAAGGAATTAGAGGAAGATGAAGTGTGCTGAGAGAAAACGCAGAAGAAAAAGTCGATGATTTTCGTGTAATGGCGACGAAACGGGCACGGCTTTCTCTGATTCCTTTCAGCCAGGGGTTTTCCCCTTCGAGGTGGATCTCCAACAGGAAGGACGTGGGAAATGGTTGAGAACCGGAGGAGAACAAGCTTAAGCAAACTTTGGGAAGGAGAGGGAGAGATGGTGAAGAAGAAGAAGATGATGTGGCAGAAATGGGCTCAAGGGGGATCAAAGGGCTCTGATACCATGTTGATAAGCTGAAAGGAAAGGAAAGAGTGGACACAAACTCAAAATACTTGCATTATGGAATGAAGAAGAGTGAGGTCCTTAAGTAGGCACCTCATACATGCTCATTGACATCACTGATGACTTCAGAGCTCCACAATCATCTCCTCAATCTGCTCCTAGATTCTCTCAATCATCCTATGTGGCTTTCCACCACCTAACTGTGCTTGTGGGCACCTAACTGTGCCTCTAGCACTCACACATAGAAACCAAGGTGTGCTTGAGGCATACACCTTGAGATATCCCATCATCATCAAAGACTTAAACAAAATACAATGGAATTCATGACAAGCAATGATAACTTAAAACACATAATAAAGACAGGTAGTCATGTATCCATTTAAATATATGTTTATATAGACAAAAGGCCTCACAAGCTATCTTTCTTCTTAGCTAGGTCGAGTACATCGAGAATAGGGGTCTTTGAATCCCCTAGTGGATTCCTAGATATAAATATAGCTACAACAGCACTAACATCCTCCTCTCCTACTGCCAAAGACATAGCCATTGCCATCAATGCCCTACCATGAATGTTCAATCCAAAGGCATTAGTAGCAGCTAGGCGGTGTACTAAAATGACTTTTTCGACATTTTGAGTAATGTTGGAGTATCCGATAGCGCACGACAAAGCCTTGTACTTTAGCAGCTCCGAAGGACCTCGAGGAGAAGATTTGCTGTGAAAGACCACGATATGCTCTGCAACTTTGCCAAGGTAATGGGCCAAAGAATGATCTTGCCCAAATGCGCTCTGAACATTACCCTGTCAAGATGAGAAATTTTCAAGCTCAAATGCATCCTACAACAATTCAACAAACATTAGAAGACCAACAAAACAAATTATACTGAAGGATATCAAAATAAAAAATGTTATTCGAACTTACCACTATAGCATCGTCGGCTTCTATCGCTTCCTCATTTGCAATGTTGATGGAACCAGGTCCTATGTGATGTTCCATTTGGGAGATGGACGCTTTCTCCTGACCTGTGTTGGAGGTGGAAGCTTTTGCATGAGAGGGTTGTGCATCATATACGGACATGTCTGCATCCCTCATTGAAACCATCGTCAAGAGAAAGTCTTCCATTGTCTGGTCTTCGGTACCTAAAACCCTAGGATCTTTGACACTTGTGTCAACATTGAACCCTGATAGGACTCTGAGTGATTCATCCTCTCGTAGTCCAAAAAGAATCTCCATGTCATGGAGGAATATGTATGTACTCTTCTCCATCGATGATGAGAGGGGACAAGGACCATAATTTAGAGTCTGGGTCAGCGGTCTCTGATGCAGATTCTTGAAGTAGGCTCAATGCTTGAGCTGCTTCCATCTCCTTTGTTGGATTGTCAAGACTCTCTTTCATGTAGATGTCTGAGTCTAGTCTAGGGACGAGACCAGATCAGTAGTTCTACTAGAGGGGGTGCTAGGTGATGAGGCTTCTTCCTCTAAATTTCCTTCTTGGAGAAGGAAGATGAATGTCATCTCCCACAAAAGGAATTTGGTGCCTGTATTTCCTATGATCCCCCTGTCTAGGATGTCTTGAACTTCTACTCTCCTAAACCCTTCATCTATAAGGTTGTCACAAAAGTAGGCCAAGCGCTTTACAAACTTGGGTTCCTCTATGAATAGATACTTTATGTAATCTATGGGAACCCATCTCTTTGAAGAGTGGTCAAGTGTATAGGCAAAATTTAAGAAATTATCTTGCATGTAAAGAATGAGATCTGAGAAGTCATCCTTGGCTCGCATATATGTGCCTAGGACATCTAAAGTCCTATCAAACACTAAAAATAGCTCTTCCTCATGATTTGCAAATGCAGTTCGTGAGATGAAGTCATGGAACGCAGTTCTAGCTGAATCCATGGCAAATAGCAATTGATAGAGGGAGAAACTTCTCAGGACAGAAGTTTCTATGGCTCTCTAAATGTGAAAGTGAGAATGTGATGTAAAAAGGGCTCTTACCCCTTAATATATATCAAAACCCTAAAAATTAAAATTAATCATAAATTCCCCAAATTTTTTGAAAAACATTTACCATGAACTGAAAGGGGAAAACATTAAAAGAAATAACATTGTTAAGTTAATTGTCCATCATCTTTTGAAGCAATAACTAGGATTTGACGGACAAAAAATTAAATGCTACACTAGTCAAACACATTGTTAGCAATCTTTAAAGTTGCAAGAGGAATGAAATTGGCACTATGCATGCACTTCTCCACATGGTAGCTGATCTTACCACCATTTAAGGTAAAGTAGAAGAACTCTGACATGGCATCCTCCATGACCAATAGGTGTTCTTGCACATCCCTTAGAGTCCATTGCGATGTGACATTCACATTCTTGACATCTCCCTCTTCAACATCAATAGACAAACTTACCCCCGTATTGTCTTCATCATTAGAGTCTAGGGGAAGCCATCGGCCATTTGTTTTCTTCCAGTGCCTATATTGAAAATCTAAATACAACATTTGGCATGACAAATGGTATCTAATAACCACATTGTATTTACATGCGTGACATTGAATCACATCACCCTTTTGGTCACCTGACATGGTTCCCCAATTCATCCCAAGTAAATCATCAAGAGCATTTTCATCTACACGCTTGCAAGACCACATAGTTTTTATTCTATGCATATGTATATTCCTCAGGGGGGTCACTATGTATAAACCCTCTATATCACGTACGTTCAAGGCCTATATTTAAAATCCCTTATCTGTAAATTTTTTCATTAATAAAATGTACCCCTTTTCTATACAAATCTGTAAATTTTTTCCAAAACTATTTTAAATAGTCCCTTATGTATATTTATTTCTGTAAATTTTAGAAATAAAAAGTATCCTTCTGTTGAACTCACGTGATAGGGTTACATATGATGAGTGACCCCCCCGAGGTATATTCTGAAATAAAGAAGCAAAAATGTGCAGAGGCATAAACCAAGATAACCTTGCCCACTTGGATCCAAATGTAAACTTCATGGCCATGCCCATATCCTTTGCAATCTTGTCCTTGTATGATTGCAGTTGGATGCATTTATTTGCTCGAAATTGAAGTTAAGAGAGCGTAAGGTTCTCAGGTTCCCATTTTGTATCAAGAGAATAGTGTTGCCACTACATCACTAGTTTTTCATCCTTTAAGAAAAAGAGAAAATAGTCTGGAGCGCTATGACCTATGAAGTTATCACCACCTTTTTGTATGAAAGGTAGAATAAAGCTCTTCCAATCATACATCCTTTCAACCCATTGAGCATATCTTACTTCCTTGTAGCCGCTAACTTGCCTCCCACATTTTCTTATCAAGTCATCCATCATCTCCATGTCCTTATGTTTTAGTTCTCTTGAAACCATGCTAAATACCTGATTGATATCCTCATGTATGTGCCCAACAAACAAAAACACAACTTTAATCTCATTGAAGATTCTATGAGCGATTAGCATCAGCTAGAGGGGACGGTTGGATAGTAGCTCCAACTGTCGGTGTAGGAGAGGGATTTGCTGAGGTCCTCTGGGATAGCAGAGAGAAGAATCTCGTTGCCTCCGCATCGGTCATCTGTGCGACAAACTCGTCGAGACTCCCGACAAAGCCATGGGCTGCTAGCAAAGGAGTTCCCAAAGGGGTAGCCATAATGCTATGTCTGAGAGGAGTCGGTGGACCCTCGAGGTGTCGCCTCAGTGGATTCAAAGTCATCTGGAGAGTAGAGATCATGATGTCTCCTCCTATGAGGGTTTCTGTACTCGTCGGATGTGCGACATGATCCCATGTCTAATTTGGGGGGATTGGACAACCGTAGACACAAACACGAAGACAAAAAACAAAAAACGAAAAACAAGAGCGGGTAAGAAGCGGATAGACAATTAATTACTTAAGACAATTATGAAATTTAAACTCAAGAAATTATGAAAAGGCAATTAATCACTTGTGAAAATTATGAAATGACATCAACACATAAAGGATATATATGAAAGGACAATTATTTACTTAAGACAATTATGAAAACCTAGTTTTGAAATGACAAATATTTATGAAAGATAAGTGGAATCCAATAAGATTTTCATATATATGTATAAAATAGAGACCAAAAGTATGTCTCCAAAATTATGTATATAAAAAATATTTCTCCAAAAGAATGCTTAAGAAAAATTTGTCTCCAATATAGGTCTACTACTTTGCGTTATTGTCTGAGGTACTTTCCTCCTCCACACCGCTAGGTGCATCATTGGGAACCTCATCCTCCACCTCTTCTAATGTGCAGTCATGCTCTTCAACGATTATGTACTCATAATCCACGAATGGCTCCACACAATCCATTATGTTCTTTACACAATCCTATTTAAGGCTCCATCGGCCGTGGCAGTCTCTCCACAACCTATGGAGATCCTGTAGGTTGTGTCGTACATTCCTCAATTGCCCTTGATCCACTACCCTTTGGCTTGGACCCCACCCAGAAGCACTCACCCCCATGTTATATTTCACCCAGTCAGTCTCTTGCGCAATCTTTTATTTTACATGAGCTAGCAGAGAAGCTATGTCTATAATCCCTACGATGTGGGGAACCGGGTTGGGGATTCAGGTTGGGGTTTAGGGAGGACACCCATGGGTGAGGCCATGGTTGTTCCATTTAGAATCTATTTGAAAAAAAAAAGAACCAAATACGGCTAAGGAGCATGTGACAAAAGAACCGAATATGACTAAGAAGAGTGGAAAAGAAATGAAGTATAAGCATAAGCATAAGAGTGGAAAAGAGCATAAGAGAAACAGAAAGAAAGCCTATGCTGTTGGCTCTTTCTCATGGCTTCCATAGGAAGAGCAGAGTATTCTCAGTCTCTGCAGGGTTTCGAGGCTTTTGTTCATCGACATATATATCGGGGTTATCGTTTGTAGTATACATGTAGCTTAGGACCTCAAGTCATATTCCGGTGAGAGACGTAGGCTTAAGTGTGGTAAGCAAACATAGTGCATGCATGTGTAAAAGGAACGTGTATCATCATGGTTGAGGTAATGAAGGCTTTCACTTTCATTGGGGGTTGAGGGGTTTAGGAGGAGTTTAAGGGTTAGAAGGAGGTTTCAGGGTTTAGAAGAGGTTCAAGGGTTAGAAGGGGTCCAAGGTTTAGGAGGTTCCAAGGTTTAGAGAGAGGTTCTAGAGTTTAAAAGAGGTTCCAAGGTTCAGGGTAGAGTACATGGTGGAGAACTCGTCTCCCTTGTAGATCATGGAGGTTAAGGGTTGAGGAACTAAGGGTTTAGGGGGATCATAGGAGTGGGAGAGGAAGAAGGTGTAAGAGCATGGGGGAAAGAAGAGAGAGGAGGAAGGAGGAAGGAGGAGGGAGGAGGAGAAGGGAGGAGGAGGGAGGAGGAGGAGGAGGTGGGATGAGGGGGCGGGGGAGGAGGAAGAGGGAGGAGGAGAAGGAGGGAGGAGGAGGAGGGAGGAGGAGAAGGAGGGAGGAGGAGAAGGGAGGAGAAGGGAGGAGGAGGAGGAGGAGGGAGGAGGAGAGGGAGAGGATGGGTTGCAAGGTTGGAGGAGAGGGGAGGAGGAGTTGCAAGGTTAGGACATGCTTTTGGATGTGGAGTGCAAGGAAGCGTGGACACTAGAGACAATTGCTTGGAATACTAAAGTAGAACTCAACACAATGCCCCAAAGAGTATGGGCTTCATTTCATTATGGGGTATTTATACAAGTTGGAGAGCTTCTCTCTCTGCATGTAGGAATTGTAAGACATTCTCTCTCTACATGTAGAACTTGCATATAGAAGTTGCATGTAGGAGTTGCGTGTAGAACTTGCATGTAGGAGTTGCATGTAGAACTTGCATGTAGGAGTTGCATAGAAATTACATGTAGAAGTTGCATGTAGAACTCGCATGTAGGAGTGGCATGTAGAACTCCCATGTAGGAGTTGCATGTAGAACTCACATGTAAGAGTTGAATGTAGAACTCGCATGTAGAACATGCAAGTTGGATTTCTAAGAGGGATTATTTCTAGCCTTATGCAGTACAAGCGGAGCTTTGCTGCTACTCTATACACACATTTTGTTCTATCTAAGTCCATGTTGGCACAGAGACAATATACTCCCGGATCCATTTTATTACCCGTCCTCGGGTTATGGCTTATTGCGAGCACGTACAGGTCTGGATTGCCATGCCTTTAGTCCAGTGGCTGTGGAACTTGTGTCGTGCCAGTAAATCTTATTGTAAAGCCTTGGCACCATACAATTTTTGCTCAGTTTCTAGGGAACCTGTGTCCACCATTTGTTCAAATAGAGATATGTGGTGTGCTTCTAAGAAGATCACTCTTTGATAGAGTCGGCTTGTAATCTGAGCATTGACCCATTCATTGGGATTGAAATTGAGTGGAGGCAAATGGGTATCGAGGTAACATGGGACCTCCAGAATGAATTCCAATGTTTTACAGAATATAGCACTTAGGCAAAGGGAGCGATCAATGTTGCCGTGCATTATTTGCTGATCCTGCTAAAGTGCTCGGATCATAATGCCTTCGATATTCCATTCTACACCAGAGTATGGTTCGATCATTGGCCAATTAATGGTTCGATCTTCATCCAAAGTGTGTATGTTGGCTTCCCATTTTTTACATCATGGAACTGCACGTAGGTACTCCTTCAAGAAGATTACATCAAATAGGTTGGGACGGTGCCAATTAGGTTGTGGATCCAACTTGCTAATCCAACCTTCACTAATTTTACGTTGACGAAGGTTGGTAGGAAAGTTGTCCAGGGTCCACCTTCCACCTCGAGTTTTCATATCAGGATATTTGCTCCAAAATTCCTTGATGGGGTTATTGGAAAGTGGTATCTCATCAAAATCATACCCATCATTGAGTTGGCATGGGAGTATGAATTGGATTATCCGGATCTTGATATTCAAAATCAAATATTGTGTCATTTTCTACCAATGGAAGCACAAGTAGTGTCGGAGGTGATGACGAGGCAAGGAGAGAATCTGGGGACATGGGGGAGAAATATAGAAGAGTGTTAGTTGCGGAAGGGGGAGTAGAGGGGAGGGGGGAAAGAATTGGGCAAATGGTTTAAGCAGCTTGGTAATCCTTAAGGGTAGGATTAGCAAGGGAGGGGAAGAAGCTAGGTGTGAGGGGCTCATAAGTTTGTGACTGTTGGGTTGGTTGAAAATGGTGAGGGGCATGAGCAAAGAAACGATGGAGGGAATAGATGTTGGGATGGAGCTCGAGGAAGGTTAAGAGGTTGGTAGCAGCAAGGGTAAGTGAGGTTGTGAGGTTGGTAGAGAGAGTGGTTAGATATGGGAAGTTGGATGTGAAATAGGCCCTGTCATCTTTTGACACTTCTTTTTGTTGGTGCAATGGGATCATTAGCGGCATGGGTGGGATGTCGGTTATGTCGTGCCTTGCAAATAATAGTGATGGACTTTGTAGCAATGGCAACAAACTTGCAATAACCCTGAGGGGAGGACTACCCATGAGGCATACATATACAATGAAAGCATCTGTCCTAAGTGCTATAAACCCAACATGTGTAAATAGGCAGAAGATATTTTTCTCATCTTCGGACAAGTCTTGGCAAATTATGCGCAGAGTTTTGGTCCCTATGGAACATTTGATTGTTTGATGTGTAGATATGATCCAGAGTTAGAGTTGCTTCCATTGGATAAGCACATGTGCATTGAGGTCAGGGTAAAAAATAAGGAGGGAACAAGATTATGATAGTGTAGGTCAATGGCCGAATCTTTCCCCATATAGAGTTATAAATATTAGCCCTGCTACCATTTTTAGGGCAAATTTATCGAATTTGAGGCTCTAAAAATTAGCCCACCTTTATTTATGGGCTAATAAATCAAATTTAAAGCTTTAAATATTAGCCTAACCAACTTGGGAAAGCCTCTAAATTAGCCCTTGGGCTAAAATTTGCCCCTAATTTTTTCCTTGGTTGAGGTGATCTTCCACTTGTAGAGCAGCCACAAGCTCTTGGTACACCACCATTGTGCATTGTAGTGGGGCTTCATTGGTGTTGTCTTCCAACACCTCATTGTTGCGCACTAGCAATTGGAGTTCAAGCTTGAAGATGATTATCTTTTGGGAGTGCATCTCGTTCATTTTTTCTTTGTATTGCTAGTAGATGTTTGTATATGCCTCTTTATATTGCTGCTACTGTTGGCTATGTTTGACTTTGGTGGAGGTTGGAGGTCACATCCCTCAGTTTCTTCTCTTGAGCTTGGAGAGCTTGGTTCATGCACACTTCTTCTACCTTCTTCTCATCTATTTGCACCCGAAGGGCCTTGACCTCTATGGCGATTGCATGGAATTGGTCTTCGACTTCTGTTGTAGTTTGTTTGTCCAATTCTCTTGCATATTCTTCCTTGGCCAAGCTAGTGACTAGTTCTGACATTTGGGATCATTTGGCTAGCTTGATGTTGGAGAATGGCAGATGGTGATGAGGACTGGCAATACTATTGATACAAGTGGTGCCCATGTAGCCATCCCGATGATTCTATAGTACTTGGGGGAGGTTGTTCCAATGATATTTTAGTCCCTTGTGTACAATAGTCATTAAGTTGATCTGGCACTAGCTCCCCTTGTGGCTCATCGATTAGCATGGCGTCGATGGGCGGTTCTAGTGATGATGTAGTCTCAGGCTCTAGTGCTGATCTTTCCTTAGGCTCTAGTGGCTACTGTTGTTAGAGATATATTGGTTGCAATTGTGCTCCAAGCTGTAGCATCTCGTGGGGCAATGCCTCAATCCCGACCTCTAGAATAGGTATTTCTTCTAAGACATCTGCACTTGTCAATGTGATAGTAGGAGAAGTTGGTGACAGCTCCCATACTGGTGAGAAGGGTATGTCCAACTCCTCAATTGGTTTTGGTGACTAGGGTAGAGTCTTTTATCTTTCTTGTAGCTCTTTTTTGATGATTATGGCCAATAAGTGTGGAATTTTACATTTTTGTTCTGATGAACCATCTAGTTTCTTTGTAAAGAAGATGACTAAGTGCTGGTGGACCCACTTTAGCTTCCTACTCAGCAAAACAAATGTGCAGAGTGGAAGGGATTGATTCTTGCCGCACTTAACCCCCAAGATTGTGGATAGGAATTGTGCTGCTTCCCTGAGGTGATGGTTAAGGATGGTGCAAAGTAATATGCCGTCCCTATGGAACAGTGTGCCCTTGGTGAGGAGAGACTGTATTTCGAGAAACTTTGCATCGACATGCCATGTAGGGTATTTGGCATCGTGTGTTGGTAGTGAGAAAGCCCTTTGAATGACTGTATTATCGAGGATAATGTTTAGTGGGCTCTGATGTACAGTGATTGTACCGTACTTGCCAAACTTTGCATTGCTAGAGTGGTAAGAATGGAGAAATTCCCTGATGTATGTGGTCATTGTAGGACTGTCCTCCAAGGATTTTAGGCTCTCATGCAAACTACCTAGACCCCTTTTCTCTAAGTAAGATGTTGCTTCCTGGGAAAGAGCATAAGTCAATGTAGGTGGCCAAACAAGTTCCAGTGATCGGTTGTGTAGGCCGGTGGTGACTGGGGTGGCATTTGTTCTTCTTGTCATGCACTGAATCCTATTCGGAGCTATTGCTCTGGACCATAAATGCCTGTGGTCACCATAGTTGAGAGGATGTAGATGGCTGTGAACTCTGGAGGAGGTCTCGTGGTTGAGGCGGTGGGCTCTTTCTGTGCATCCTCTTTAGTGGTGACATCTTTTCTGAACCTGCATCCATGTGCATGTGGTGTACCATTGATCATTAGAGTGGTTGGCATGCAGGTAAGATCTTTTTGTGTGTTTGTGAGAGATCTTATTTTTATACATGCTTTTAGAGTGTGGAATGAACGTGTGTGGCGCAATTATTCATGCAATCATCTATGTGTCTAAGCAAAAGTGTTTGAGTGCAGATGACCTAGTAGCTAGGTAGGGACTAACTATATGCTTTTTTATTGTTGGGATTTTCATAAGGCAGCTAGAACTCAGGCATCACTTCTGAGCCCTAGGTTAAAATAGATTGATGTTACCTATATGTGCGAAGATGTATATATGCAAGTGAGTGCTCATGATACAATCTAATCCTAACTAAGGAAGACTTGGTTTCCTAAATCTTCATTTTTGTCGAGGATGGCTTGCGTGTTGAAGTAGTAGTGCTTCAGTCGACTCCCATTTATTGTTGTGTTGAATTGGACTCCATCCAATGTTTCTAGTAGCACAGCTCCTATGGGATTCATCTTTCTTACTCGGTAGGGTCCTTGACCTAGATACTTCAGTTTCCCCTTGTGTACTTTGGCATTGTATAATAGGAGCAAGTCACCTTCCTTGATGTCTTTAGCTTTAAGATTTCTGTCAAACCATGCCTTTCTTTTGCGTTTTTTTGTTGTCATGACATGGCAGGCAAGTAGTCTTGTTTCTGTATGCTTCTCCAACTCATAGAGTCTTTCTTTCAAGGATTCATGGTCTCCCATGCGTTCTTGTACTGTTATGCCTAGGCTTGGTATTACAAATTCTAGTGGGATCACAGCTTCACGGCCCTACATCAATTGAAAAGGTGTGTTCCTTGTACTGACCTTGGGTGTGGTTTTGTATGCCCATAAGGTTGCATTTAGTTTCTTTGCCCAATCAGAATGCTATGGTTCTACTACCTTAGTGAGGATAATGCATAATATTTTGTTGGTGGATTCGGCCTATCCATTCCGTTAGGGGTAGTAGGGTGTGCTTTTTTTATGGATTACCATAAAGCCATACAAGAGTTTTTGGATTACCTCATTAACAAAATGTGTGCCTCTATCCGACACAATTTCAATGGGGCATCCAAATCGGGTGATCACATTTTTGTATAAGAATCTTGCTATGCTTCTGGCATCTACCTTTTTGACTGCTTTAGCTTCAGCCCATTTTGTAAAGTAATCAGTGGCCACAATGATGTAGCGTGCTTGTGTTCCTTTTGCTACTGGATGGATGGGACCCACATAGACAATCACCCATTTTTCAAATGGTTTTTGTGCAACAACTGTTGTTAGGGGATTGAAGTCTTTGTGTTGTGGTTTAGTAGTCTGTTGGCATACATCATAGCCTTTTACATATTCATAGGCATCTGCCCACAATCATGGATGATTTTTTCATGTTATTTTCGTTAAGAAGAAAAACTTTTATATTGGTATCGAAAGTTTGTATGCCCTAATAAAAATAACCGTTTGAAACATTCGCCAAGATTTAAAACTTTTATGTGAAAAAATATAAAGTTTCGCTAGGATTTACAGCTTTTGCTTCAAATTTCATAAGAAAATATATAAAAATGTACTCTATTCTATGAATTTTGTGAAAGTAAAAAAACTATCTCGATAAACTTTTGCTAGGATTTTATATTAATATATAGGTATAGCTTCGATAAAAACATCCATGCCCACAATGTTGGCCAACAATAGCCTACGAAGAGAACTTTTCTTGCTATGGCCTCCCCTTGGAAGTGTCCTCCTGCAATGCCTTCATGGACTTCACTCAGCATTGGCATGATCTCATGAGGCATTACACATCTTCTTAATACTTGGTCCTTCTTGTACAGTTGTCTTGCAATGAGTTAATAGAGTGTAGCCTTTAGAATTAGTTTTATGGTGTCTACACCTTTCATTTCAAGGGGTGGTCTTCCTGTCATTAAGTACCCAATGATATCTCCACACCACTATGGAACAACATCTATTTGAAATAGTGTGGCATCTAGTTAGTCGTCTTCTACTCCAGTGGCTTCTTTTTCCGACTTGGCACGAGACATTTGATCAGCAATGTAGTGTTGGGCACCTTTGAAGACCACTATTTTGAAGTTGAATTCTTGAAGCAAGAGGAGCCATTTGTTTATTCTTCCTATTGTACATGGACGATTGTACATGGACGGTTCACAAGATAAAGCAATGCTTAATGGTCGGTGTAGAAGACAAAATCATTTGCCAAGTAGATAGTGCCGAAATTTTTTTACACTATACACCATTGCTAGGGCTTCTCTTTCTGTGGTGGTATAGTTGATCTCTGCATCATTGAGTTGTCAACTCGCGAAGTAGAATGGGTAGTATTTCTTATGTTCACCAGGCTGACAAAGCACACTCCCAATTGCATACTTGGATCCATGAGTATGAACATGAAAATCAATATCCTAATTGGGAGATATAAGGATGGGTGCTATGATTAGGCACCATTTTAAAAGCTTAAAGGCTTGGTCGCACTCTTCTATCTGTAAGAATTCCACTAATAATTTAAAAAGTGTTATAGCTATCATGGCATACTGCAATATAAATCTTCTATAATAGTCGGCATGTCCCATAAAGACTTGTACACCTTTGGAATTGTAGGAGGATGCAATTCCATGATGATTTTGATTTTATCCATGTCAGTTGCAATCCCATGTTGAGAGACGATGTGTCATAAAACAACTCCGTGGGTGATCGTGAACTAGCATTTTGTTGGATTTAGGGAGATGCTGTACTCCCTGCATTTGATTAGTACTGCTTCAAGACATTTGAAGTCGTTTTTTTTGTTTGAATGGATACACAAATCATCCAAGAACACCTGTAAAAAATTATTCAGAAATGACTTGAAAGATGTGAACATGACTCGTTGGAATGTGGCCAAGGCATTACAAAGGCCAAATGGCATGGCTCTATATGCAAAAATACCCCATTCTATAGCAAATGCTATTTTTGATTGGTCTTAAGGAGCAATTTGCACTTGGTTATAGCCACTAAAGCCATCCAAGAAGCTATATATTTCGGAGCCTGCCACCTTTTCCAACACTATTTCTGTTAAGGGTAGGGGATAGTGATCCCTAATTGTGGCGGCATTCACATTTTTTAAGTATAAGCATATTCTGAGCTTCTTGTTGCATTTAGGCACAATGACAATGGGTGAAACTCAATCAATGTGCTCTATCTCATAGATGAATCCAGCATCTAGGAGTTTTTCTAGTTCATCATAAACCATTGTGCCATACTTAGGATTTGTGCGATAAGGTCCACATACCTTAGGGTGAGCACCTTCCCTTATAGGTATTGTGTGTACTGCCACTTCTAGTGAAATTCCTTTCATCTCTTTGTATGACCATGCTAGGCAGCACGATATTCCATTAGGAGTGCTTTGAGTTTGGTTTCATCTTCTTGTCGAAGCTATTTCCCAATGAAAACCAATTTTTCTTCCTCCCCTTCAAGGGCGAGGTTTATTGTGTGTGTTTTTTCGGGTCCCTCATAGATTGGAGTTTCTACAATGCTATCAGTTTCTTGAACTTCAGATTCTCTTAGTGGTCTTGGCATTGCTATTGGTGCACTACCACTTGTGTAATTCTTGAAGTATTTCGACACTTCTCGAAGATCGGCCTCTGATGGTGTTGAACTAGCCTGACATCTACCATATGTACTGGGTGGCATAGTTGCATTTACCAATTTGTTAGGTGCTTCTTGACTTTCTTTTTCTGAAGTCTCTTGATCAGCTTCATCCGCACATGTGGCTTATAATAAATGACTATAAGCACAATCCCTCTGTTTGTCCTTTTCACATAAAGTGAAAAATCTGAATTGGAAATCTGAAATCCAATAGTGACAAGATATTGCCCTATCTTGTCTGACCATGCCCTCGGCGCCTGTTTTAAGCCATACAAGGCTTTGCGCAACCTGCATACAAAATCGGGGTGTGAATTATCCTCATAACCTTCTGGTTGCATCATATAAACCTCTTCCTGCAAATCACCATGCAAGAAGGCATTTTTCACATCCATCTGATGCAAAGACCATCCCTTTGCAGCAGCCATAGCAATTACTGCTCTCACGGTTGCCATCCTTGCAACTGGGCTGAAAGTTTCCTCATAGTCAATTCCATATGTCTGTGCAAAACCTTTGGCAACCAATCTTGCCTTGTACCTGCTAACAGACCCATCAGCATTGTGCTTTACTTTGTAAACCCACTTGCAGCCAATAGCCTTCTTATCATGAGGCAAAGGCATCAAATCCCAAGTGTGGTTTGCATCCAAGGCAGCCATCTCTTCATCCATAGCTGCTTCCCAATTTTTATGCCCTGCTGCATCCTCAAAACATGTGGGCTCTGGCTCCTCTAGAACCTTGACCATATAAGCATAGTGATGTGCTGTATACCCATCATATCTCAGCCTGTTAACTGGATACTTAATACGAGTGGACCTCCGTACAACTGGATCAGTTGCAGGAGTCTTTAAATCATGCCTGCTTTTCCTTGCACCAGGTGTAACAACAGAAGGAATCCCAAGTTCCTCATCAAGGCTCATTTCAGAGCCACTTGACTCTCCATCAACATGAGAGCTACCAGCAGACACATCAAACACTGGAGCATGGCCTACTTTTTCTTTTCCCTTATGTGATACCTGCACAACACTATCAGGGCTGCCATGTGACGATTCACTAGATCTCAATCTCCCTATCCATGCATTAGATCCACTAGTAGAGGACTCTCTGGGTCCACTCAAGGCTTGAGATTGCTGCTCTGCATTTATTACAGCATTCCCATTTCCTGCATCTGCATCTCCTACCATAACAGTTGGTGCATACCAGCTGCTCATTTCATCAAAAACAACATCTCTGCTCACTTGCATTTTGCGGGTGGAAGGGTTATAACAGCGATACCCTTTCTGGTGCAGAGCATATCCAATAAAGATGCATTTTTCTGCCTTTGGATCCAGCTTTGTTCTCTTCTCATCAGGAACATGAACATAAGCTATGCAACCAAATACCTTCAAGTGAGAAATATCTGGTTTTTGGCCTATATACATTTCTTTAGGTGTCATGCCATGGACAGCTGCAGTGGGGGTTCTGTTCATAATATAAACAGCAGTTGCTACTGCTTCAGCCCAAAAATAATCAGGCATGTTTTTCTCATTTAGGATCGCCCGTCCTACTTCTGCAATATGCCTGTTCTTCCTTTCTGCAACCCCATTCTGCTGAGGGGTAGACCTGCATGAGTACTTCCTTTGAATTCCCTGTTCTTTCAGATATTCACAAAATTCTTCTGAAAAGTACTCTCCCCCTCCATCAGATCTTAGCACTTTAATATGCACACCTTTCTCTTTTTCAACCATGGCCTTAAAAGCCTTGAAATGGCTGAACACTTCACTTTTGTGCTTCATAAAATAAATCCACACCTTCCTAGTGTAGTCATCAATAAACGTCACATAATAATGGCATCCACCAATAGAAGCAGCTTTGGTTGTCCAAACATCTGAATGGATCACTTCCAAAGGTCTTCTGCTCACCTTAGCATTTTTGGGAAATGCATGTCTGGCCTGCTTACCCATTTGGCATGCTTCACATACCTTTTGCATTCCCTCAACTCTGAATTTAGGCAAACCTGCAACAATGTTTTTTGTTTGCATAGATTTCAGCCTTTGTATATTCACGTGCCCAATGCGCTTGTGCCATATCTCAATATCTGTAATGACACCTCTCCCATGCGCAAACATAGCAGCTTTCACCTCAGGCATATCAACATCCAAGGTGAACATTCTGCCATTTTTGTTGCCTTTCGCAACCAAGCGGCACTTATTTTTCAAGTCCTCAACAAAGCATCCATCAGGGTTAAATCTAACCTGCAGACCTTGCTCAACCATCTGGCCTATTGAAACCAGGTTCTTAGTGATTTTTGGAACATGAAGTACATCTGCCAAGTACTTCGTTTTGCCATCCTGCATAGCCAATGGCACTTTACCAACCTGCGTAATTGGGTGCGCAGTATCATCACCTGTTTCAACATAACCTGGCTTATCCGAATTTCTAACATCATGAAACCACTCACCATGACTGGTCATGTGGTTAGAGGCACCTGAATCAACATACCAAACATCATTGCAAGCTGCAGCATCTCCTGACATGGAGTTAATCATATGCTGCATCACAAAAAGGTGCTTATTTCTGTCGTCACCATGCCCACTTGATGATGCATAGTTGCTTTGCTGCAACTTCCCACTTTTGATGTCATTCTGCTTTTTATAGCATGTATTCTCCTTGTGTCCAGGCTTTCCACAATAATAGCATTCTGTGCTGCTATTTACTTGCTGGTTCCTTTGCCATGAACCACGGCCTCTTTGGCTCCCCCTGCCTCTAGAACTACCACGTCCTCCTCCATAGGACTGGTTTTCCTGTTGTTGCTGTTGGTTCTGCACTACTACACACGCATCCTATTGCGACGTTTACGTACCGACGATTAGCGCCCGCCTAGCGTTAATCGTCGGTATAAAAATCGGGTGTCGTAAATCGTCGCTATATAGCGACTCTTAATAAGAGTCGCTATATAGCGACGTTAGTAATGGTCGCTATATAGCGACTTTTAAAAGTCGTTATATAGCGACTTTTACGAAAGTCGCTATATAACGACTTTTAAAAGTCGCTATATAGCGACACTGAGACTATATTATAGCGACGTTTTCCAGAGAGGTTTTTTTTTTTTTTTAAGCCTTAAATTTTATTTTCTTCCAATGAAATTTTTTTTTAAATTTTCATACATGTTTGAGCTCATAGAGAAATAAAAAATGAGAGCATGTACATCAAGCCTTTGAAGCTCATATATTCATGTCCAAGTTGGAGATGAGAAAAATCAAATTAAATAAGAGCATTTACATCAACTGTTTCATCTTGAGCCAAGTCTAAGGCGCCAAGCAAGTCTATCTCCAACTCTATACCGAGTTGATCTCCTATATCATCATCGTACTCTAGCATCGTACGTTCACCTAAAAGTATTTGATCATCTTCTTCAATTAAGCTTAAGTGTGGTGATCGATCTTGACGATTGTTGTCTTCCTCGTCAATATCGTGATCTCCATCCTCCTCCCGTGCGATGTCATTATGCGCATCTTCCTCTTGCCTCATATGGTGATCTACATCTTCTTCGCTAGATTCATCAATTGGATCCGGATTTGGTAGTGGCATCTCCATATCCACATCTCGATCTTCAAAAATCTGCTTTCTTCGTGGTGCAACTTGGATCACGTACCACCATCTTGGATCAGAACGATCCGGATGAAAAACCACCTATATTGAAGATGAAAAATCACGTGCCAAATGTCGTCAATTATATATATATCAATGGACTTAAAAAACGAAAGCTTCGACTAATTGAATCATTAGTATGCACCTGCTCACAGTGCTCGGGAAGAACAAAAGTATCACTTTCATCGGTCCAATGTTTGGTGGAGTCTATTGCAAAGAGACCGCTACCATCTTTTCTCACAGTTGCATGGGGACCGTTGTAAGTAGTTCTAAACCATTTTACATCAAGAATGAAAATAGTAAATCGTCTGAAATCAATTTCATAGATGTCGCGTATGGTTCCACAATAATCCAACTGTGAGGAGAGAAGATTGGTATCCGAAGCACTTGCTCGGCTATCTTGTGTGAAGTTAGCCATGACTCCACAATCATACGTGACTCTCTTTGAATCGATGCGTTCTATGCGAAAATGTCGTCCATATGACCATAATGCACTGTACTTTTTGTACTGTAAAAGAGCATCATTAAAACAATGAAGATGCACCTATTTTATAGCATATATTGCCACAAATAATTACTTAATTACATCAAGAGATAAGAAACTTACATGCACCATACATCCAGATGATAACTCCCGCTCGCGCTCGTTTATTGTCTCTCCATCACGTTCGGCTTTACGTATAGCCAGTTGTAGCCAATCAAGTGACATGTGAGTAGGGAGAAGAGCCAGATCTCGTGGATATGGTTGTGATCGCCTGTACATTACTCTGAATCTCGTCCTTGCATTTATTCTTTCTGCTTTGGCCACTTCATATCTCTCAATCCACTTCTGCATCTCAGGGCTATTGAGGATACAAAACTTATTGAATTTCTCCATTTGCTCTTCGCTCATCTTTCTTTCAATCCCTTTTCCTTGGGGGACCTCGCCAATGATGCGATCATCATCCTTGTTGTGCCAAGCTTGCGGCATATCAGGATCCGTGGATGCAAGAAACTCTGTGATATATACTAATGACTCTTGCACAAGCCATCCCTCTGCCATGCTTGCTTCTGGTCTTGCTCTTTGTCTTACAAACCCCTTTAGAGTTTTCATAAACCGCTCGAGAAAAAACATCCATCGATTATGAACGGTACCTGCTATAGCCACCTCATCAACTATGTGCACAAGCAAGTGGACTTGAGTTGTCATAATGCTTGAGGGAAAGTGCTTCTCAAGCAAGCATACGGCTTCGATGGATTCCACCCTAGCCTTCTCGATGCTCGATATAGAGATCTCTTTTTGAGATATCCACCTATTTCACATGTCCATGCATATGTAAGATATTTGAGATATCCACCTATTTCACATGGACATGAAGAAAATACATAATGCGAATTGATAGTAAGCATACCTCACAATACCACAGATCTTGAATATAGCATTTCTAACATCTTCTTGTAAGCACCCTTTTATTGTAATTGGAAGGATGAACTATCAAAGCAACAATGAAATCATGTCAACAATATAACATAATAATAATTACGCTAATCCCTTGTACTATTATCGGTACACTAATTCTACTTAGAATACCTGTAAGACCTTGTGCCAATCATGGGACTTGAGGCCACTAAGCTTATTGTCCTTTGAAAATGCTCCTTTCAAGCAACGCATGTACCCTGTCGGTGTTTGAAAAGAGGCAATGTCTGCCTTGATCGCTGCCTCCTCCCTCGTAGAGAGGATCCACGTTGCTTTCGGGAGGACAACTTTTCCTGAAGCATGCACTTGGGGCCACAAACGAGACATCCTATTCATAGCACGCAAGTCTTCTCGCACTCCTCTCGAGTCCTTGGAACCAACCAAGTGTGCCCAAATGGTAGCCCCCACATTCTTAAAGATATGCATGGGATCCAAGAGATGATTGATTTGTAACTGACCCCAATAAGGAAGCTCGTGAAAGATCGATAGCCTCTTCATACCAGGAGGAGGTTCCTCTCCATTCTCCCTCCAAGCTTGAATCCAATCACTTGCTTTCAAATATGATGGTGGTGGATCAAGCTGACCTCCACGTGCGAGATGGTCGAGCGGAAGGTATCGAGCATGACCTTCATAAACATTTTTCCTCATGTGTTTGGAGTAGCGTGCAAGCGATTTCAGAGCGGGTCCACAAACAGGACAAGCATGGTACCCACTTGTAACAAGCCCTGCACGCGTGCATGAATATGTTAGTACAAGACATGCGTGCAAAAGAGAGTAAAAAAAGCATAATCCCTCATTGTACATGTAAAGACATAACCACGTACCTGCGCACTCTCCATATCCTGGGTAGTCATGCATGGTCCACATCAAGATACCCCTGACGGAAATATCATTGGTATGCCTAGGAGCTCTGGAAATATCAAAGACCTGCACTCCTCTCCATAATATCTGTAACTCCTCTATCAAAGGTGCCATGTACACGTCCATGTTTCTTGCCTTGTACTTTCCTGGCACAAGTAGTGCAAGCATGAGGTGTCCCTTTTTTATTGTTAGCCATGGTGGGATATTGTAATTCACCACGACTATGGGCCATGTCGACCAAGATGTCGAGCGTAACCCGAAAGGATTCACGCCGTCCATGGCTAGCCCAAGATGTAAGTTGCGTGGCTCTCTCGCAAAGTCCGGCCACTGATTATCTATGTGCTTCCAAGCCGCACAATCTGCGGGAATCCTCAATGTGTGATCAGTGGACCGATGAGATGCATGCCATGTCATCAACTCCGCTATGGATTTGCATCGAAACATGTGTTGTATTCTTGCAATGATGGGAAAGTGTCTTAAGACCTTTACCGGTATCCTCTCACCCTGCAAGTCATCTCTATATCGTTGTTCCCCACACTTTGGACAACTAGCCAAATCTCCATGCTCACGACGAAAGAGAATACAATCATTACGGCAAGCATGGATGGTATCATAATCCATACCCACCATTGTTAGCATCTTTTTCGCTTCATCTCTTGATGCGGGCATGGTATTTGGTGCAGGCAACATCTTTTGGAGCAACCTATGACAAAGACACTATCCAAATGATGATTCTCAAAACAAACAATATCCAAATAATGAGTCAATCAAATTAATGCAAGGGCTAACCTCATTAAGGCCGAGACACTTGTATCCGACCATCCATACTGTACTTGTAGATTCAAGATTGAGAGACAAGCACGTAGTTTAGACATCCTGGCACCCTCGTACAATTGTGTTGATTGCAACTCTCGCATTTTCACCTCAGACTCTGACATCACGTGTACGTGGGATGTAGTGCCCCTAAAAATGGAATCCATCATGTCGACCATACCCTCGTCGTCATCTGGGAGACTATAGTCTTGTTGAAAGTGAGAAGGTATATGTGTACCCTCGTCACCCTCGTCATCCTGTCATAAGCTCATTCGTGTAAATAGAAGATCTTCTAATTCCGGGTATACAATAAGATTGCGAACTTAAATAGCTTTGACTTACCGATGATCCATCAACATGTGCAACACCAACGGGGGGTACTGGTTCCGGCTCCTCCCCATACATCCGCAAGTGGCGCATGATAATACGACGTTGATGTCGTACTTCTCGCTTGCAATGAGTGCAATGACAATATAACCTCTCCGTAAGCCACTTCGTGCTCCCGGGCGTTGGCGCATCATCGGATGAGCTTCCACTCGTCCCTTCCATCTACACTTATAAAACCATAACATAAGCATGAAGAGGAGATGTACACAATTATGAGCATAGCATGTTTAATTTGAGCTTCTCTTGAGGCTATATAAAAAGAATGACATCGCTATATAGTAAGGATTGAAACAAAAAATCCTATATAGTAAGGCTGTGTAGTAAGAGGAGATATTGACAATTATAGGCATAGCATGTTTGAGTCACAAGAGGCCTCATTAAAAAAACAAACAGTAAGCGTCGCTATATAGCGACGCTCTGTTCCGTCGCTATATAGCGACGATTTTAATTGAAAGCGTCGCTATATAGCGACGTTTTCAATTAAAAACGTCGCTATATAGCGACGAATAAGCGTCGCTATATAGCGACGCTGTGGGTTAAAACCCGAAACGCCGAAACCCGCGGCGTTTTGCTCAAAGCTTTCCTAATCTCTAAACTAAGCTCTCCAAAATCTCCTCCCACCTATTTTCACTGACCTCCCATCTATTCCAAGCAACCTCCTACCCTATTTCCCACTCCTCACCCTCCTCCTACCTCTTGTGCACCCTCTCTCTCCTTTTTCCCTCTTTGGTTTCCAGAAAGAAAGTTCTTCAAAAGGTGAGTTTTTTTCAACAATGTAGGTTGTTTGTTTGTTAGCTTTGGTTTTGTGAGTGTTTCTACTTGTATTGCTAAAGTTTTAAACTAGTTTTCATGCTTGATTAGAAAGGATTCAAACAAAAAACGAAATTTCAAGAAAGAAAGAAAATTTCAAGAAAGAAAGAAAGAAACTCACCTCTTATTTTTGTATTTCTCTTCCTTCTCTTCCTTCTCTTCTCCTCAATCTCCTCCTTTCCTTGTCTCCTCAATCTTCTCTTTCCTTGTCTCCTTTCAAGAATTTGCTTTTGTGATCTCCTCTTTCCACTAACATCTTATTTGAAAAAATGGATTGTTTTCTCTCTTTTGTAGTGCCAGTCCACTACACCGAGCGGGACATAGTCTCTCTTTCGTGGGCCCAGTCCACTACACCGAGCGGGACATACTTTTACAGGTAAGTGCTTTCTCTTCTTTCCATTTAAGCTTTTTGTTATTTGCATTTGCCTGCAGCTAGCGCCTTAAGCGCTAGCTGCAGTGATGGGCGTAGGAACCCTCTCCTCCCCCTTCTCTTTTTCTCATTTTCCCCCTTCTCTTTTTTCCCTCTTCTCTTATTCTCTCTTTCCCCCTCTCTCTTTTCCCTTCTCTCTTTCCTTTCCCCCTTATTCTCTATTTCCGCATCCCTCTTATTCTCTTATGCTTATGCTTCTCTCATTCCGCATAAGCTCCTCCTCTATTTCCGCATGAGCATAAGCTCATGCTTATGCTCATTCATGAGCATGAGCTTATGCGTAAGTTTCCGCAAGAGCTTATGCGGAAATAGAGAATGAGAGAAGCATACGCTTCTCTCATTCTCTTTTTTCCGCATAAGCTCCTTCTCTCATTCCGCATAAGCTCCTTCTCTCATTTCCGCATGAGTGCATAAGCATAAGCATAAGCTCATGCGTATGCTCATGCGGAAATAGAGAAGGAGCTTATGCGGAATGAGAGAAGGAGCTTATGCGGCATAAGCATAAGCATAAGCATAAGCATAAGCTCATGCTTATGCTCATTCTTCATGCTTATGCTCATTCATGAGCATGAGCTTATGCGTAAGTTTCCGCAAGAGCTTATGCGGAAATAGAGAATGAGAGAAGCATATGCTTCTCTCATTTTCTTTTTCCGCATAAGCTCCTTCTCTTATTCCGCATGCAAGTTTCCGCAAGTTTCCGCATGAGCTCCTTCTCTTATTCCGCATAAGCTCCTTCTCTCATTCCGCATAAGCTCCTTCTCTATTTCCGCATGAGCATAAGCTCCTTCTCCTTCTCTTTCCCTTTCTCTCATTCTCTATTTCCTCGTTCTCATTCTTTTTCCGCATAAGCTCCCTCTCTTTTTCCGCATGAGCATAAGCATGAGCTTATGCTTATGCTTATGCTCATGCTTAAGCATAAGCATAAGCTCATGCTTAAGCATAAGCTCATGCTTATGCTCATTCATGAGCATGAGCTTATGCGTAAGTTTCCGCAAGAGCTTATGCGGAAAAAGAGAATGAGAGAAGCATATGCTTCTCTCATTCTCTTTTTCCGCATAAGCTCCTTCTCTTATTCCGCATGCAAGTTTTCGCAAGTTTCCGCATGAGCTCCTTCTCTTATTCCGCATAAGCTCCTTCTCTCATTCCGCATAAGCTCATTTTCTATTTCCGCATGAGCATAAGCATGAGCTTATGCTTATGCTTATGCATAAGCATAAGCATAAGCTCATGCTTATGCTCATTCTTCGCATGAGCTTATGCGTAAGTTTCCGCAAGAGCTTATGCGGAAATAGAGAATGAGAGAAGCATATGCTTCTCTCATTCTCTTTTTCCGCATAAGCTCCTTCTCTTATTTCGCATGCAAGTTTTCGCAAGTTTCCGCATGAGCTCCTTCTCTTATTCCGCATAAGCTCCTTCTCTCATTCCGCATAAGCTCATTCTCTATTTCCGCATGAGCATAAGCATGAGCTTATGCTTATGCTTATGCATAAGCATAAGCATAAGCTCATGCTTATGCTCATTCTTCGCATGAGCTTATGCGTAAGTTTCCGCAAGAGCTTATGCGGAAATAGAGAATGAGAGAAGCATATGCTTCTCTCATTCTCTTTTTCCGCATAAGCTCCTTCTCTTATTTCGCATGCAAGTTTTCGCAAGTTTCCGCATGAGCTCCTTCTCTTATTCCGCATAAGCTCCTTCTCTCATTCCGCATAAGCTCATTCTCTATTTCCGCATGAGCATAAGCATGAGCTTATGCTTATGCTTATGCATAAGCATAAGCATAAGCTCATGCTTATGCTCATTCTTCGCATGAGCTTATGCGTAAGTTTCTGCAAGAGCTTATACGGAAATAGAGAATGAAAGAAGCATATGCTTCTCTCATTCTCTTTTTCCGCATAAGCTCCTTCTCTCATTCCGCTTAAGCTCCTTCTCTATTTCCGCATGAGCATAAGCATGAGCTTATGCTTATGCTTATGCTTATGCTTATGCATAAGCATAAGCATAAGCTCATGCTTATGCTCATTCATCCGCAAGCATAAGCATAAGCATATGCTCATTCATCCGCAAGCATAAGCATAAGCTCATGCTTAAGCATAAGCTCATGCTTATGCTCATTCATGAGCATGAGCTTATGCGTAAGTTTCCGCAAGAGCTTATGCGGAAAAAGAGAATGAGAGAAGCATATGCTTCTCTCATTCTCTTTTTCCGCATAAGCTCCTTCTCTTATTCCGCATGCAAGTTTTCGCAAGTTTCCGCATGAGCTCCTTCTCTTATTCCGCATAAGCTCCTTCTCTCATTCCGCATAAGCTCCTTCTCTATTTCCGCATGAGCATAAGCTCCTTCTCCTTCTCTTTCCCTTTCTCTCATTCTCTATTTCCTCGTTCTCATTCTTTTCTTTCCTTTACATCTTCTTTCCCTCTTATCTTTCCCTCTTTCCTTTCCCTCTTTCCTTTCCCTCTTCTTTCCTTTCCCTCTTCTTTCTTCTTGCCTATGCCTATGCCTATGAGAATGCTCATGTTTGTTTATTTGTTTTCTGTTTTCGTGTTTGTGTCTATGTTAGACATGGGATCACGTCGCTCATCGGACGAGTACGGACAGCCTCGCAGGAGGAGAGCTCACGATCTATATGCTCCAGAGGACTTTGATTCCTCTCAGGCGACTACCCCGAGGACTACCCCTGTTCCGACTCCTCTCGGTCCTAGCACTGTGACTACCCCTGGTCCGACCCCTCTTCCACGTAGCACTGCGACTACCCCTCAGGGGACTCCTTTGCTAGCCGCGCATGGCTTTGTTGGGACTCCCGACGAGTTTGTAGCGCAGATGAGCGATGAGGAGGCAGCGAGATTCTTCTCTCTGCTCTCTCAGAGGACCTCCGCAATTCCTTCCCCTACACCGACGGGTGGACGTACAGCCCAGCCATCCCCTCGCGCCCCTTCGACCGCGGGATCATCACCTGCGCATGCCTCCCGCAAGGGAAGGAAGAGTAGGATGGGCGGCTCATGTTGTGCTGACTCAGGAGATGTAGACGAGTCAGCACACTCACGCTCCTTTAGGTCTCCACTTGGTCCGGAGACACAGTATCAGTCAGGTCCCTTTCCCTCTCCTACTCCCACAGCTACTCCTCGATCCGGAAGCGGTCGCGCAGCTTCCACTCCTTCAGACTCTGCTACCGTCAGTCCCCCTTACTCATCAGGGGATCTCTCCTATCAAATCACATCTGCCGGAGAGATAATAGAAGACAAAAAGGGCAAAGCAGTGATGGCCGCCATGAGGCGGTTGATGAGTCATCACTTCAAGAGCGGAATAAATATCGATTGGCGGTATCAAGATGGCCAAAAGAAACAGGCGGTGATCGATGAGTTAAAACTCAGATTTCCTAATCCGCCAAATGTGGAGTTTAATAACAGTTATATGCTCGAGCGCATGGGTTTGGTCCTAAAGCATCGCAGATCAACCATGCGTACTTCCATTACAAAGGGGTTGTCTAAACCCAGCTGGGCAGACAAAGCTGATTGGAAGTTCTTGAAGAAGCAGAATAGGGACCATCCTGAAATGTTCGAGGGTCAGAGGAGGGCTGCGAAGAGACGGCTGGATGTCGTAGGTACTTCGCACTTTGGTGCAGGTGGACGGTATGCGTTCGAGGCAACCGTGGTAAGTTTACTTCTTTCCATTTAATGTATTGTTCTATTTGTTTTACTTACATATTACATGCACTTTAGCTAACTCTAACTCTCGTAAATTGGATCCACAGCAAGCTGCGATGGGTCGTCTTCCTACGGATGCAGAGACGCGACGCGCATTTCGGATAGGAACCAAGCCGTGGTTCATTGAGCAAGAGGCAATGGGAGCGACAGTCGATTGGGCTGAGGTGGCTGCTCGCACGGTATAAGTTTACTCCTGCTTGTAATCTCACTTTTTAATTTAAGTTCCAATCTAATTTTCGATTTATATGGTTCAGTCTCAGGGTCAAAGCTCAAGCGTCCCATCATCAGAGACGAGCGATCAACAGGGGCAAGGATCGGACGCAGGTGCCGATGACGAAGGAGAAGACGCAGGTGTCGGGGACGAGGGAGAAGATGCAGGTGCCGAGGACCAGGGAACAGCCCAACAAGACGATTCGGATTCGGATTCGGATTAGTAGTGGTAGTAGCATTTTTCATATCCGCTCGTTAGAGCCATTTTGTATCACCCTTTCACAGGGTAATTTTGTTTCAAACACAGTTGTATATGTATATGCATTTCTTCCTCATCGTTCACAAGAACAATTTTGTATCACCCTGCAAGCAAGGGAAATTTTGTTATAAAAAAATTTCTTTTGTAATTACAAAAAAAAAAAAATGGTTAGTGGGGCTAAACAGGGCTTCCTTTTGGCCCTGTTTAGCCCCACTAACCATTTTTTTAACCTTCTGTTAATCGTCGCTATATAGCGACGTTTACCAGTGTCGCTATATAGCGACGATTAACAGAGTCGCTATATAGCGACGTTTTTATCGTCGCTATATAGCGACGTTTACATCGTCGCTATATAGCGACGATTAACAGCGTCGCTATATAGCGACGGTTTATAGCGACGCTCCTTTTCCGACGATTTTAACGACTTTTATAGCGACCTTTGCGCCCGTGAAAAAAAATTTTTTTAATGTAAAAAGCGTCGGTATTTCCGTCGGAAAATGGCCTATGCCTTGTAGTGCTGATTTCCTGCATGGCCACCAAAACGGCCTCTTCCTCTACCCCTGCCTCTACCTGTATTCGAGTAGAAAGCAGTCTCTTGAGAAGTTGAGGTGGCTGAACCACCATTCCTTTGCTCTTCACTCAGCAAGAGAGCAATAAGTTCCTGAAAATCAGGAAATGTTTCACGGACTCCAATGGATGTCCGAAACTGTGCATAATCTTTCCCAAGACCATTCAAGGTCACGGACACTAAGTCCTCATCATCAACAGGTGCTCCAATGGAGGCAAGAGAATCTGCAAGACCTTTCACCTTCAAGGAATACTCATTTATATTCATATTTTTCCTTTGCACATTGTGCAACTCCTGCTTTAGCTGCATCTTTCGTGCTTTGGTATTTGTGCTATACAGCTTCACCAATGTATCCCATGCCTCCTTAGGCGTCTCTACATCCTGTATATGCACAATCATAGAATCTGAAATGCTAACAGATAGCCAATACAAGCATTTTTTGGCTTTTTCATGCCATTCTTTAAAGGCCTTCAATTCAGCAGGAGTGGCAGCAGTACCCAAAACTGGTTCTGCAGTTTCACCACTGATGTAATCCCAAACTCCCTTTCCCATAAGGAAGTTTGTCATCCTGAACTTCCATGCTTGGAAGTTGTTCTTGTCAAGCTTCTCACTGACAATGGTAGACAGATTCTAAGACATTTTACAAATCACGAATTGCAACAGCAACCTGTAAACACAGCAAATGCCTCACAAGGGCAAATAGCAAAACTTCTGCAAAAAACCTCACAGGGGCAAATCTGCAACACTGACGAAAGTGGTATTTCACCACACAGTCACTTCCTAGTGACGATTTTGCATCAACAGGCAGCAGGCATGAATCTGCAACTCCCAATATCTCTGCACACAGGCATACGATGCAATTTCTGTGGCACTTTTCCACCGACTAGCCGCGCAGTGGTCGCACAGCAAAAAACAGGGCCTTTTTCTGAGTGCCTGCGAAGAACTTCCGCCTTCAAAACGGGCCCCGAAACAGCCTCAAATCAAAAAAATAAAGTCACCAAGGGCTTCGCCCTATCCCGCAGCATATACTGCGCTCTCGCCACACCGCGAAGGGCCTCTCAATCTGAAACAATGCACTCTTGCACTTCTGGCTGTGCTACCTGCAGAGATTTGCTCCCAAACTCGAAATAGGAAAGCAACACTGGTCCTCTTACCAGGACACCACAAACTTGGCTTGCTTTCTTGAGCTCCTTACCGCGAACAAGGCTCTGATACCATGTAAAGAATAAGGGAGAGAGATAGGAGACTCAAGTTCAGCTTTCTTCACAACACACAAAAGAGAGAGGACACAAGGTTGGAGGGTGAAGCCTTTCTTCACTTTTGCACACAACAACCATACAATAGAAGAGGGAAATACCCTATATGTCAAACCCTAGAATACGTGGTTCATATGTGAACCCAAACCAAAAACATACGTGGTAGTCTAACTACACCACGAGTACAACTATCATAGGCGGTGACATAAATGATAGTCATCCAGGAGATATATCGGGGGTAGAGCTTGATATCTCAACATTCGTATCGTGCCCGTTTGGGACCCAAACTAGACCCTGTTGGAACCAAAATTTCACACACAAAAACACCACGCTATGAGGAATTTTACCAGCCCATTTCACACCATTTTGGCATCACTAGCACTCGCTCATGCGCACCCCCATGCAGGTCTCATTTTGCACAAATTCGTTCGTATCTTTACGTCATGACCTCCAATTGATGATCTGTCTGTAGCGTCACATTTCTCTACACACATAGAACAATCTTAGACACATTATCAACACGACGGTACCTATAAAAGAGAGAGAGGGGGGGAGGGAAAGAGAGAGAGATGGGGGAAAGAGAGAGAAAGAGAGAGGGGGAGGGAAAGAGAGAGAGAGGGGGGAAAGAGAGAGAGAGAGAGAGAGAGAGAGAGAGAGAGAGAAGAGGGAGGGGGAGGGAGAGAGAGAGAGAGAGAGAGAGAGAGAGAGAGAGAGAGAAGAGGGAGGAAGGAAAGAGGAGAGAGAGGAGGGGGGGAAGGGGGTGGTGGTGGAGGGGGAGATGGAGGAGAAGGGTTTGGTGGTGGAGATGGAGGAGGGGGGGGTTTGGGGCAGGGTGGTGGTGGAGGTGGTGGAGGGGGGGGGGGAGGGGGTGGTGGTGGAGGGAGGAGGGGGGGGGTGGTGGGGGGAAATGGAGGGAGGGGGGGAATGGAGGGAAAGGGGGGGGGGGGGAAGGGTGGGGAAGTGGAGGGGATGGTGGTGGAGGGGGAGGGGGAAAAAGAAAAAAAAACTTGACAGATGGAAAACTTATATCCCACATGCGAGCAAGCATATGGATGTAAGTACCCTCACCTATAAAAGGGAGGTTCATTTGAAGTACCCTCACCTATAAAAGCATATGGATGTAAGTACCCTCACCTATAAAAGCATATGGATGTAAGTACCCTCACCTATAAAAGGGAGGTTCATTTGAAGTAATATCAATCAAGCACTTTGCATTATCTCAAGATTCTCTTTATGAGTCCAAGTTAATCTATCTTGGAACCTAATTGACTTGAGATACATGTCATGAGTACTCTCTTCATCATGTTTCCACATACGTTCCATCCACCTTAGAGTGCTCTATAGATCCTGAGGCACACATATTTTCACATGTTATCAGAGCATAGGTTTAGCTCTTCTAGTTTAGCTCATTAGTAGTTCACTAGGATTGCTCCCATTCCTAGATTAGTTTCAGAATGTAAGATTAGTTTTAGATCTAGAGAGTTCTTTAGAGTGTTTCTTGAGTTGTGAGAGAGATCTAGATTCATTCTTATTGTGAAAGAATTCCGTCCATTGGGTGTTTGAGAGAGAGAGAGATTATCCTTGTTTAATTTTGGTGAAGTATGAGAGAATGTGAGTGGCTTGTGAGCATTCTGTTGTGAGTATTGTGAGTTATCAGAGAGCTTGGCTCTCCCTTTTCTGAGTGTGGCTGCCGACTCTATCAACAAGCCTCTACAATGAAGGAGCTCCATGGCTCTTGCAGTCTCCCACAAGTGGCATGCAATAGTTAAAGATTCAACACCTTCTACCTGCAGCAGCGACCAGCGAGCAAGCACATTCAAATACAATGGCTTCTAAAGCTCTTGGCTACCCTGACTCCAACAATAGTGGTGACTCCAGCCTAGCCAACCACAACCAGCAACAAAGCTTCTACAATCTCTACTCTCCAAGGTTGCAGCTCCAACTAAGGCTAAAGCCATAGCACCCTCGTCTCCAAGCCTTGATGGTGCTGCAATGTTCCACGCCTCAAACAACTCACTCCTCCCTACAATTAACGTGACCTCTAATGAGGCAACCTCTGTAGCGAAGCCTTCCAAGATGGCTCATAGTCGACTCAAGCTTAACGAGCTCCACGAGACTCAATCGACAAAAATCCACCAGCGACTCATGGTAGCTCCGCCTCGACCGACCGGATCTATCGCATCTTCATCGTCACACGCCGTCGTCGTCTCTGTAGCAGAGATTCCATTTCTTTGCTAAGGTTCCCACAAAAAGCCACATGGCAGGATAAGGCTTAACTATGGTTAAGTTAATCCAACCACAGTTAACCTTGGTTAGTTATGTGTGGTCATTGACTGCTGGTTAACTTAACTTGGGTAGAATTAACCTTGGTCAGTAAGTAGATAGGGTTAGTTAAGCCACATCAGCATGCACAGTTAACACTGCCTTCTAAGCACACAGCCTCTTGTTAAGCACAGTATGGAATTCAGCATGTGAATCCCTGTGCCACATCATCAAAGGCCCCTCTTCTTCACAAAAGCTTCAACAAGCCATAACTTGCAATCCAAGAAGAATTTGCACACGCTCCAAAAAGGAAAAGTGATTGTCTTTTTGAGCTCTATGCAATGTTAGATCAGAATCATTATACGCAATAAGACATTGCCAAATTTGAAAGTATCATCAACTGGTAAGACCTTTGCAATTGCAATCTACACACCAACTGTTGAGAAGTTCACCGGGGAAGGATTTCACACATGGTCTACACAAATGAGATATCTCCTAATGCACCAAAAGCTTTGGAAGACTGTAAAAGAAGACATACCCACTGCACAAAATGATGCTTGGAAGGAAAAAGATGAAGCAGCACTGTCACTCATTGGATTGCACTTGGGTCCAAACATAATTCATCATCTAGACTCTAAGGATCATGCCAAGGATGCATGGGATGAGTTTTAGTCAAACACATGTGCACCTTTGAATTTGTCCACTTTTGACTAGGGAGCTGGTTTTAATTTTTCTTTTGGGTTATGGCATTTAGAACCTTTAATCATTGATTGCCCATAACTTTTGGTGGTTGTGTCAGAATGTGTTTCCATAAAAAGGAGAAATGTTCAAAATTTCAAGCTCTACACTCTGAGAACCATCCCATGGTTTGATTTATTCCTTAAGGTGCTGTTTTTCCAGAAAACATCCATTTTCCTAAATCGGTAATGAAGAGTTTCAGCTATTAATCATTATATTTTTTACTTTAGTTGGAAAAATTTTAGCTCTCCTAGCTCTTGAGTAATATGTTCATGAAAGCTTGAAGTAGTTTGTTTTTTACACATACCTATATATGTTTAGTCATTACTTGAGATGCTAGTCTCCCCAGTAGTAGTGCCAAATGTTGGCTCTTTCCCATGGCTTTCATAGGAAGAGCAGGGTATTCTTAGTATGTAGGGTTCTGAGGCTTTTTGTCACCTACAGATATATCAAGGTTGTTGTTTGTAGTATACGTGTAGCTTAGGACCTCGAGTCATATTCCAGTGAGAGATGTAGGCTTAAGTGTGGTAAGCAAACATAGTGCATGCATGTGTAAAAGGAACATGTATCATCATGGTTGAGGTAATGAAGGATTTAGCTTTCATTAGGGGTTGAGGGGTTTAGGAGGATTTTAAGGGTTAGAAGGAGGTTTCAGGGTTTGGAAGAGGTTCAAGGTTAGAAGGACGTCCAAGGTTTAGAAGGAGGTTCCAAGGTTTAGAGAGAGGTTGCAGAGTTTAGAAGAGCTTCTAAGGTTCAAGGTAGAGTACTGTGCAGATAGTGGGAGAGAAGGAAGGAGTATCACTTGTGGCTTTCTCACATACACAATGGGGGAATACACACAAAGGTGGAAGCTGAAAATAGTTTTCTTCTTCTTAGTTGGGAAAGCCAAAAGAACTCTAGTACAAAGTGTAAAGAAAGAGGGAGAGAGATAGGAGACTCAAGTTCAGCTTTCTTCACAACACACAAAAGAGAGAGGACACAAGGTTGGAGGGTGAAGCCTTTCTTCACTTTTGCACACAACAACAATACAATAGAAGAGGGAAATACCCTATATGTCAAAACCTAGAATACGTGGTTCATATGTGAACCCAAACCAAAAACATACGTGGTAGTCTAACTACACCACGAGTACAACTAACATAGGCGGTGACATAAATGATAAGCATAGTGATGTGCTGTATACCCATCATATCTCAGCCTGTCAACTGGATACTTAATACGAGTGGACCTCCGTACAACTGGATCAGTTGCAGGAGTCTTTAAATCATGCCTGCTTTTCCTTGCACCAGGTGTAACAACAGAAGGAATCCCAAGTTCCTCATCAAGGCTCATTTCAGAGCCACTTGACTCTCCATCAACATGAGAGCTACCAGCAGACACATCAAACACTGGAGCATGGTCCACTTTTTCTTTTCCCTTATGTGATACCTGCACAACACTATCAGGACTGCCATGTGACGATTCACTAGATCTCAATCTCCTTGTCCATGCATTAGATCCACTAGTAGAGGACTCTCTGGGTCCACTCAAGGCTTGAGATTGCTGCTCTGCATTTATTGCAGCATTCCCATTTCCTGCATCTGCATCTCCTACCATAACAGTTGGTGCATACCAGCTGCTCATTTCATCAAAAACAACATCTCTGCTCACTTGCATTTTGCGAGTGGAAGGGTTATAACAGCGATACCCTTTCTGGTGCTGAGCATATCCAATAAAGATGCATTTTTCTACCTTTGGATCTAGCTTTGTTCTCTTCTCATCAGGAACATGAACATAAGCTATGCAACCAAATACCTTCAAGTGAGAAATATCTGGTGTTTGGCCTGTATACATTTCTTCAGGCGTCATGCCATGAACAGCTGCAGTGGGGGTTCTGTTCATAATATAAACAGCAGTTGCTACTGCTTCAGCCCAAAAATAATCAGGCATGTTTTTCTCATTTAGGATCGCCCGTCCTACTTCTGCAATATGCCTATTCTTCCTTTCTGCAACCCCATTCTGCTGAGGGGTAGACCTGCATGAGTACTTCCTTTCAATTCCCTGTTCTTTCAGATATTCACAAAATTCTTCTGAAAAGTACTCTCCCCCTCCATCAGATCTTAGCACTTTAATATGCACCCTTTCTCTTTTTCAACCATGGCCTTAAAAGCCTTGAAATGGCTGAACACTTCACTTTTGTGCTTCATAAAATAAATCCACACCTTCCTAGTGTAGTCATCAATAAACGTCACATAATAATGGCATCCACCAATAGAAGCAGCTTTGGTTGTCCAAACATCTGAATGGATCACTTCCAAAGGTCTTCTGCTCACCTTAGCATTTTTGGGAAATGCATGTCTGGCCTGCTTACCCATTTGGCATGCTTCACATACCTTTTGCATTCCCTCAACTCTGAATTTAGGCAAACCTGCAACAATGTTTTTCGTTTGCATAGATTTCAGCCTTTGTATATTCACGTGCCCAATGCGCTTGTGCCATATCTCAATATCTGCAATGACACCTCTCCCATGCACAAACATAGCAGCTTTCACCTCAGGCATATCAACATCCAAGGTGAACATTCTGCCATTTTTGTTGCCTTTCGTAACCAAGCGGCACTTATTTTTCAAGTCCTCAACGAAGCATCCATCAGGGTTAAATCTAACCTGCAGACCTTGCTCAACCATCTGGCCAACTGAAACCAGGTTCTTAGTGATTTTTGGAACATGAAGTACATCTGCCAAGTACTTTGTTTTGCCATCCTGCATAGCCAATGGCACTTTACCAACCTGCGTAATTGGGTGCGCAGTATCATCACCTGTTTCAACATAACCTGGCTTATCCAAATTTCTGACATCATGAAACCACTCACCATGACTGGTCATGTGGTTAGAGGCACCTGAATCAACATACCAAACATCATTGCAAGCTGCAGCATCTCCTGACATGGAGTTAACCATATGCTGCATCACAAAAAGGTGCTCATTTCTGTCGTCACCATGCCCACTTGATGATGCATAGTTGCTTTGCTGCAACTTTCCACTTTTGATGTCATTCTGCTTTTTATAGCATGTATTCTCCTTGTGTCCAGGCTTTCCACAATAATAGCATTCTGTGCTGCTATTTACTTGCTGGTTCCTTTGCCATGAACCACGGCCTCTTTGGCTCCCCCTGCCTCTAGAACTACCACGTCCTCCTCCATAGGACTGGTTTTCCTGTTGTTGCTGTTGGTTCTGATTTCCTGCACGGCCACCAGAACGGCCTCTTCCTCTACCTCTGCCTTTACCTGTATTCGAGTAGAAAGCAGTCTCTTGAGAAGTTGAGGTGGCTGAACCACCATTCCTTTGCTCTTCACTCAGCAAGAGAGCAATAAGTTCCTGAAAATCAGGAAATGTTTCACGGACCCCAATGGATGTCCGAAATTGTGCATAATCTTTCCCAAGACCATTCAAGGTCACGGACACTAAGTCCTCATCATCAACAGGTGCTCCAATGGAGGCAAGAGAATCTGCAAGGCCTTTCACCTTCAAGGAATACTCATTTATATTCATATTTTTCCTTTGCACATTGTGCAACTCCTGCTTTAGCTGCATCTTTCGTGCTTTGGTATTTGTGCTATACAGCTTCACCAATGTATCCCATGCCTCCTTAGGCGTCTCTAGATCCTGTATATGCACAATCATAGAATCTGAAATGCTAACGGACAGCCAATACAGGCATTTTCTGGCTTTTTCATGCCATTCTTTAAAGGCCTTCAATTCAGCAGGAGTGGGAGCAGCACCCAAAACTGGTTCTGCAGTTTCACCACTGATGTAATCCCAAACTCCCTTTCCCATAAAGAAGTTTGTCATCCTGAACTTCCATGCTTGGAAGTTGTTCTTGTCAAGCTTCTCACTGACAATGGTAGACAGATTCTCAGACATTTTACAAATCACGAATTGCAACAGAAACCTGTAAACACAGCAAATGCCTCACAAGGGCAAATAGCAAAACTTCTGCGAAAAGCCTCACAGGGGCGGATCTGCAACACTGACGAAAGTGGTATTTCACCACACAGTCACTTCCTCGTGACGATTTTGCATCAACAGGCAACAGGCATGAATCTGCAACTCCCAATATCTCTGCACATAGGCATACGATGCAATTTCTGTGGCACCTTTCCACCGACTAGCCGCGCGATGGTCGCATAGCAAAAATAGGGCCTTTTTCTGAGTGCCTGCGAAGAACTTCCGCCTTCAAAACGGGCCCCGAAACGGCCTCAAATCAGAAAAATAAAGTCTCCGCGAAGGGCCTCTCAATCTGAAGCAGTGCACTCCTGCACTTCTGGCTATGCTACCTGCAGAGATTTGCTCCCAAACTCGAAATAGGAAGGCTACACTGGTCCTCTTACCAGGACACCACAAACTTGGCTAGCTTTCTTGAGCTCCTTACCACGAACAAGGCTCTGATACCATGTAAAGAAAGAGGGAGAGAGATAGGAGACTCAAGTTCAGCTTTCTTCACAACACACAAAAGAGAGAGGACACAAGGTTGGAGGGTGAAGCCTTTCTTCACTTTTGCACACAACAACAATACAATAGAAGAGGGAAATACCCTATATGTCAAAACCTAGAATACGTGGTTCATATGTGAACCCAAACCAAAAACATACGTGGTAGTCTAACTACACCACGAGTACAACTAACATAGGCGGTGACATAAATGATAGTCATCCAGGAGATATGTCGGGGATAGAGCTTGATATCTCAACACAAAGAAATAGAAGAACCCTATATGTGGGTCTCAAACCAAACTCAGCTAACTAAGGTGGCATAGTAACTGAGCCACGAACTAGAGTACATAAGGATAGCTTTCATCTAGCTATTATTCATGGGCAGTGTACCAACCGCATCTGCAGCTAACAAGTCGGTGACATAAATGCACAACGGTCACCCTAGCATATCACGAGTGGAGCTCGATATCTCAACACTCCCCCTCGAGTTGAATCCCAATTCCTGCACACCAAGCAGGTCTCTGAACTTGTGCAGCTTCTCTAGGCCCAATGCCTTTGTGAATATGTTAGCTACCTGATCCTCTATGCTGACATAAACTAGATCAATAAGACCTAGTAAAACCTTCTCCCACACATAGTGATAATGCACCTCAATGTGCTTTGTTCTAGCATGATAGACTGGGTTATTTGCCAAGTGTATACTACTCATGTTGTCACAATAAATAACAACTAGCCCATCTATAGACTGATGCATATCATAGAGTAGCTTATGCAACCAAGCTACCTCACATGCAGCCATTGTTGCACCCCTGTACTCAGCCTCTGTGCTTGACAAGGCAACTGTAGGCTGTTTCTTGCTGCTCCAAGTGATTGTAGTAGAGAACACATATCCACTGGTAGATCGTCTATCAAAAATACTACCAGCCCAATCAGCATTAGTGTATCCATGCAACTGTATCTGAACCCCTGTTGAGATATCGAGATCCACGTGACTGTTGTGCATTTATGTCACCTACTTGTTAGCTGGAGATGCGGTTGGTACACCGCTCACGAATAATAGCTGGATGACAGCTATCCTTATCTACACTAGTTCGTGGCTCAGTTAGTATGCCACCTTAGTTAGTTGAGTTTGGTTTGAGACCAACATATAGGGTTCTTCTATTTCTTTGTACATGAGTTCTTTTGGCTTTTACAACTAAGAAGAGGAAAACTGTTTTCAGCCTCCACCTTTGTGTGTATTCCCCCATTTGTGCATGTGAGAAAGCCGCAAGTGAGACTCCTTCCCTCTCTCCCACTATCTTCACATGGTATCAGAGCCTTGTTCGTGGTAAGGAGCTCAAGAAAGCAAGCCAAGTTCGTGGTGTCCTGGTAAGAGGACCAGTGTTGCTTTCCTATTTCGAGTTTGGGAGCAAATCTCTGTAGGTAGCACAGCCAGAAGTGTAGAAGTGCACTATTTCAGATTGAGACGCCCTTCGCGGTGTGGCGAGAGCGCAGTATATGCTGCGGGTGTGGGTGAAGCCCTTAGTGACTTTATTTTTCTGAATTGAGGCCGTTTCAGGGCCCGTTTTGAAGGCAGAAGTTCTTCGCAGGCACTCAGAAAAAGGCCCTATTTTTTGCTATGCGCGGCTAGTCAATGGAAAGGTGCCGCAGAAATTGCATCGTATGCCTATGTGCAGAGATATTGGGAGTTGCAGATTCATGCCTGTTGCCTGTTGATGCAAAATCGTCACTAGGAAGTGACTGTGTGGTGAAATACCACTTTCATCAGTTTTGCAGATCTGCCCGTGTGGGGCAAAAGCTGTGTTTTTTGCAATGACAGAATATTTTGCAGTGTTCTGTAATGGCATCTGATTCTCTTTCACAGATTGTCACTGAAAAGCTTGACAAGAACAACTTCCAGGCATGGAAGTTTAGAATGACGAATTTCTTGATGGGAAAAGGCTATTGGGAATTCATTACAGGAAATGAAGAAGAACCTGTTCTTCCTAATGTTCCCAGTCAACAGGAAATGCAGGCATTCAAAGGATGGCATGAGAGAGCCAGGAAAGTTATGTACTGGCTGTCTATCAGTATTTCGGACTCCATGATTGTGCATATTCAGGATGCAAATACGCCAAGGGAGGCATGGGATACTTTGGCAAAAATGTATAGCACAAATACGCAAGCCAGGAAAATGCAACTCAAACAGGAGTTGCACAATGTGCAAAGAGAAAATTTGAGCATAAATGACTACCACATGAAAGTGAAGAAAATTGCAGATGCACTTGCTTCCATTGGGTCGCCAGTGGATGATGACGATTTGGTTTCTGTGACCTTGAATGGTCTAGGAAAGGATTATGCACAATTCCGGACATCCATTGCCATCCGTGAAAAATTTCCAGATTTTGAGGAGTTGATTGCTCTTCTAATTTCTGAAGAGCAGAGAAATGGGGGTGCATCTTCTTCAGTAGGAACTTCAAAAGAAACTGTCTTCTAATCAAATGCTAGCAGAGGTAGAGGCAGAGGTGGAGGAGGCCGATCTGCAGGACGTGGTAGAAATCATAATATGCAGCAAACGCAAGAAAACCAGTCCTATGCAGGAGGACGTGGTAACTCTAGAGGCAGGGGGAGCCAAAGAGGCCGTGGTGGATGGCAGAGAAGCCAAAATGCAAACAGCAATGTTGAATGCTACTATTGTGGCAAAATGGGTCATATGGCTAAGGACTGCTACAAAAAGCAGAATGACATTATGAATGGAAAATTGCAGCAAGGCATTATGCATCTTCTAGTAGGCAGGGTGATGATAGAAATGAGCATCTATTTATGGTGCAGCATATGACCAATTCTGTGACAAGTGCAGAAGAACAAAATGATGTGTGGTATGTTGACTCAGGTGCGTCAAACCACATGACAGGTCATGCAGAATGGATGCAAGATGCAAGGAAAATCGAAAAGCTAGGATTTGTGGAGACTGGTGATGATACTGCACATCCTATTGTGCAGATTGGCAAAATTCCTTTGTCTATGCAGGATGGGAAAAAGAAATACTTTTCTGATGTATTTCATGTCCCGAACATCACCAAGAACCTGGTTTCTGTTGGTCAGATGGTTGAGCAGGGCTTGCAGGTTAGATTTAATCCTCATGGATGCTTTGTTGAGGATATGAAAAATAACGGTCGCTTAATAGCAAAAGGAAAGAAGAAGGGCAGGATGTTTACGTTGGATGCGGACATGCCTGAATTGAGTGCAACAATGTTTGCACATGGGACCGGTGTAGTTGCAGATATTGATATCTGGCAATTGCAGCAAGGCAATTATGCATCTTCTAGCAGGCAGGGTGATGATAGAAATGAGCATCTATTTATGGTGCAGCATATGACCAATTCTGTGACAAGTGCAGAAGAACAAAATGATGTGTGGTATGTTGACTCAGGTGCGTCAAACCACATGACAGGTCATGCAGAATGGATGCAAGATGCAAGGAAAATCGAAAAGCTAGGATTTGTGGAGACTGGTGATGATACTGCACATCCTATTGTGCAGATTGGCAAAATTCCTTTGTCTATGCAGGATGGGAAAAAGAAATACTTGTCTGATGTATTTCATGTCCCGAACATCACCAAGAACCTGGTTTCTGTTGGTCAGATGGTTGAGCAGGGCTTGCAGGTTAGATTTAATCCTCATGGATGCTTTGTTGAGGATATGAAAAATAACGGTCGCTTAATAGCAAAAGGAAAGAAGAAGGGCAGGATGTTTACGTTGGATGCGGACATGCCTGAATTGAGTGCAGCAATGTTTGCACATGGGACCGGTGTAGTTGCGGATATTGATATCTGGCACAAACGCATTGGTCATGTTAATATACAACGACTTAAATCAATGCAAGCCCAAAATATTGTTGCAGGATTGCCTAAATTCAAGGTTGCAGAAATGCACAAGGTTTGTGAAGCCTGTTAATTTGGGAAATAGGCAAGGAAACCTTTTCCTAGGCATGTTCAAGAGAGTAAAAAGCCATTGGAATTAATCCACTCTGATGTGTGGACTACAAAAGCTGCATCTATTGGAGGCTGTCACGATTTTGTCACATTTATTGATGACTTCAGCAGAAAACTGTGGGTGTATTTTATGAAAAAGAAAAGTGAAGTGTTTGGTCACTTCAAAGCTTTCAAAGCTATGGTGGAAAAAGAAACAGGCCTACAAATAAAATGCCTAAGGTCAGATGGAGGGGGAGAGTACCTCTCAAATGAGTTTGCAAGGTTCTTGCAGGAGCATGGTATAAAGCAGCAATATTCATGCAGTCATACCCCACAGCAAAATGGAATTGCAGAAAGAAAAAACAGGCATATTGGAGAGGTATCTCGGGCTATGCTAAATGAAAAAGATCTACCAGATTATTATTGGGTTGAAGCAGTTTCTACAGCAGTCTATATAATGAACAAGACTCCCACTGCAGCAATACATGGCATGACGCCAGAGGAGATGTATACTGGTAGGAAACCAGATATTTCTCATTTGAAGATTTTTGGTTGCATTGCCTATGTCCATGTGCCATATGAGTTGAGGTCCAAGTTGGATCCAAAAGCTGAGAAGTGCGTCTTTATTGGTTATTCTCTGCAGCAGAAAGGGTATAGATGCTATAACCCTTCTACGCGTAAGTTCACAGTGAGTAGAGATGTTTTTTATGAGATGAGCAGCTGGTATAAACCAGTAAATATGATGATTGATGTAGATGCACAAAATGGTAATGCTGCACAGAATGCACAGCAGCAATCACAAAATATCAGTGGACCTGGAGTGTCCTCTACCAGTGGTTCACATACTTCGCCATGGACAGGCAGATTGAGATCAGGAGAATCCCCTCAAAGCAATGCAAAGAGTGGTACGCAGGTATCACGAAAAGGAAAAGAGAAGGTAGATCAGCCCATGTTTGATGTGAATGCAGGTCACTCTTGTGTGGATGGTGAATCCAGTGGCTTAGAAAAGAGCATTGATGATGAGTTGGGTATTCCTTCCGTTGTTACACCTAGAGTAAGGAAGACCAGGGATGTTTTGAGAGCACCTGGAAGTGAGCCTATTTTGCGTAGGTCTACCAGGGTTAGGTATCCTATGGATAGGCTGAAATATGATGGATTTACAGCCATTCACTATGCCTATATGGTCAAAGTGATACAGGAACCAGAACCCACTTCTTTTGAGCAAGCCATGGGAAATGAAAAATGGGAGAAAGCCATGGATGAAGAAATGGATGCCTTGGATGCTAATGCTACATGGGAATTGGGGCCTTTGCCTAAAGGCAAGAATGCAATTGGCTGTAAATGGGTTTATAAGATTAAGCACAATGCAGATGGTTCTGTGGATAGATACTAGGCAAGATTAGTTGTCAAGGGATATGCACAGACATATGGCATTGATTATGAAGAAACTTTTAGCCCGGTTGCAAGGATGGCAACCGTAAGAGCAGCCATTGCTATGGCTACATCAAAGGGATGGTCTTTACATCAGATGGATGTAAAGAATGCCTTCTTGCATGGTGATTTGCAAGAAGAGGTCTTTATGGAGCAGCCAGCAGGTTATGTTCATGCTATTCATCCTGAGTTTGTTTGCAGGTTGAAGAAAGCCTTGTATGGCTTGAAGCAAGCACCTAGAGCATGGTCTGACAAGATAGGACAGTATCTTGTCACTATTGGCTTTCAGATTTCCAAGGCAGATTTCTCACTCTATGTGAGAAAAACAGAGAAAGGGATTATGCTACTGGTCATTTATGTTGATGATTTGATCATCACAGGTGATAGTGATGAAGATATTCTTCATGTGAAAATGCTATTGAGGCAGAAGTTTGAGATGAAGGATTTGGGAGAGCTGCATTATTTCTTGGGCATTGAGGTGATTAGATCATCAAGTGGGATACAGCTCTTGCAGAGGCAGTATGGACTGGACATGCTGTCCAAATATGGGATGATAGGCTGTAAGCCTATTTCAGCTCCTTTGGAGCAGAATGTGAAGTTGAGCGCAGACGCAAGTGAGCTTCTGGAGGACCCTACTATGTACAGACGCATAGTAGGAAGTTTGATTTACATGACTATTACCAGGCAATATTTGAGCTATGCTGTTGTGTTGGTAAGTCAGTTTATGCAGGCTCCAAGGAAACCGCATTTGGATGCGGCTAGACGCATACTCAGGTATGTGAAGTCCACATTGCAGTATGGACTATTTTATGAGGCTGGGGTTTAGATACAGTTGCATGGATACACTGATGCTGATTGGGCTGGTAGCATTTCAGATAGACGATCTACCAGTGGATATGTGTTCTCTTTTGGGAGTGCTACAGTCACTTGGAGCAGCAAGAAACAGCCTACAGTTGCCTTGTCGAGCACAGAGGCTGAGTACAGGGGTGCAGCAATGGCTGCCTGTGAGGTAGCTTGGTTGCATAAGCTACTTTATGATATGCATCAGTCTACAGATGGGCCGGTTGTCATTTATTGTGACAACATGAGCAGTATACATTTGGCAAAGGACCCGGTCTTTCATGCTAGAACAAAGCACATTGAGGTGCATTATCACTATGTGTGGGAGAAGGTTTTACTAGGTCTTATTGATCTAGTTTATGTCAGCACAGAGGATCAGGTAGCTGACATATTCACGAAAGCATTGGGCGCAGAGAAGCTGCGCAAGTTCAGAGACCTGCTTGGTGTGCAGGATTTGGGATTGAGCTCGAGGGGGAGTGTTGAGATATTGAGCTCCACTCGCGATATGCCAGGGTGACTGTTGTGCATTTATGTCACCTACTTGTTAGCTGGAGATGCGGTTGGTACACTGCTCACGAATAATAGCTGGATGACAGCTATCCTTATCTACACTAGTTCATGGCTCAGTTAGTATGCCACCTTAGTTAGTTGAGTTTGGTTTGAGACCCACATATAGGGTTCTTCTATTTCTTTGTACATGAGTTCTTTCATCAAACATGGGCTGATCTACCTTCTCTTTTCCATTTCGTGATACCTGCATACCACTATCTGCATTGCTTTGAGGAGATTCTCCTGATCTCAATCTGCCTGTCCATGGTGAAGTATGTGAACCACTACTAGAGGACACTACAGGTCCACTTATATTGTGTGATTGCTGTAACTGTGAATTCTGTGCAGCATTACCATTTTGTGCATCTATATCATCAATCACATTTACTGGTTTATACCAGCTACTCATCTCATCAAAAACATCTCTGCTCACTATAAACTTACGATTAGAAGGGTTATGGCATCTATACCCTTTCTGCTGCAGAGAATAACCAATAAAGATGCACTTCTCAGCTTTTGGATCCAACTTGGACCTCAACTCATCTAGCACATGAACATAGGCAATGCAACCAAAAATTTTCAAATGAGAAATATCTAGTTTCCTATCAGTATACATCTCCTCTAGCGTCATGCCATGTATTGCTGCAATGGGAGTCCTGTTCATTATGTAAACTACTGTAGCAATTGCTTCAGCCCAATAATAATCTAGTAAGTCTTTTTCATTTAGCATGGCCCGAGATACCTCTCCAATATGCCTGTTTTTCCTTTCTGCAAGTCCATTTTGCTATGGGGTATGACTGCATGAATATTGCTTCTTTATGCCATGCTCTTGCAAGAACCTTGCAAACTCATTTGAGAGGTACTCTCCCCCTCCATCTGACCTTAGGCATTTCATTTGCAGGCCTATTTCTTTTTCAACCATAGCTTTAAAAGCTTTGAAATGCCCAAACACTTCACTTTTATTTTTCATAAAATACACCCAAACTTTTTTGCTGTAGTCATCAATAAAAGTGATAAAATAATGAAAGCCTCCAATAGATGCAGCTTTAGTAGTCCACACATTAGAGTAGTGGATTAATTCCAATGGCTTCTTACTCTCTTGAACATGTCTAGGAAATGGTTTCCTTGCCTGTTTTCCAAATTGACAGGCTTCACATACCTTATGCATTTCTGCAACCTTGAATTTAGGCAATCCTACAACAATATTTTGGGCCTACATTGATTTAAGTCGTTGTACATTAACATGACCAATGCATTTATGCCAGATATCAATATCTGCAACTACACCGATCCCATGTGCAAACATTGCTACACTCAATTCAGGCATGTCCACATCCAACGTAAACATCCTGCCCTTCTTCTTTCCTTTTGCTATCAAGCGACTGTTATTTTTCATATCCTCAACAAAGCATCCATGAGGATTAAATCTAACCTGCAAGCCCTGCTCAACCATTTGACCAATAGAAACTAGGTTCTTGGTGATATTCAGGACATGAAATACATCAAACAGGTATTTCTTTTTCCCATCCTGCATAGACAAAGAATTTTTACCAATCTGCACAATAGGATGTGTCTCGGGGGGGTCAGTCATCATATGTAATCCTATCACGTGAGTTCAACAGAAGGATATTTTTAATATCTAAATTTTACATAAATTAATTTACATAAGGGATTTTTTTAATTGATTTTGGGAAAATTTTACAGATTTATATAGAAAAAGGATACATTTTATAAAATGAAAAAATTACAGATAAGGGATTTTACAAATAGGCCTTGAACGCACGTGATATTGAGGGTTTATACATAGTGACCCCCTTGAGGGATGTGTAGTATCATTACCAGTCTCCACAAATCCTAGTTTTTCCATTTTCCTTGCATCCTGCATCCATTTTGCATGACCTATCATGTGGTTTGATGCACCTAAGTCAACATACCACACATCATTTCTTTCTTTTGCACAGAATTGGTCATCTGCTGCACCATAAATAGATGCTCATTTCTGTCCTCACCCTGTCTACTAGAAGATGCATAATTGCCTTGCTACAATTTTCTATTCATAATGTCATTTTGCTTTTTGTAGCAGTCTTTAGCCATATGACCCATTTTACCATAGTAGTAGCATTCAACATTGTTGTTTGCATTTTGTCCTCTCTGCCATCCACCACGACCTCTTTGGCTCCCCCTGCCTCTAGAGTTACCACGTCCTCCTCCAAAGGACTGGTTTTCTTGAGTTTGGTGCATATTCTGTTTTCCACCACGGCCTCCAGATCGGCCTCCTCTACCTCTGCCTCTACCTCTTCCAGCATTTGAGTAGAAGATAGTTTCTTTTGAAGTTCCTCTTGAAGAAGATGCACCACCATTTCTTTGCTCTTCAGAAATTAGAAGAGCAAACAACTCCTCAAAGTCAGGAAATTTTTCACGGACGGCAATGGATGTTTGGAATTGTGCATAATCCTTTCCTAGACCATTCAAGGTCACAGAAACTAGATCATCATCTTCTACTGGCAACCCAATGGAAGCAAGTGCATCTGCAATTTTCTTCACCTTCATGTGGTAGTCATTGATGCTCATATTTTCTCTCTGCACATTGTGCAACTCCTACTTGAGCTGCATTTTCCTGGCTTGCGTATTTGTGCTGTACATTTTTGCCAAAGTATCCCATGCCTCCTTTGGTGTACTTGCATCCTGAATATGCACAATCATAGAATCTAAAATACTGATAGACAGCCAGTACATAACTTTTCTGGCTCTCTCATGCCATCCTTTAAATGCCTGCATTTCTTGTTGATTGGGAACATTAGGAAGAACTGTTTCTTCTTCATTTCCTGTAATGACTCCCAATAGCCTTTTCCCATAAGGAAATTCATCATTCTAAACTTCCATGCTTGGAAGTTATTCTTGTCAAGCTTTTCAGTGACAATCTATGAAAGAGAATCAGACACCATTATAGAACACTGCAAAATATTTTGTCACTACAAAAAACATAACTTCTGCCTCACACGGGCAAATCTGCAAAACTGATGAAAGTGGTATTTGACCACTCAATCACTTCCTAGTGATGATTTTGCATCAACAGGCAATAAGGATGATTTTGTAGCTCCCAGTATCTCTACGCACAGGCATACGATGCAATATCTATGGCAACTTTTCACCGACCTACAGAGCAGTGGTCACACAGCAAAAATAGGGCCTTTTTCTTAGTGGTTGCTGAGAACTTCCGCCTCCAAAACGGGCCTCGAAATGGCCTCGAATCAGTGAAATAAACTCACTTGTTAACAGGGGATATAGGCACTACACTAAGGCTAAAGAGTGCTCATTATTAAGTACATTTACACCTGAGATGTGAAGGGGTGTGTCTTTATGCATGGTAACTTCCTCACATATCTTTGATGGATGTATCTTTTTTTGATGGATGTCATTTCATAATGAAACAAAGCTATGGATGAATTTCAACCTATGTATCTCTTTCTTCCTCATGAATGAATGTGTTTTCTTCTTCATCTTTGAGGGTGCTTGTGCACTCTCAACACTTGGCGATCCTGCAAATTCATCTTTGGGCATCAGGCAAGATGTTTCAGAATGGACAAGGTGCAGAAAATTCATGGATGAAGGAATACAGTCAGAAATGAATTCCTGGCTTGCGGAATTTTGGCATTGGATTATGGAAAAGGAGGAACGAGAATCCTTTGCACAAGTTTTGTTACAGGAGTTTCAGAATTGGACAACAGAACAGGAGGAGTTCGAGGCATATAGTCAAGTATTCCTGAGCACACACTTTCTTGAATTACCTTTGAACATTATTGGAAAGATCAAGGAGGTAGTGCGGAAAGAACAGACAAAACAGGTCACTCGTTTTGGCTTGAGGAATATAGGCAGTGCGTTCAGGTGAATTTGGCTTAATCAGTATTTGTGGCCATTACTGTGAACATTGTACACCTGGGTCTCAGCAGTAGAATAATCTGATGACAAAACAGGTGTATGATGTATGTCTGCTAAAAAATATAGGGGTGAAGGTTTTGGAACCTATTATACCAGACTACTCGAGAAATTAGAACAGGAAGGGAAACAGAAGAACAAAGAACAACAGAGGTCCAGCAGTAGCAGTCAGGTGGATATCCTGGATTTAGGGTATTTGAGTGATCAAAAAATACAGACTAAAGAAGTAGTCCCTAGTCATATAGTAGAAGATGTTGCTATTGCACAGCAATTACAGGCAACACCTGATGAGGAGGAGAGAAACAAAAACTGATTTGTGGGACTGTTAGCATGGTCTCAAATTCAGAGACAAGCAAGTAGAAAACTAAAGTTTCAACCATTGTCTAAAAAACCAGTAAGAAGAAAGGTTGCAGCAACACAACAGCCAGGATCAATGGCACAACCCCCTAATCTAGCAAATCTCAAAGTCAAATTTGCAAACTTCAAGGGTGAGTCCAAAAAGGAAGACCCTGATGCCCAAGTAGCTCAATTTAGCACAAAATGGGAAGCAAGTGGACTAGGAGTATTGTATGGAGATGATGTGAAAAAGCAGCAATTTGCTGCCACATTGGAGGGCAAGGCTATGAACTGGTTTATACAGTATGGTGCAGCCCATTTTGCTGACACACAAGCATTACAAATAGAATTTTCGGCAAGATTTAGGTGGAAAACACCCAATGATATCCTAGAAAAGCTTAAGACAATGAAACAGAAGAGGCTACTTGTGGAAGATTATGCACAACAGTTTTTAGATTTGAATGGAAGACTTGCACCCAATGAAAGGCCAACTAATGAGATACTAGGGGAATATTTTTGTAATGGGTTGAGGGAATCCCTGAGAATAGCAGTAGCCAGTACAGATATTCCTAGAGGTGTAGGAGGATTTAATCAGTTGGTAGCAGCTGCCAGAAGAGCAGAGATAAGGTTGGGAACTACTAAGAAGAAGAAGTATAGTAGTGATACAGATTCAGAGTCAGAGTTAGATTACTCAAGTTCAGATTTAGAAGATGACAGTTCAGATTCAGATTCTGATGATTCAGAAGATGAAAAAAGGAAATCTAGAAGCAGGAAGAAGAAAAGGAAAGAGGAGTAGAGAAGTAAAGCTAGAGCAAAGAAGGACAAAAATGGAAAGAGAAAGATAAAGAGTAAGTCTGAGAACTTAAACAAACAAATTGTTGCAACTCTGAAGAGTATGGGAATTTCAACATCTCAGAGGAAGGACAAACCATATTGTGATATATGCCAGAAGCAGGGGCAGACATATGCTAGTTGTTGGTATAATCCTAACAACAGGACAAACCCAAGACAGCAAGTGCCAAGGGCAAATGTACCACTGCAAATGCAGTAGAACTAGATAGAAATAGAGCAATGGAAGGTCCACCCAAAAGATTTCAGGGTAGAAATAACTGGGGACCATCTAATCCTCAAGGAAATGGTAATCTACATGGTGACTCATGCACATACTATGGAGGAATGAATCACAGGCAGGGTCCTAATTGCCCATTATGGTGCAAGCACAGAGAGGAGAGAGGTATCCCTATTATTAGATATAACAATCAGAGACCACCTGCATAGGCACAACAGAATAGGCCACCACAGGCTAATGTAGTTATTGTAGAGGAAGTCAGGAAAATTGATGAACCTATGTTGGAGAAACAACAAGGGGACTATCTTAATGTGTTGCATGTTCAGTGTGATTGTTCTAATTGCATACAGGTGGAGGAGATCCTTGAAAAATCAGCATCAATGCTAGTTATTACAAGATCAGGTGGAAAGTATGTGGCTGATCCTGTTATATCCCATAAGGAGATGAAACACCCTCAGTATTGGGAGAAGCAAAGACAGGTGAGACAGGAATGTTTGAAGGAAATTCAGAAGTGTCAAAAAGCTGACTATGGTAAAGATGAATTATAGCAGCAAATACCTGATATACAGTTAGGTATTCAGAAGGAGATCCAGCATCAAGAGATAAGGGAGGCACAGTTGGTAGCTGAAGTTTTGAGGAACACCACTATTACAATGGATCAAATTTTAAGTTTGGTCTCTGAGTTCAAAAGATAGGTACTCAAAAATTTGAGTAAGGAGGAAGAGCAGGTGGATGAACCTAAAGCATGTCAGATTGAAGCTGAAGATGTGGATTATAAAGTACCTTAAATCACTGTTAATTTTAAGGCACAAGAGATTTAGGGAGCATTATTGGATGCAGGTACAGGTGTGAATATTTTACCTGAGTTTTTGTATACCAAATTAAAGCTACCTGAGCTAGAAGAAGATCCTTTTCAACTACAAATGGTAGATCAGAGGAGGATTCAACCCTCGGGGGGGTCACTATGTATAAACCCTCTATATCACGTGCGTTCAAGGCCTATATTTAAAATCCCTTATCTGTAAATTTTTTCATTAATAAAATGTACCCCTTTTGTATACAAATCTGTAAATTTTTTCCAAAACTATTTTAAATAGTCCCTTATGTATATTTATTTCTGTAAATTTTAGGAATAAAAAATATCCTTCTATTGAACTCACGTGATAGGGTTACATATGATGAGTGACCCCCCCGAGATTCAACCTTTAGGAATACTCCAGAATCAACAGATTACTGTTTCAAGACTAACCTTTCTAGTGAATTTTGTGGTGGTCAAAATGGATGAGGAAGATAGCCTCGAGATTGCCCTTATCCAATTTTGTTGGGAAGACCTTGGTTCAAACAAGCAAAGGTCAAACAGGATTGGGGAGCTACTAAAATTACAATCAAGAAGGGAAAGAAGAAAGTGCACATGGATATGGTACCAAATGCAACTTTGCCCAGCGAAGCCAGAGCCTTGTATGCACAGGGTGTTGATGATGAAGAAGATGCTTTTCTGAAAGTCAATGAGTCAATTGTACCTATCTTTAATAAGATGTGGAAAGAATTTTGGAACAATATAAGGAGCAGAAGGAATTTGAAGCTTCACAACAACAGAGTGAAAGAAAAAAGGGAGATTTAGAAGAGGAAGATATGAACAGGAAGTTGTTGGAACAGGAAGAAAAGATGTATATTCAGCAAATTATTCAGGCTAGAAAGGCTTTTCAGGAGCAGATGGCTAAAACAGCAAGAGTTCAAGAAGATGATTTACAAGATATTAATTTAGGTTCTGCAGAGGTCCCTCAGATGGTCAAAGTTAGTGTTCATGTGAAAGGCCAGTTCAAAATAGATCTTAGTCAGCTATTACAGGAATTTAAAGACATTTTTGCATGGACTTACACTGATATGAAGGGAGTGGATCCTAGGTTCTGTATGATAAGAAACTAAATGAGACCGCCACTAAGCCTAGGGCTACATGAGATTAGTGTAACAATCATGGAGGATTGAACCATACAAGAAAATCCATTACGGGAGATACAACAATGTAGGCAACACTCAATCAATCTATTCCAATGCTTGATAAACAATACAATGATAGACCTTTTATATAGAGAGTCTCAAGGAATAAGCCTACTATGTGGCATCCTCTGATCCACATCCAACTTGTGGTGACCAATGTCCCACATCCATTCATGTAGTCCACATCCTCTTGTGTGGCTACCATAATTCCCACAAACATACCCCTCTAGGGTACCAACACAATATCCCAACAATTGGACATTGCACATTTCAACACCCCTCCTCAATGTACAATCATGTGTGCCCATCTCACCTCTCACCCATTACACTTTGGCATTGCCAATCTAATCTGTCAACACTCCCCCTCAATGACAAATTTGGAGTGTACAACCACGTGCGTGTGCATGTGTCTACCAATCTAGACACCTAACATCCACTTTACACACCATGTTGTGCGGGCGGGACACCCAAGTGCTTTTTGAACATCCCATGTGTTCGGGAAAAGGAACCAACCCAAGTAGTGCATCATCAATGTACACTACTCCTGCACACCACAATCAAATATCTTTTTGAGCACTCGTGGGCTCGGGCAGAGGACCCTCACAAACATGGGTGAGAGAAAATTACATCCATTTTATGTCGATGCAAGGGCATGGCACCCGCAAATAAAGGTGTCCTAAAAATACATCCATAGGTATAGATTGTGAATGAGCACATCACTGCTCACAATCTTTCAATACATGTGTCACTAGATTTGACACAAAAATGTCTATGCCATAATATGCCATTGACCAAATATGTGGCTCTTGCCACAACCAAGATTGACATATATTTTGATTTCCAAAGATATTCCATATGGAGGTTCATCTTAGGGAGTGGTATGGAAAGGATAAGAGGATAAGGGGCTAAGGCTTGTTTCAAACCACACAAGGTAAGATCATTTACACCACACAAGCTCTTTAGGGTTTTCATCCCCAAGCAACCATTTTGAGGCAGCCATCTCTTTCTCTCAGTCGTCATCCTCACGAGCTTCTTCAATTTTCTCCTTCCGCTGTTATGCTTCTCTTCAATGACTTTCTTCTACGATTTTCTTATGCTGTCGCATAGCCGACACTTCTCATCGGATCCATTTGCACCAAAAATGGCATTTGAGCCCTTTGGCTTTACCTGTCGTTCCTCTCTTCCACTTGCAACATTATCAGGCGAGGCATGCGACTCTGCTTCCTTCTTTGAAGTGGGCTCCTTTTGATAGTGAGGCTTGTCGTAGATTGCCTCAGGATGCCGAGAGACAATCAGGCCCTCAAATTACTATCTTTTGACACGGATCCATCACAACCCAAAATCGAGTGCATGTTGAGTGAGCTCAACCTCTTTCTCATGGCTGGAAATCCTTTTGAAGGAGACTTCGTCCTCAAGTTTGGAGCTGTTTAAGAACAACAAATGGCAATGTTGCGAAAGCTTATGTAGAAATCGAGATGAAGATGGAACTGGGATGGAGCATTCAGCAGTGGTATAGAACTCCAAAACGGCAAGGTTGTTGTCAAAAAGAACTCTTCCACGAGCTGAAACAAATCGCGGTTATTCTAAATATCTTCCTTATAAGCTAGGATAACAATGGTGACCTCGTGATCATCTTGCCTGTAGAGAACAGGCGGCACGATAGTTTGCTGGGCCATACTCACGCCCAATTCATTGCATCTTCTGCTCAAACTGTAGATAAATTGAGAAACCATGCTACTGTTCGCACCAGTCTTCAACTTGAACTTCATCCAAGATCTTAGGAAACTTCATCCCAACGACAAAACCATCACAACTATTAGTAACATAGCCAGCACCTAAATAATGGATCAACCATACCATGATAGCAATCCGTTTGCAACAGACTCCATTTGTAAGCAACAATCTTATGCTTTCTCCTTGGGGGGGTCACTCATCATATGTAACCCTATCACATGAGTTCAACAGAAGGATATTTTTCATTTCTAAAATTTACAGAAATAAATATACATAAGGGACTATTTAAAATAGTTTTGGAAAAAATTTACAGATTTGTATAGAAAAGGGGTACATTTTATTAATGAAAAAATTTACAGATAAGGGATTTTAAATATAGGCCTTGAACGCACGTGATATAGAGGGTTTATACATAGTGACCCCCCTGAGGCTTTCTCCAAACACCTTCCCTCCTTTGCAGCATTAGTTCTCCTCCACCATGGGCAACTCCAATCTTTAGCAACTCTCTTCGACAGCAATCTTTGTTTCCAGCAACCTTCATTGTAGCATCTCAACAATGGTCTTCATCATGGGCAGCAACTTGATTCTCTGTTCTTGCATAAGCTCTCACATAATCTCTCCCAAATCAAATGATAAAGAGTGTTGCCATATTTCTTATCTATACAAAAGACATGAAAGAAAACACACTAATCTACCTAAGCTTGTGGACTACCAGCTTTGATACCATGATAAGAAACTAAATGAGACTGCCACTAAGCCTAGGGCTACATGAGATTAGTGTAACAATCATGGAGGATTGAACCATACAAGAAAATCCATTACGGGATATACAACAATGTAGGCAACACTCAATCAATCTATTCCAATGCTTGATAAACAATACAATGATAGACCTCTTATATAGAGAGTCTCAAGGAATAAGCCTACTGTGTGGCATCCTCTGATCCACATCCAACTTGTGGTGACCAATGTCCCACATCCATTCATGTAGTCCACATCCTCTTGTGTGGCTACCATAATTCCCACAAACATACCCCTCTAGGGTACCAACACAATATCCCAACAATTGGACATTGCACATTTCAACACCCCTCCTCAATGTACAATCATGTGTGCCCATCTCACCTCTCACCCATTACACTTTGGCATTGCCAATCTAATCTGTCAACACTGTATGCATAGGATCAACCTCAAAAAGGATGCAGTACCTGTTATTTCCCAGAGATACAGGATGAACCCGAATTATGCAAAGGCGGTCAAGGAGGAGTTGGATAAACTTCTGAAAGTGGGATTTATTTATCCTTTGGTGAAGGTGACATGGTTATCACCTATAGTGGTGGTGCCAAAGAAGAATGGCAAACTCAAAATCTGTGTTGATTATAGGAAATTAAATGCTGCCACTCTAACTGATCCTGTCCCATTACCATTTCAGGATACTCTATTGGATGCAGTTGCAGGTCATCAGATGTATAGTTTTCTGGATGGATTTAGTGGTTATAATCAGATATTGATGGCAGAACAAGACAAAGAGAAGACTGTTTTTGTTATAGAGTGGGGAGTATATGCCAGCAATGTAATGGTGTTTGGCTTAAAAAATGCTCCACCTATATTTCAAAAATGGGTACAGGAAGTGTTTGCTCCATACTTGACAACATTTATGAGAGTCTTTTTAGATGATTTTAGTGTATTTGGGAAGGCTGTGGATCACCTTAATCAACTCAGATTATGCTTTGAAAGATGCAGAATGGCTAGGTTGAGTCTTTATCCAACCAAATGTGCTTTTGCTATTAAGAGAGGGATTCTACTGAGGCATATCATTTCAGAAGAAGGAATGCAGGTTGATCCCACGAAAGTAGCAGCTATTCAGAAGGCCAAAGCACTAGCAAACTTAAAGGAATTGAGCAGGTTTGTTGGGCAGATCAAGTGGCATAATAGATTTTTGAAGTATTTATCTTATGTTTGTGCTCCACTGACTAAGTTGATTAAGAAGGATGTGAAGTATGTCTGGATAGAAGAACAGGGAAAAGCATTTAGATTATTGAAGAAGATGGTACAATGTTTTTTTCGGATTGTGCATGACACTAAGGCAAAAATGGTATTTAATGCTCAATCGACCACACAAAGCATATCCGATGGACACAATACTTTTCCTACACCTCAACCTTGGTGGTATTGACTTTTTTTCAAAGAGGCACACCCATCCGATAAGTACTTGGTTAGATATAACACCTAAGGGCGTGTTTTTTTGCGGATGTGCATATCACTAGGGAAAAAACAGTGTATAATGCGTGACGGACCATGCAAAGCATATCCAATGGTTACAATACTTCGCATGCACCTCAACCTAGTTGAAAGATATATGCGTGCAGAGTGGAGCCCCCATCCAATAAGTACTTGTTTGAATAACACACCTAGGATCGTGTTTTTTATGGTTGTGCATTACACGAGCAAAAGTGGTATTTTATGCTTCCTCGACAATGCAAAGCGTATCCGATGGGAAGAATACTTTGCACACACCTTCAACTAGGTGGAATTGACTTACATGTAGAGTGGCATGCCCATCCCATAAGTACTTAATCGGATAATATACCTAGCAGCGTGTTTTTTTACGGATGTGCATGACACCAAGGCAAAAATGGTATTTAATGCTCGATCGACCATGCAAAGCATATCCGATGGGCACAATACTTTTCCTACCCCTAAACCTAGGTGGTATTGACATCTTTTCAAACAAGCACACCCATCCGATAAGTACTTAGTCAGTTAACACACCTAAGGGCGTGTTTTTTTGCGGATGTGCATATCACTAGGGGAAAAACGGTATATAATCTGTGATCAACCATGCAAAGCATATCCAATGGTCACAATAGTTTGCACACACCTCAACCTAGTTGAAATATACTTGCGTGCAAAGTGGAGTCCCCCATCCGATAAGTACTTCTTTGAATAACACAGCTAGGATCATGTTTTTTTATGGTTGTGCATTACACTAAGGCAAAAACGGTGTTTTATGCTTGATCGACAATGCAAAGCATATCCGATGGGCACAATACTTTTCACACACCTTGAACTAGATGGACTTGACTTATGTGCAAAGTGGTGTGCCCATCTTATAAGTATTTGATCGGATAACATACCTAGCAGCGTGTTTTTTTACGGATGTGCATGACACAAGCAAAAATAGTATTTAATGCTCGATCGACCATGCAAAGGATATCCAATGGGCACAAGACTTTTCCTACACCTCAACCTAGATGGTATTGAAATGTTCTCAAAGAGGCACACCCATCCGATAAGTACTTGGTCAGATAACATACCTAAGGGCGTGTTTTTTTGCGGATGTGCATATCACTATGGGAAAAACGGTGGATAATGTGTGATTGACCATGCAAAGCATATCCGATGGTCACAATACTTTGCACGCACCTCAACCTAGTTGAAACGGACTTGGTGCAAAGTGGAGCGCCCATCCCATAAGTACTTGATCGAATAACATACCTAGCAGCGTGTTTTTTTTACGGATGTGCATGAAATTAAGGCAAAAACCGTGTTTTATGCTTGATCGACAATGCAAAGCATATCTGATGGCACAATACTTTGCACACACCTTCAACTAGGTGGAATTCACTTACATGCAAAGTGGTGTGCCCATCCCATAAGTACTTGATCAGATAACATACCTAGCAGCTTACATGCAAAAATGGTATTTAATGCTCGACCATGCAGAGCATATTCGATGGGCACAATACTTTTCCTGACATGTTCTCAAAGAGGCACACCCATCAGATAAGTACTTGGCTGGATAACACACCTAAGGATTGCTTTTTTATGGATGTGCATATCACTAGGGAAAAACGGTGTATAATGCATGATCGACCATGCAAAGCATATCTGATGGTCACAATACTTTGCACGCACCTCAACCTAGTTGAAACAGACTTGCATGCACCCATTTGAGAAGTACTTGTTTAAATAACACACCTAGGATTGTGCTTTTTTATGGTTGTGCATGACACTAAGGCAAAAACGGTGTTTTATGCTTGATCGACAATGCAAAGCATATCTGATGGGTACAACACTTTGCAAACACCTTAACGAGGTGAAATTGACTTACATGCAAAGTTGCATGCCCATCCCATAAGTACTTGATCGAATAACATAACTAGCAGTGTGTTTTTTACGAATGTGCATGACACTAAGGCAAAAATGGTATTTAATGCTCGATCGACCACGCAAAGCATATTCGATGGGCACAATACTTTTCCTACGCCTCAACCTCAATGGTATTGACTTGATTTCAAAGAGGCACACCCAGCCGATAAGTACTTGGTTAGATAACATACCTAAGGGCGTGTTTTTTACGGATGTGCATATCATGAGGGGGAAAACGGTGTATAATGCCAGATCAACCATGCAAAGCATATCTGACTTGCGTGCAAAGTGGAGCCCCCATCCAATAAGTACTGGTTTGAATAACACACCTAGGACCGTGTTTTTTATGGTTGTGTGTGACACTGAGGCACAAATAGTGTTTAATGCATGATATACCATGCAAAGCATAGATGATGGGCACATTACTTTGCATGCACCTCAATGTAGGTGTTATTGAGTTGCATGCAAAGTGGTGTGTCCATCTGGAGTACTTGATCGGATAACTTCTCCCACCAATAAATTAAGTACTAATTAAAAATTATAATAAATGAGTAGATTATTAAAAAGAGACTAATATTTATGTAATTGTTGCTACTGCAACTTGCTTGCAAAGGACTCTCACAAAGGAGATGGCTATAGATTTTGTTCCAGGGATGGACGTGATTTTATGTAGCAAAAGAGAAGTAGTTGCATTTGCTACAATCCATGATAGTGATCCCAATTCAATTTGCCACTAGTTTCGAAGACTCGGCGAAGATAAGGTGGCAGCTACTGTATCAAAGATTCTTAGCGCACATGTTGAGCTAAAGTATAAATGTGGAGATATGGAAACACTTGGAGATGTTATGCCCTACAATCCATCCAACGAATCATTTATAGCATGGGACAAAGATGAGACTTATGCAACAGACATTATCAAGAATACAAAGTGCACCACCTTGGATTTTACTATAGGGGACATTTTACAAATGAGATCATTTGCAAATAAGACTATAGCAGAAGGTGAAGTATTGGGATTTGAACAAGTGGAGCAATGGTCATTTGCACAGATGAGGATTCTAAAAGTCACTGATGATGGTATGGTTGATAACATAACTTCCTTATGTGATCCCTACTATGAGGTAGGCAAGAATATGAGATGGAGCATGCAATTTTTAAACATGAGAAAGAGGCACGTGGTTTTCAATCATAAAGACAAGGTATACTACAATATCAAAGGACCTAAAAAGCGTGCCCATGTGCCAGGCTCTATCACTTCAAATGTGGATGATTTCAATGTACTCAATTATAGAAGTGACATCTTATCTGGAGTGAATGAGTTCATTGGCTCTGAGAAACAAAATGATTTTAGAAGCGAAGCCTTATCTGGGGTGGATGAATTCTTGCATAGTGAGAAGGGCAAAGGTTTCACTAGTGATGTCTTGTCCAGTGTGGATGAGTTCATGCATATTAACAAACCTAGTGTCAATCAAGCTTGTGGTGTCAATCAAGCTTGTCAATCAAGGTTCTCAATACTCTCGTAGAATATTGAATTCGTTGAATGGTCCTAAGAGTATGTTAAAAACGAGGATAAGATCAACAGAGGATTATTCAATATTTAACTTTGATTGTGATATGGCCAAGGATGCAACGACCAATCATGGATGCTTGGTTACAAACAAATGTGAGGAGAAGAAGTGCATAAATACACATAACAATGTGCATGAGGAATGAAAACGGTCATACATATGCATGAAGAGCTTGGGGGGTCACTCATCATATGTAACCCTATCACGTGAGTTCAACAGAAGGATTTTTTTTATTTCTAAAATTTACAGAAATAAATATACATAAGGGACTATTTAAAATAGTTTTGGAAAAAATTTATAGATTTGTATAGAAAAGGGGTGCATTTTATTAATGAAATTTTTTACAAATAAGGGACTTTAAATATAGGCCTTGAACGCACGTGATATAGAGGGTTTATACATAGTGACCCCCCGAGATGAAGAGAAAGCGAATCCAAGCAGATCCACAAAAGCAACCAAAGAGGAAGAGAGTAATGAACGAGGAGAACATGTTAAATGCATTGGGATATCTATGTTGCAAGCGAAGATGTATGCACTTCATTGATCTTGCAGGCATCAGGGAATGTAGAGGACACATGTGGCAAAGAAGAGGAAGCGAAAGAAATGAATACCTTCTCACAAGTCTCTCTTGCTTTCTTCAGAATGGCAATAAAAGGCTAAGTTCAAGACAAAAGGTAAAACCTCTTGTAAATGGAAAAAAGATTTGCAATAAGGCATATCACAATATTATTGGATTATCCCATGGTACATATTGGGATTTAGTCACGAAGGCAAAGGGTGGCAATAAATTTAGCATTCACGATAATAGAGGAAGGTGCAAATCAAGAATCTCAACTGTTAGGGTAGTAGCAATTTTGCAAGACTTCATATTACATGAAAATGCTTTACCTCAACCCCATATATCTACCAAACTCCCTAACGGTGACACGATCACTGAAATGCACCTTCCAATGGGCTTGACAAAGCTCGAAGTATTTAAATCTATTGCAAAAAATCAAAGGCAAAGAGGGGAGGATGCCGGAGTGCCGTAGCTTCTTCTCATACTTTGTATACTCTTTGGAAGAAGAACTTTGGATATGTAAAAATCCCAAGGAGGCAAAAAATGTCAAAGTGCAATGTCTGTGATGATTTAAAGCGAGCGATTGAGAGTGCAACATGTCCAAATCAAAGGGAATTATACAAAAAAAACCAAAAATCTCATCATGACCTTATTCGACATTCTAGACAAAAATATGCATTTTGGAAGGAGCAAGCTATTTCGCATCTCGATGACTACATGTGCCTTATTGTAGATGGCATGGATCAGAAGACAACAACATTGCCTCGTTTTGTTGCCACTCCACCTAAATTACAAGGAAAGCACTTTCTAGAGACACATCTATGTGGAGTGTTAGTGCACGGAATTAAGTTCTTTGCAGATGTATGGATTGACTCCTTGCATCTACATGATAGCAATCAAGTTGTAACATCTATTATATAGGCAATTTGCAATGTACATGCTAAAAAAGGTCACCTACCACCGACTTTGAGAATACAAGCTGATAATTGCTGGTGAGAAAATAAGAATGTACTCATGTTTGCATTCTGCTCCATGCTAGTTGCTCATCGAATCTTCAATGAGGTCGAATGTGGATTTTTGTATGTTGGGCATACACATGAGGATATCGATCAGGTTTTTAGCATAGTCTCAAGAGAGCTTAAATGCAAGGATGTCGAGACAATAGATGACTTGGTAAGAAGATGTGGTAGGCAAGTTGGTGGTCATAAGGAAAGTACAGTATGTGAGAGGCTCAAAAGAATGTATGATTGGAAGAGCTTCATTCTACCTTTCATACAAACGGGTGGTGACGCATTGACAAGTCATACCAATCCACACTACTTTCATTTTTTTGATGAAAAATTCATAATGCAATGGCAACAGTATTCTCATGATACAAAATGGGAACCTAAAGAACCTTTCAGTCTCTTAACTTCAATTCCCAGCAAGGAAAGGTATCCAACATGGGCTCCTATACAAGAATTCAATGAGAGGTCTAACTGTGAAATAGAAGGATTAAAAGCATTTATTACATACAAAGAGGAAATGCTCCGGAGATATCCTAATTCGAAGCCTACTTGGAGAGAACACACTACCACTGTAATTAACAAGACACAAAAATTAATAAAGGACCTTGAGAGAATGCGAGGCTCAAAGGATGTCAAGGAAGAATGCAATATGTTTTGGCCAAATGTTCATAACGATTTGCGCCTAGCTCCAGTCTTTAAAAATGAATTTGTATCATTACTCCCACATCCATATTGTGGACCGAAGAAGAGAGAGTTTATGCCACAAGTAGATATAGAGGTCAATTGTTTTGTTGTGGTTTGGCCATCGGATGACGAATATGAGAAGGTGAAGTTTTGGGTTGCAAAAGTAGTTGATGTGCAAAGAAATGATCAAGGGAGAGCTACAACATTTACAGCAGTATGGTATGAGCCAAAGGGCAGGAAGGAGAATATGGATAACAACACATTGTATACTAATTGTATAATGAAGGAGTGGTTCCCAAATGATGAAGCAGTCTCACAAGTTTCGATGGAGACAATCATAGTGTCTTGGCATTCAAGGGCAAAGAAATAAAAGAAGTGCATGGGATATGAGGTAGAAGGAAAAATAAAAATACCATAGCAAAGTATTTTGCATATACACAAATTTTTAAGGATGCTCGCCATGGAGGAAGTAGAAGGAGACATTGCAAATGAAGAATGTCCATGATTAAATCTTTGTATTGAAGTCCATTGAAGGATTTTATTTGGGTACTAGGCAAGAAACCAAATGACAATTATAATCAGAATCATCACCTCCTATGTCAAATGAGAGTCAAAATATGCACTGGATGTCACCCAAGGGTCAAGGCTTGGCAAGACAATAGGGAGTTAATGCAGATGGCACCTGCTGGACATCACATTAAGCAATAAGACAATGGGGAGTCAATGCACCCAAGGGGCAAGGCTTGGCAATACAAGTGCGAGTTAGTGTAGATGGCACTTGGCAAGGGACTGTCGCATTGAGCAATAAGACAATGGGGAGTCAAATTATGTAGATGGCATGAATTCAGGCTCTTTAAGAGCAACAATTTAAATTGTAAACATACGTTCAATCTATATCATTTTATACAAAGACTCCAGGTGAGAGCAAGGTCTCTCAATGTAAACATATAATGATAGCTATAATTGCTATTATAATTCTTTGGTTCAATACAAAACTTGGGTCTTATGGCATCATGTCTTTTTTCTATTTATTAAAAGTTTTAAAAATTTTGTGCATATTGCGAGTGACAATGTTATTTACATGAAATATTTAAGTCTCCTTTCATGGATTTATAAATTTATCACGTCAAGGAAAAATATTAAGAATAATTAAATTAACTGTAAATAACTTAGGTATAGCTAGAATTTCTAAAATAGGATTATGTCAAATTCTTTCATGTTGGTGCAAAAGTATAGATTGAAAAAACAAGATTTTTATGTGAATATGATAGTGCCACAAAGGGAACTTTTGATTTGGGAAGAATATTTTCAGAAAGTAAAATTTTGATTTGGGAAGGATATTTTCACAAAGTAAACTTTTCATTCGGGAAGGATTTTTGGGCTTCATCCAAAAACAACAAAAAAAGTCCAAAATTAATGAAATAGGTGTTCATAGCTTAATTCCCCCTTCAATGGGCATCCCATTCGGTGATTTTGGATGCACCTTGTACTACATCATCGGTCTGTCACCTTTCTTGCATGTAAAATCGAAATTGTAATGGCTTAAAATTTGCATGTCCAACTAGCATTTCTTGCCCATCACATAGGTAGCCATCCACATAATCCTTGAAGTTAGGAACCCGTGTAAGAACAAATGGTATTGGTGAAGATGATGTACATTTTTTGAATGTATCCATCAGATGTGGGAAAGTGAATGTTTGTCCCACCTGCAAGCTCTCAGAAAACCTGTTGAACATTGCATCAATGTCCTCATCAAGAAGCCCAATTGGACTGTCTTGAAAATGCCCCTTGCTACAAGAAGAGAAAGCTATGCAAACAAGTATCTATTTTTGTTCTTAGACCCACAATTATCTAATTGGAGTAGCAAGTTCTTTGGCAACTTTTGGAATGGTGGCTCAATAGCAACTCTTCCCTCTAAAGAAGGTGGGTTTTCTCTTGTATTTGACTAGAAAAAAATTCATACATGTGTCTATAGCCCTTGCAATGGAAGTTGTCATGGCCTCCGTGATTTTTGGGTCACTTTCTGATACAGTTTCTAGATTTGCATTTGTGATTGTGACATCTACATTTTCAGACAAGCTAGCTCCACTTGTGGAAACATGTGCACCTTTAGAACTGTAATGGGAGTCCAAAGCGTTTCTTGAACATAGAGCATTCAAAAGGCGAGCATTGCTTCTAGGAATCCCATTGGTAGCAAGGTCTCCAAGGTCATGCATATCCATCCTCTTGAGGTTGCGCAAACAAATTGAGAGTGATCCAATCGTCAGGTTGGGATCAGATAGCCACAAGCCATTGAGGGTGAAGTGTCCATAATGATCATTTCCATGCCCATGGGTAATCATTCCAATGAGTGAAACTTGAAATTGCCATGCAGAATCGGTGTCCTTGGTCCTCACCCAAAGTCTTGGAATTGCGATCTTTTTTTGGTCCATCTTATCATGGATTATGCATACATACTTTTTTGGATCCATCTTGGAGTACCTACGCCATGCATAGTATAAGTTCCTACAACTTTGTTGCTGTATCATATGCATCTTTCTCTCTTCCATGAGTGAATTATGCTCATCTTGACTTTTTGTGGCTACCAATTCAGCCTTGATCCACCGACTACACAAGCTACATTTAAAGAATTCACTTGTCTTAGCAAGGGCTACATTTTTTAAGTCTGATTTCCAAATCTTGCCAAATGTGGATGTGGATAGGCTCTGATAACCATGTTGATTAAGTGAAGTGTTGACCTCATGTAGGACATCTATCTTCTTATACACTTCAGGTATCACTTGCTATGTCTCTCTAGAACCATCCTGCATGGTTCTACTCTCGTGAGGCATATGCTCTATGCTATTATCTACAAAGTGTTGAATGAGAGCCCTTCCCATACCTGTGTGCTCCCCACTCCTCCTCATAATCCCTGAATTGCCATGCACATATCGCTACACACCACTCTCAAATTGTTCCTTGTATCGATAAAATGATGTCCATGGAATTCCATGCATCTCATACCATGGTCTACAACAAACATCCCGACCGTTTATTCTGAAGTTGTAGCATATCCTCCCTATGTAGTCATGATGCCAAGCCGTTGACAACACATCGTATATAAAGTTTGTATGAGACTCCAAGGAGCTGCCCCAAAAGTTCTTCCTTAGATTCATTAAGAGATCTCGCTCTGCATGTTGGCAACACCTACTCCCACAACAATCAACGGAAGAGACCTGTTGCACCGAATCTAGTGACATTTTGTATGTTGATGTTGGAGGCTCTCTTCATTTAGGCACCCTATTAATGAAAGTGTACCTTCTTTTCTTTGACGTTAGATCATCCCTTTTCAACATTTGATCATTGACCAACTCATCTATACCAACAACATGGTCCATGGGCACATATTGTTGCAATGGGCTTCCTTCAAGTAAAGTAATCTGCTTGATGGGCCACTTTACTAGGCTAAGAGAGCTGACATCTTGCATAGAAGACCCTAAGTCACTTCCTCTAATTTGTTATTTCTTTTCAATACCCACACCAATGCAATTGTTACCCAATAGGTCAAAGTTTATAGAGTCACTCGGGAAAACATATAAGATCACACCTTCCCCCACGGTCTTTGTTTTGCTCTCATCCCATAAGAAAAACTTTTTCTCTTTCCAAGATTCACGAATGAAATTTTCAATTTCCAATGAAGAAACTGGCATTGCCTCAACATAAGGTCGTCGCTCAGGCTCACTTGGTGTAACTTCTTCAGTTTCTACATCATCTAAAGAATCAACAACATGTTTTATAGAGCCCCTAGGCCACTTGACAACGCTCCAAATTGCCTCACAAACAAGCACTGCATCCATAGTGGGAAATGGCAAGAGCATTTCACTATCGATAGACTTCTCCACTATCACCGATACATTTTCTATCCCAATCTTCACACCACTACAATAGGCGTCCGGATCTATTGCACACACTCCACCAATTCCAACCACTTCATTCCCCACCATCATCATGACCTTGTCCCCACTTTTGATAGCCATCCCCTATCATGACGATTATGGAGAATTAATTATGAACAAATTACAACCAAAGAATTTCATAAGACCATCAAATATGTCCTTCTAGAGGGGAAGAATGGCATTGGTGCAAATCTCTAGGATGCATGAATGAGTCTATACAAAATTTTCATGAAAGCATGAATTATTTCCCTAAAAATTTTAGCAATTTGATAAAACTTTTTCTAAAGCATGAATTATTTTCACCATCGTCATGACCTGATTCATGCATCTAATAGTAGCCATCCCCTCTCATTACGATGACAAGAAATTAATTATGAACAAACTACAACCAAAGAATTTCATAAGACCAACAAAGTTGTCCTTGTAGCGGGGGAGAATGGCATTGGTGCCATTCTCCATGTGGGATTGTGGAGAATGGCATTGGTGCCATTCTCCATGTGAATCCTCTAATGACAAGGGAAAGATGTGAAGGAACGCATGCTCATTCTCCACACCTTTAGCTCTACATGCTGTGAGGAACTTCCTCACATGAGCTTCCGCATCCTCATGGAGGTGGCCTTTTAACTTTTGAGTCTTCATGTGGACCTTGTTGAGTAGCTTGAGAAGTCTAGCTCTATCTGGAGGAGAGAATGGCCATCCCCACCCGAGAGGTTGGAGAAGATGCAAGAGTTGGAGGGAGTCCCGATGGGGCTATAATGAGTGTTGGTGCTCCCAAGGAGGAGACCACCCTGACAACTCCTCCTATGGACAACCACAATGGGGAAGTCACTACTGATGTAGTCATAGAGGAAGTGTACCTAGATGGTAGCACGGTGAGAGTGCCAAGTTGAAGTTCGTGGATGCAGAGGGAAGAGCGCAGAACTCTGCAGGATGCAAAGGTTAGGCCTACAACATTTGAATTTAAAGGCTTGATTTGTTTGAAATGAATAGAAAGTGAATGAGGGAAAGGCATCAATTGAAATGAGAGGAAAGGTCCTGATTTGGCTGAAATGTAGATTTTGAAAGTTAAAAGTGAGAGTTTGAAACTACTAAATAACTCAAATTTTGAAATATAGCTTTTCCCGGCATTATTCCCTTTTGAATTTTGGATATATAGAGTGGCACTTGTGCCATTCTCTCCAATATTAAATTTAAATTCAAATTCATATTGATTTTTTTAATTTCAATTTGTATTTCAAATTGAAATAATTCTATTTGAAATTGTATTTCAAAACCTAAATTCTAGTTTTCAAATTTTGATTTCAAGATAAACTTCAATCTCAATTTTGATTTTCATGATTGAATGGCAAATGTAGAGATTGAAATTCAAATTTTAAATGGAGAATGGGACCAGTGCCATTCTCCAAGACCTCATAAGAAGTCCTTGAGAGTGGCACTAGTGCCAATATCCCTTGAGATAAATAAAATTTGAAAATTAAAAATTTCTAGTTATAAAGTGAAAGACTTGGAACACTGATCAAGATTTATGTGTAAGATTTGGTACCAGTATCATTCTAAAATAAAAAAATATTAAAAAATTCTAAAGATTGGAAAAATGTGAAGGCTTTAAGTAAAAGATTTATGTCAATCAAAGGTACTTTGGCACCAGTGCCATGCTACACTAAAAGGGTAAATTTAACTTTGAAATTTTATGGTAGATTAGGGAAAATTCAACTCAATATGATAACTGCACATTGACCCTCAACTATGTCAGTGACTTGGTCAAGAGTTTTGCAATGAATGCACGACCTCCTGCAACATGTATCTTATGACTTACCACACAGGCACAAATACTCCTATGTGCAAGGAAGAGATAAAGGTGGAAAAGTTAAAGGAGTATAATTATTGGATTCTCGTAGGGCAGCATTCGATTTATGCTGCAAGGATGTTTATAACTAAAGCACTTGGAGAAGCCTTCAATCAACGAAAAGTTTTCTATACACAGAGGAAGGCGAGAATTGTTGTCAATGCACCAGTTGAAGCAAGTTGTAAGATATCATCAATGGCCAACATGGAGGCACAGACCGTTTTGAAAAATCAGCCATATATCGATATCTTACAACACCTAAGGGCACAGTGGGTTGCATTCGGACGACCAAAGAAACCATCCCAAGGCCTTGTCAAAGGGCATAAAGATTGACAAAGTTGGGATGTGAGTAATAAACTTTGTTTTGTATGCATTTTTTATTTCAAGAATGTTTATGGCTTTGTAAAAGAAATGATAGTAGTGTCAATTCCCTGATGTGAGAATGGCACTAGTGCCATTCTTCTAGTTACCAAGTCATGCTTTTCACATGGTAATGGGAGAATCGCACTAGTGTCATTATTATCTCTATTACATGATTTGGATTAGAAGACTGTCTAAGATAAATTTTGGTTTTTTTTAATAGAATTTTGTAGGAGTCGCAAGCGTATCGATGGGCCCGAACTTTGCTACCAAGGACACACACATGGTCACATACAATGATGACATCTACGAACAATGGATTAGGATTTTGACATTGGTGAAGTAGGGTGATCTTGAGGGTCGAAATCCCACAATAACATATATGAGGTGTCTGCTAGGATTGGAAGACGAAGATGTACGTGCACTTCAAGCAGAGATTGAGTCTAAAGAAATAGTCTTGGTCAAGTCAAGAAAAGACAAGGACTCCATTGAAATGTCTCAACGGGCAATGGATTTTAAGCATGATAGAGCCCTAAAAGAAGCACTCATCAAGGAGTTCAACTCACATCACCCTTCACCCCAACATCAAACATGGGATGCCCTTGCAACTTACTTCAAAATTGCTTCAATTGTTTATCAGAGCTTCAAGGGCTCATGTGAGTCATGGGTCAAAGAGAAGCTGCAAGTTGGCAAGTCCACACCTGATTTCCTAGAAGCCGCATCAATCTATGTTGATTGGGTGATTAGTTCAATAGAGGGTAACAAGTCTACATTGCAGTCTTGTTTTCCTTGGACAATTATTCAAGTGAACATGGAGATGGAGGGGGAGAGCTTTCTAACATGTCACTCCAAGGGATGACTTCCAATCGGCTTGTGTGTGCTTGACACCTCAGAGGGATCTGCCAAAGGCATGTGTTGGGATAAGGATGCCTTCAAGAAGTTGCTCTGTGGCTTGATGGAGACCGTTACCACTCCATCACAGTATGTATTGCTATCATTTATGACAATGATAGAGATGGTAAATCTAGAGGAAGAAATGATAGAGGCTCGATTTTGGCATAGAAGGTTTGTGGGTGTTATCCATGAATGAATCAGAGAGTGCACAAAAGGGTTTGTCTGAGACCTTCTATTTTTTGTCATTTGTAAGATCACATGATGGGTTTGATGGATTTGAGCACTTGTTAGAAAACACAAGGCCATACACAATAATTGAGGACAATATTCTTTATTCTGATGAGGACGATGAGTACGAAAAAGAGGCAGTTGTGAAGCATGGCATCATCAAGGAGTCCATCAAGTGCTATTGTAACAGGGAACATGAAGTTGTTGTTGACGTCTTTACTAATGGATGTGTGGCATTTCAAGCATTGTCAAGCAAAAGAAAAGTGATCTCACTGGTGAAGACATCCTAATAGGCGACAAAGGTCGAGGCTATGTGTGTGGCACATGCATCAAATAATCCCCATATTAAGATTTGGTCTAGCATTGAGAGGCCTCTTGAGACACATAGAGCTGATTCACCTATCGATGAAGGAATTAAAGAGGTTGAGCATCACATTGAAGACTTGCGACCTTTAACTGGAAGCAAAACTTGAAGATATCCCAAAGATTACATTGGAAGATTTGGAGCAAGGTCTTTAGCTACTCATTTATCCCTTGTGTATTTAGTTTCAAAATAATATGACTTTTATGAATTTTCTCAATTGCACATACTCTCATTATATTAAAGAGATTAAACATTAGGTATGATAAAATTGTGTGACATAATGACATGGGGAATGGTACTAGTGTCATTCTTCCTATGTCGGGCTATTAGTTGAAAGCATTACAGAGATTAAAAATTGTATAGTATTAACAATGCTACCAAAGTTTGGATTTGGGTGCTGTGACATGAAGTTGGGGGTAATAAACTTCACGCACCTCTTCACTTTCTGCTACTTTCAAACTGACTGACAAAGATATTTATCATTGAGAATGGGACATTATAGGGACAAGACTTCCTTACCAATCTTTGCTTCTGTTGTGGAGTTAACCCTCGAGGAAACATGCCTTCTTCCACATATTGCTGAACATCTTGCAGTTCTGGCCATCCAGTGTCTACCAAAGAAACCACCCCCTGGTCTTGTACTACAATGGCTTGAGTAGCTAACTCATCTTCCCTTTGATTTTCTTTTCTGTTTATATGAACAAACATGCAAAAATCAAACTGAGTACATAGTGCCATAGCCTTTTGATTAAGCTCCTTCAAATGAGGACTTCTTGTCTTGTAATGCCCTTGCATTTGCTTTATAATAAGCTGAGAATCTCCTCTTACTTCCAATTCTTTAACTTGACTTTGAAGACAACCCTCTAAACCAAGAATCAAAGCATTATACTCAGCCGCATTGTTAGTTGTGATACCTGGAAGCTCTTGTCCTCTTGCCCATACCTCTTGACCTTCAGGATTCATCAAGACTATCCCCCCAGCTCCTTGTTGGCATGAAGGACTAAAAGCCCCATCAAAATACAAAACAAAAGCTGTTGGTGGTGTATCCCTTTCATCTTTAATGTTCTCCTTACATTTCTTTTCTTCTCCTAGATCCTCACGTCCTGTGAGCAAATCTGCCATAGTGGACCTAGTGGTATTTTTAGTGACAAAAGAGAAACAAAACTCTTGAAGCTCTAACAACCATTTTGCAAATCTCCCCCCAGGATTAGGCTTGTAAACTAGATATGCTAATACAGACTGAGAGGTAAGGAAGAAAAATGGTCGAGGTAATAAATAGGAGCGAAACTTTCTGATGGAAAACACCAAAGAGAGAGCTTGCTGCTCCATTTCTTCATACCTTGTTTCCACATCTGTAAGCTGTCGGTTGGCATAATAGATGGGTTGCATTCTACCTGCCTCTCCTTTTTGTAGCAATACAGCACCAACTGAATGCAAAGATACACTTGGATTTACATAAAAGTCTCGAGACCAATCAGGGGGCTTCAATATTGGGCCCTTACTCATGGCCTCCTTAAGTTGTTGGAAAGACTCTTGTTGCTCCACACCCCATTGGAAAGAAACTCCTTTTCTTATCAACAAGTTCATGGGATGCAATATCTCTGTGAAATCATCACAAAAGCGTTGATAATACTTGCTCTTTCCTATAATTCTGCGAACACCAGTGACACTCTCAAGACTTGGCAATGCCATGATTGCTTGAACCTTGTTCGAATCCATTTGTAGGCCTTCTTCAGACACAATATGCCCCAACAAGACTACTTTTGTTTGAGCCAAATGACACTTGCTAGGATTTAGACACCCTTTTTCTTCATCAATCCTAGCTAAGGCCATCTTTAACTTCTCCATGTGATCTATGCACTGAGAATAAATGCAAAAATCATCCAAAAACACCCTTATGAACTTTCCCAAGTAAAGCTCCAGGACTTGACTCATGAACCTTTGAAATCTAGCTGGTGCATTGGTCAACCCAAAAGGCATCACTCTGTAAGAAAAAACTCCCCAAAGTGTGACAAATGATATTTTCTTTTGATCTTCCTCCCGAATACGAATTTGAAAGTACCCAGAATACCCATCACATACAGAATACATCTCATGCCCTACTACTTGGTCTAGTATTTCATCTTGGAATGGCAAAGGAAAATGATCCCTCTTAGTGCATGCATTCAAAGGACGAAAGTCCACACAAACTTGCCACTTATTTCCTTTCTTTGGTGTAACAACTATAGGAGATATCCATTCTAAATCATCAATAGGAAAGATGAATCCCGCCTCAAGTAGTTGTGTCACCTCTTTCTTTAGTGCCTTAGCTTGGATCACCCCCAATCGCCTTAAAGGTTGCACAACTAGCTTGCTTTCTGGCTTCAACTCAATCTTGTGCTCCATAAGAGAGACTAGTCGAGCCTGTGAATAGCTTGTTGCAAAGAGACATGGAAAATCAACTAGCATATCCAAGTACTAGAGCTTCTCACTACCTGATAGAGAATCACCAAGAAGCTCTTCATTGCATTGGCATCGTTTAGTGTGCTCCACATCCTCCACATGAAGTGTCTCTACAGGATCTTCTTGCACCACCACCTTGTTCCTTCCTAACTCATCCCGATCATCACCAAGATAGAGACCAAAGACCACTCCTTCCACCTCACCCTCTGAGTTGGACTCTTCGGAGCTACACCCTGTCTCTTCTTCTTCATCGGTTAAGTCAGAGCTTGAACTCTCTAATGTTGAAGACTCCTCCTTGACAACTTCCTTTTTGCGGCTTCTGACGTTGTAGCGCACCTTCTTATCATTTCCCTGCAAAATCAATTCTCCAGTATCCCACTTTTTAACAGCCTTCACCTTGCGTAGCCAAGGCCTTCCCAAAATCAATGGACAGGCATGTGCATCTGGCTTAGTAGGGATCACGTGAAAAGTAGTCGACACAGAAATTCCACATACATCCACTTCTAGATTCTTCACAACTCCTAAGGTCTTAACCCTAGTGGTGTCAGCCAATTTAATGCGATAAGGAGAGGTAGTACTAGAGTATTTTAAATCAGTATCCATCATGGTCTTCTCACTCATGACATTAAGCGATGCACCTCCATCAATGTACACATTAGAAATCACTTGACCATCAATGATCACATCAACCACAGGTACATCATCACCAACATCTATATCTACCTTTTGAACAACAGGAATGGCACTTTTTTTCTTTTTCTTCTTTGACACTCTTGTGCTTACTAGTTTTCCCCATTCCTTCCGTAGTTTTGGAGACAAAGCAAGTAATTGACCAAAGGTGATATGAGCTTCCTTTTCTTTAAGGTCGGACAACAAGTCATAGCTTCCAATTCCTTGTCCTAAAGGAAAGTCTAACTGGCTAATTCTCCTTCTAATGCCTTCTTTTTCTTACTACGGTGTTCCTCTTCCTGATGTTCCTCTTCTACTTCTTCCTTGCTTTCTTCTTCTTCTTTTGCTTTACCACGCCCCCGTTTAGCCATCATTACCTCTCTTTCCTCATCCCCTGAAGAAGCTTCTAACAAGGATACTTGTTTTTCTTCTTTCTTTCTCAATCTAGGACACTCGGGGCGATAGTGACCTTTTTCATTACATTCATAGCAAGTGACTCCACTCCTATCTCGAGGCCTATCTTCACTCTTTGGTGCTCTAAGTTGTCGTGCATTAACCAAATGCAATTTCAAATCAGCAAACTCTGCCATTAATTGGGAGATATTATGATCTAACTCAAAGGACTTTGGTACCTGAGGAGTGCCCATTACCTCCACCTTAGAAGTTGAAGCTGTTGAAGACACAAAAGAGGATTCGATCTTTAGGGTAGCTTCTTTTTTGGTCGCAATGCGAAGTGCCTCCACGTATGTTGTTGGATCTTTACTCATTACTTTTGAGCGCAGACGAGGCTCCAAAGCCATAACAAATTTGGTCATCTTTAAGTGCTCCATCCCTAAGAGACCTTGAGGGGCCGATGATGTAGATGCCACAGCTCGCAAAGCTGCCCTTTGTCCATAAAGTTTCATATCGGATTGCCAACACAGAGGCCAACTCACCCTCTCCTTGATAGAACCGGTCCAACTGCAACATCAAAGCATTTGGCGACTCCACTGTCCCAAATCTCTGCTTCATTGCTGCCACCACTTGGTCCCAGTCCTCCTTCGTAGAGTCCAGCAAGGTCTCATGCCAACTCAAGGCTACACCTTCAAGAAAATCAGGCAAAATCTCCGCCCGATCCTTCATGGACCATCCAGAAAGCCGGCATCATTGAACAAAATCCCAAAGATAAGACTTCGGGTCTTCCCCTTAGGTCCCTTGAAACACTGGAATCTTCACCATGATGAAACACAAAAAGGAAACACCAAGATCCAAATAATATCCCAAACAAGATCCGAACAAGATCCCACAGAGCCTTAGTATACCAAGACCAACTTATTATGCATAACCACTTGTTGAAAACCCTCCACAATGTGATCCTCAACAAAATCTTCAAAAATAAGTGACCAACCAGCACCATGAAAACATTGTGTATACATGCATTCTAGAATCACCCTTCTCACAATAGGAAGTGCACATAAAAGCTTCAAGATATTGTACTCTTCATCATTTGCATAGCAAAAGAAGTTGAAAGCATTAAGAATCACCACTCCACTATTATAGTCAAAAACTACCCAAAAACAACTCTTCTTCACACCAAGTTGCCAGTGCATGGAACAATCCCCAATCTATGATTGTGCCTACTGCCGGTGTTGTTGAATCACCAACATATTCAATAGTGAAAACATAAAGGATATGATCATGGTGACTGTGCGAATAGCTTGAGCATCACCTTCACAATCTTCAAGTTCTCTTAAACGGGTTGCAATCTCTTCTAATGAAGTTCTTCCAGGCATCTTCTTTATCTCATCAAAACACATGCCTCTTCTAGGCATAACATGCAATCAAGTACACCCGATACCGTTTAGTAAGGTGGGATGAATCCAATACCAAATGTACCCGGTATCTCCACCAAAAGATGTGAACATGAAGTTGGGGGTAATAAACTTCATGCACCTCTTCACTTCCTACTGCTTTTGAACTGACTGACAAAGATATTTATCATTGAGAATGGGACATTAGAAAGAAGCTTTTATGCCAAGATACGACACCATACTTTCCTCCCTCAGATGAGAATAAAGATGGTAACATCCCAAGTGATGTTGTAATCAAGCATAGGGAGAAGGAAAGGATCAGCACAGGCCATAATCTCAGCGAGCCGGTCTATGCGAAAGAGAAGAGTGATACGTTGTTGAAAGAAGATCTTGCGGCTCAACATGACATGAACTGATATATATCGAGGAGTTTGAAGGGCTGATTGGGTCGGATGGGTAGATTCCGAGGAAACATTGCACCTCCTTCATAGACACCTTTATACTTAGCTTAAAACACTCTACAAACTGTCATTAAACACAGAGGCCTATAACTTTCAGTAGAGACATGATATCAAAGATTCAATCACACAAAGAGATGCGCTTGAGATGGGTTCACACTGATATAAGTTTCATTGAAAACAGATAAACGGTTGAAGAGATATGGATAGTTTACTAGAAGGGGGTAAAAACTATCATGAAAATAGACTGTCAGACACAAAGACTCATAACATTGTGCAGCAGTATCTGATTCAAGATCTAAGCACCTAGAGAAATTTGCCTAAAGAGAGCTTCACGCTGATATATGTTTCATAAGAAATAGAGAAGCGGCTGAAAAGTTATGGACAGTTTACTAGACGGGGTAAAAACTGTCATGAAAACCAACTGTCAAACACAAAGAATCATAACTTTTTGTAGCAGTATTTGAATCGAGATCTGATCATAAAAACATGCGGCTTAAAGAGAGCTTCACGCTGATATAAATTCAATTACAATCGGACTATCGAGCAGAAAGTTATGAGCAAAATACTAACAGGGGGTCAAACTGTCATGAAAACTGCCCTCCACCTAGGCTAATTTCGCCTGAGTAGGATGCTCCCTCAAGACTCCACCTTCATCAACGATCCACCCCTTGTGGATTTTGCCTAGAAGAGGGTAAGAAGCTTGCATGGTGGCTCACAAAATAGATGGACCATGTGTGCATAGTGAGCAGCCAATTAGAAAGAACTTTTAAGGCTTTGAAAGAAAGAAAAAGGAAGAGACACTCAAGAGAGAGAGAACCTGAAGTGACCTTCGTTACAAATAGAGTGAGAATTCACTCCAAAACTAAAAATACAAGGGAGAAGAAGAGGTTGCATACATACAAGAGGGAGCGGAAGCTCCAAGACTACTCATAGAGAGAGAATAAACTAGAGAGAGATGGACTCAGGAGTCTACATAAGAGAATATCTACAAGAGGGAGAGAAGGCTCATGGAAGAGGCTTGGGGAGACTAGAGCTACAGCAACATGAGGCCTAATGGTGGAAGAGATTGATGAACAAGGGAGAGGAGGGCTCCTTTTATAGAGATTTTGTTACCCTCCTTCACCCATTTACAATTGCTGCCTGTAGATTCCTTTCCCCATCAATCACATAAGCACGTATGTCACCATCCATGTCCTTTTTGGCTACTTTTGCCATGTGTCCCATCATAAGATGCTCAAGACTCTTAAAATATTGAGAAACTCAAGAGTCTCCTCACATGGAGCCCATAGGAACCCTCTCTTTTCCTCATGTCCACATCCTCCTTATTCCACATAGGAGTTCTAGAAGGATTCCTCTTGACTTCACACTCCTCCACATGCCTTCCACATGCTTGGCATGTGGCCTCTCTTATATTATTGGAACACATGGACATGAGCCCACCTCTTTATATGACTCTCTTCCTATTTTCTAAAAAACTCCATAATATGCCATACACAAATAACTCTCACCCCATACCAAGGTATTTATAATTCATACCTATGGTATTTACAATGAGCCATTCCACTCATCCTCTCAATCCCATACAATATCATAGAAAATAGAAATAAGTGAGAGCCTCTAGGCTATCACTTGATACTCAAACTCTTATCAAACGTAGAGAAAAACAATACCACTGCCAAATAAAAAATATCAATTTTCGGCATCACAGTGCTTTCTACAAATCTATTGGACCAAAGTAATACAATATCTATGCTTTTAGATCATGCATTGTACATTTCTTTTGGGACATGGGGGGATGCACTAGTAGTATTCTCTCCTCCCAATGAGGATATAGAGAAAGGCACTAGTGGCATTCTCCATAACCTTATATGTAAAATGGCACTAGCACCACCCCAAGAGAAGAATGGCACTAGTGCCATTCTCTCTATGAGTTTAGAGAGAAAGGTTGCACTATTTGCATTCTCAATTGACCTTTAGAGAGATTGCCACTAGTGCCATTCCCCAAAAAGACAATGGAATCAGTGAACGGTGATGGATAATGGTCGTACTTTATATTTCTTTATTAGTTTCATATGCTTTTTTGCTTCGACATTGTTGACTACACTCTAAAGAATCAAAATATTTCTATATTCCTCAACTTCCACAGGGACCAATGATGCATGGAAGGATATGGAGACATCAAATGTAGAGGACAACATACCACCCAAAATGGGGACTATCAATTACACGATGGATACAGGAGGTATAGAAGAAGACATAACCCCAAAAATGGAGAAAATTGCAAGGAATATCATGAATCCTATACTTTTAGAAGAGAACATGGTTGAACGTACTGTCTCAACATTGGGGACAAGACTAGATAATTTGTTGCAAACATGTATGAAAACATAGCACCTGACAATTTAGATGAGTCAAAAGCCAGCAACTTCAAGGAGAATTTGGATCTATGTCCACATACAATTTCTTTGGATATGCCACGAATAACAATCATATTAGACTTGAATGGCTTGTTATTGAGTCGCCGCCTATTCAAGTCTCCAATACATCCATCTATTATGCCATGGTTCATCCTGGGTGCATAGAATTCCTTAAAATCTTGCTACAAAGATTTAATATAGGTATCTGATCAACTGCGATGGAGTATAACATACTTGATATGGTAAGAAAGCTACAAAATTATGCAAATGAGAGCCTCCCTTTCTTTGTTATATGGTCTTAGCAAGGATGCTACACTTATAGTAAGACAAGGATAAATAGGCCTGACAAGGTTGGTGTTGAGGCAATGTTCAAACCCTTAGCAAAAATCTCAAAGGCATTTGGATGTGATGCTAGAAGGACAATCCTTGTTGATGACTCCCCATACAAGGCTTGCATTAGCCCTCCATCAAATTGCATATTTCCTTCAATGTTTAATGTACAAGACAAGGATAATATGTTGAGATATCGAGCTCCACTCATGATATGCCAGGGTGACCATTGTGCATTTATGTCACCGACTTGTTAGTTGCAGATGCGGTTGGTACACCACCCATGAATAATAGTTAGATGAGAGCTATCCTTATGTACTCTAGTTCATGGCTCAATTAGTATACCACCTTAATTAGTCGAGTTTGGTTTGAGACCCACATATAGGGTTCTTCTATTTCTTTGTACTAAAGTTCTTTTGGCTTTCACAACTAAGAAGAGGAAAATTGTTTTCAGCCTCCACCTTTGTGTGTATTCCCCCATGATTGCGTATGTGAGAAAGCCGCAAGTGAGACTCCTTCCTTCTCGCCACTATCTTCACATGGTATCAGAGCCTAATTCGTGGTAAAGAGCTCAAGAAAGCAAACCAAGTTCACGGTGTCCTGGTAAGAGGACCAGTGTTGCTTTCCTTTTTCAAGTTTGGGAGCAAATCTCTGCAGGTAGCATAGCCGAAAAGTACAAGAGTGCATTGTCTTAGATTGAGATGCCCTTTGCGGTGTGGCGAGAGGGCAATATATGCTGCGGATATGGGCGAAGCCCTTGGTGACTTTATTTCTCTTATTTGAGGCCATTTCGGTGCCTCTTTTGGAGGCGGAAGTTCTCCACAAGCACTGAGAAAAAGGCCGTCTTTTTGCTGTGCGACCACTGCTCTACAGGTCGGTGAAAAGTTGCCGCAGAAATTGCATCGTATGCCTATTGTTATGGATAAAATTGTCTAAGGAAAAAGGCATTAATATGTGTGTGTGTTTGTATGTGTGGCAATAGTATAATAAAATATGATGTGCATAGGGCCCAGGGTTGAGGTGGCAGGGCATGACCATGTGCCACCCTTCCATGTAAGAGGACCCATAAGGTGTGATGTACATAATCCATGGTAGTAATATTATAAAATGTAAGGTGGCATGGCTCCTCCTTGTGCCACCCCTCCACCTAGGCTGCATTTAGTGAGATATGGATCAAAGTCCATGGGAGAAGTAATATAAAATGGGTGAAGATGGATATTATATTAGGTTATTCCCTCCATATAGGATAGGCTCATGTGGGGGAGGTATAGAAGGTCCAAGAGAGCAAGTTAAATAATGGAAAAAGTAGGATGAGGTGGCAAGATTCCTTGTGCCAACCCTCCACTTGTCCTCCTAGAGGTTTGAACATATTATAAAATTGGGGAGAGACCAAGGGAGTATCATAGACTTGAGATATGGGGCTTGATTTATGTGGAAAAATGAGGCAAAGGGTTGTCGCACACAATTGAGAGTGCGTAACTACCTAGCCTACATGGGAGACTTTTCCACACACACCATACATGTGGGAGGATGCATTTATTGGGAGAGAGCCCTCTCTTGGCTATAAAAGTTATTGATGAGACACGCTCATTCTTGCAAAGCCACCTAGCTAGTACTTTGATTTCTCCCTTCCCTTCCTTTAAAAATAAAGCATGGTCCTCTTCCCTTGATGTCTCCATCTTTACATTCCTCCTCCTATCATGTACATGCTTCTCTTCCCCCTCTCCCTTTCCCCTTGTGTCATAGTCTCCCTCTTCATTCCCTCCCCTTCTAATTCCTTTTCCCCTCCCATGATAACGTTTCGCCCTCATATTCTCCTTTCCTCTATGGCCCTCGAGCGTCGCCATGCTTAGCCTCTAGCCTTTGGTCCTGATTTCTTTTTCAACTAATAGAAATGGTGTGGCTGCTGGGATCGAAATCTCCACGGCTAGTGGTGTAAAACCTGTTACTCCTATGACTGGGTGTGGCTCTGTGGCCTCTTCCATGCACAATTCTCTACTTTTGCCCCTCCAAACTGTGTACCTTTCCTATCCTTATGGCTGCAAAACCTCCTTGCTTCTGCACTACTTTCTGCTCATAGTTCCTACGTGTATTCTGGCCTATAAATCTTTTGCTCGCACCGGTCGTATCTACAAAACTATAACATTTGTGCTCCTTCTGAGTTTCGATGCACGCATTTGACTCACGTGTCTACTGTGTTCACCCACGTGACAATTTTTTGGGCTCTTGTGTCTTCTGGTCACGGACAGTTTTCTTGCTTCGTGCATCTACTGTGTTCACCCGTGCGACAGTTTTCTGGGCTCCGGCATCTTCTGGTCGCGAACAATTTTTTTGAGTTTTTGTAAAACTGTAACAGTAGATCCCATGCCCCCCCTCTCTCTTCTCTTCTTCTTGTTCTCCTTCTCTTTCTCTTCTCCTTCTCCTCTCCTCTCCTCTCCTCTCTTTTTATTAAAGAGTAGGATTTGAACCCAAGACCTCCCTCTTCACAAAAGGGAGACTTATCATTGGGCCAACAAGTTGGAAGTGCTTAAAATGTAAAGACTTTTGTTTAAATATTGAAATCTTGGGAATTGTAACTCTCTAACCGTGGGGAGTTTAATCTTGCCATAAAAAGAAAAAGTACTTCATTTCATGTGCTCTATTCACATCTCCTACTAGATCACCGATTCGGAACTTTTCCAAGTCCACTTCACGGACGCACGCCACATGAGGAGGGTGGATATTTATGTCACTTCTTGACGAGTTTAAGGATTTGGTGCCTGGTCCTCCGCTCATTACGGCTACCAATTGGCGAGATCTCTTTCTTGATCTCCATGTGGACCTTCAACGGCAGTGCATTGTTCAAGGAGATGATGGGTGGGATGATACACCATGGTTGGTTCAAGGTGAAGAACTATTGATATGCTAGGAGAACTTTGATTTTAATTCTACTCATTGTGCAGTGATCGAGCTACTTGTAGCTTCGAAGGTAATTAAAAGGGTGTCCTTCATCGAAGGGTGGGATGCTCCCTAAGCTTGGGGGGAGATTTGGTGCATTTGCTTGTTAATTCCTATGGATAAGCTCGTCTTGAATGGTTTATTCTCAATCTCACTACAAAGGTTTCTAGGCCTCAGCTATGGTTGGTAATGTTTTGACCAAGGAATCCATTTGTACCTAATCAACCTTTTGTGCCTCATTTTGAGCTTCAAGTTGTAATTCTTTTTGGTCTAAAGATAAACTATCAACAAAGGATTGCCAGTTTATTTGGTGCTGAACATTTGGCTCAAGTATTGAATTCTCCTCACTCTCTCCTTCTACCTATCTTGGACTACCGATAAACTTGGGATGTCCGGATTTTAGTCTTGGTGTGATGACATCTTGGATCCTTCAATTTGATGGAGCTTACAAACCTTTGACCAAGGCTATTGACGTGGGTGTGAAGCTCACTTCACCGGGTGGTGAGGAGTATTGTTATAGCAAGTCTGCACCTGCAAGTACTTGCAATCAAGCTGAGTACTCGGCGCTCTTTTTTGGGCTACAAAAGGCACAAGAACATCATGTCAAGCAACTTGAGGTGCAAGGAGATCCTCAAATAGTGTGTGAACAAGTTAGTGGAAGGTGGAAGGTGCAGAGCAAAGGCTTGGTTCCATGACATCAACAAGCATTGGAACTTTGCAACCAATTTGAAGAGGTAAAAGCTCAGCATATCCCTCGAGCTCAAAATGTAGTTGTTGATTTCTTGGCACGTGAAGCTTGTACTTCAATTACGCAAAGTTCTTGAAAGAACGACTAAGGGAACCTTAGCAAAATCAATGCACCACTATGGATAATCCAAAGTAAGAAATTACATTGAAACACTACAAAATTAATATTTTAGCTCATATTCTCCTCTTTAGAGCACCTCCTGAGGTTCAAGATGCTTCTTTTCTTCAAAAAAAAATCATGGATCACATATTGATCGTGCAACTGTACGATCACAAGGTAACATGGGAGATCTCCTCAAATGCTGCCCTCAATAGTCACAAAGTTTACAGAGACTATGATAAGCCACCATAGAATGTAGGTGATGTTTGAGGAGGGATAGAAGGACCATGAATGATTATGAGGCAAGATAAGCAAATGGAGGACTAGGTGTGAGGATGAGGGCAAACGAATATGCATGAGTAGGATAAGTAGAAGCAACAGGAGCAGGCGTGAGCATGAGGCAAAGAGGAGCTTGCATGAGTAGGAGGAAGGAGTAGTAGGAATGATCATGAGGGAAGAGGAGAATGGATGAGCATGGGGGGGAGGAGGAGCAGGAAAAAGTAGTAGGGGGGAAGGAGGACGCATGTGGGAGGAGGGAGGAGGAAAAAGCAGCAGGGGGAGGGGAGGAGGAGGACACATGTGGGAGGAGGGAGGAGGAGGCATGTGGACAAAGGGAGGGGGGGGGGAGGGAGGAGGGAGGAGGAGGAGGAGGAGCAAGAGGAGGAATGAGACATGTGAAAGAGGAGGAGGGAGGGAGACAACGAGGAGGCATTGGGAGGAGGAGGAGGGAATTCAAATTTGAAATTCGAAAATTTGACTTTGGAGGATGGGGCGAGGAGGGAGAGAGAGGGAATTCAAATTCAAAATTCAAAATTTTGACTTTGGGGAAAGTGCCCCCTCGGTGTAAGAGGTGGCCCCCTCCTAGGTGTAAGAGGTGGAATCAATTGGACTTAACCCACCTAGTTAGGGGGGGTTAAGACTCCCTTGAACACCACAAAAGGGCTTGCATAGATTTAGTATTGCCTACCGAATGTCTCTCATGGAGTTTCTTCTATGGTTTGATCCCCCTTGATCTTTTGCTAATTCCACGTTGCATTAGGAGAGCACGATCCTCACTTTCTCATGGTATCAGAGCTTAGGACTAGTCTCCTAGTAGATTTGTTGTAGGCATGCCTTAGGAGCTCATGTTTTCTTCTAGATTAGTTTTAGAGAGATAGTGGTTACCCTTGTTTAGTTTTTGGAGAAGTATGAGAGAATGTGAGTGGTGAATTTGGCCCATAAATCGCAAGCACTCATTAGGTTTTGTTGGTGCCGAGGCTTGCATAATTATTGCCACTTTGTCTGAATCCACTGCAATTCCTTCCGTCAAGATCACATGCCCTAGGAGTTAGCCGTTGTGGACTATGAACGTGCATTTCATAGGATTCAGACTAAAGGAGACTTCCTTGCATCATTGGAAAAACTTTTGCAAATGCTCTAGGTGTTCATCGAATGTGCTGAACACACTAAGGTCATCTAGAAAAATCCACATGAAATCTATCAAATAGGAAGTGAAGATCTCTTGCATTTCCCACTGAAAAGTTGAGGGAGCATTCAGCAATGCGAATCACATTACTATGCAGACATAGACCCCCCATGATGTGATGAACTTTGTTTTGGGTTGGTTCTCCAGAGCCATTTGGATTTGGTCATACCTGCTATATCCATCCAAGAAGGAGTACACCTCATGCCCCGCCACTTTGTCCAGCATAAAATCCATGTATGGTAAGGGAAATGGATCAGGTATAGTAGCCGCATTTAGCTCGCGGTAGTCGACAAAAATCTGCAATTTCTTATTTTTCTTTGGCACAATGACAATCATAGAAACCCAATCTGGATTCTCAATTGGTGCGATGAATCCCACCCGGAGCAGACACTCCAGTTCTTTACACACTTTCTTGGCCACATGCAAATTCATACAGTACCTCTGTATCTTTGTCAGCGTCACATTTGGCTTGAGGTTGACCCTATGCTAGTAAAATTTTGGATCCAGACCCTTCATATCTGCATAATCCCAAGCGAACACATCAAAAAATTCCCGCAAGAGGGCAACTAGTTCACTGCGGAATTCAGCCATCAACAACATGCTGACTTTGACTGGTTTAGATGCTCCATTTGCTCCGAGATAAACCATATCTAGAGCATCTTCTTGAACTCACGTGACAGCTCATCCTCTCTTTGAATTCTTTCTCCTGTTGCAAGAGATCCCGTATATCCAAATTTGCTGCTACTTGCTGGGGCTCCTCAGTCGCCTCCTCTAGAACTATGCTGGCCGCATCCACCAAAAAACTTTGATGCATGTAACTATCCATAATGTCTTCCACATCTATAGTGAAGATAGGAACCGACTCTATATTTACTTTGAGAAAGGTTTCCTCCTCATCATCCTCCAATCCATTTGCCATGTTCACCGTCTCGGCCAACACAGGTGGTACTGCATCCACCAAAGGTGCCGCTAGTCCCATTGTGACCCACACTTTCTTCATTCCTCTCTGCACTGAAATGATGTTTTTCCTCCCAATTTTGCTTGACTTTTGCTTGCCGCAACCAAGGCCTACCCAAGAGGATGCTATACTCTGGTGTCGCAGCTTCCATGTTGAGCACCATGAAGGACACCACGAATGATATGCCCACCACCTCCAGAACAATAGCCTGTAAGATTCCAAGTGGTCAAACCCAATGTTGATTAGCCATGTGGACTAAGAATGGCATCAGCTCCCAAGACATCCATCCCATTTCTTGGCAAGTCTTCAAAGTGACGATATTAACACCTAAACTGCCATCTACCAGCACCTAAGTAAAAGTCCAACTTTCTGCCTTTGCGAAAATAACCAAAATTCTCATGTCGATCAGAGGGACTGCTGGAAGTGGGCATGAATTAGCTTGACATAGCTCCACCTCTTCTAGTTCAGACTCCTTGTGCACAAAATGCAATAATAGCTAGTGGAATCCCGAAACCAGGTTAAGCAATCTTTCCAATGAAATCTGGATCGGTGCCTCCAAAATGCACTCCAACCCCAGCTCCCTTTGCAGAGAATTTGACTGCCTCTTGGCTTGGTTTGTGACCAACAATGGAGTTGCTTCGACCGCTTTCAGACCATCCCCTAGTAAGTGTAGCTTAAACTTGGCTTGATTCTCCACCTCCAATTAGACAACCGGTTCTGGAAACTGCACCTTGCGTGCTTCACTGGGCATTGTTGTAGACTCTACCAGGGACATCAATGGTGGCTCCTTCGTCACCAACTCGCAGAAGTGGCATCGGACATGTTCTTGGACTAGCCAATCTAGTAGCTTGTCACCATTCTTGGGAGTTGATCCTTGTAGAGCATGGGTGATTATACTAATCTTGGGAGTCGATCCTTGCAGAGCACGGGTGATTGTTGGGTATGGATGGGTATCGAATTGTGTCCTGTGAGTGAAGCATTGGGTTGCAAGAGGAATTCCAATTGTCCAATATGGCAATCAAGAACCACCACCACCTCAAGGGGAACAACAACCCCCTTATTTAAGCCCAATAAGGTTGTGTCACAATCTAGAGCTTTATTTATCTAATTCATCAAATCAAAAGGAGTCTGATAATACAGCATACAAACCCCTAAAATGAGGACTATAATGGTTGAAGAGGTTTATATAAGGGGGATTCTAGGAAAGGCTTCTAAGCTAGAACTAAATGAAAACAAAAATAAAGAAAAGAGGATGAGTAAAAGATGGATAGTTAATGGTGATGTTAGTAAAGAAATATGAAAAAAGCTTTGAGGGTCACAAGAAACTCATCCAAACCCATATTGGTGTAATCACCTTCACCCTAGAGTTAAATGCAGTAGAAGCATTCTCCCTTAAACTTCTTCTTGCTACCCTTCTTCTTTTTGTCACCACTAGTAGAGGACTCAACCTTTGGTGGAGGAACCACCTTTGCCTTTCGCAGTGGCAGAGAATGCATCATCCCCATTGCCACCTCCATCTCAAGCTTTAAGCCTCAATTCCTCCTCCATAAGTAAATCACATAACTCCTCAAATGACAATGGTTGGGGTCTCAGTGAGTGTTAAGCACTATCACTAGTCCATCAAACCTTGGTGGACATATCAAGAGACACCGCCGAGCTAGCTCTTTGCTAGTCTTTTGTATCCCAGCACCAACCATCTGGTCACGTAGATTTTTTATTTGGGTTATGAATGCCTCTACTGTCTCTTCTTTTATTAAACTTCTCAGCTGCGAGCTGATTCTCCAGGTTCTAGATCCTTGTCTGATTCCACGTCTCATATTGACTCTTCAATATGTTCTAGGCCATAGTTGCCTTAGATGTATGCTGAATCAAGGTCAAAACCTATTAGTAGTACTTGTAACTAGGGCACACAGAGCATCTGCGTGCCTACATTTCCAAGCTCGTAGAAGGTCGGCATTAGGAGGTATCATACTCCCCGAATTTGTTTGGTCAAGGGTTCCTTGTGGTTCTGGGCCAGTCCCCAGTACTATCTCTAGAAGCTCATATGAATCCAGAAAAGCAATAATTTTAAACTTCCACAGAGTGTAGTTCGTACCATCTAGCTTGCCTTCAATGAAGGCTGGTGGGCGAATCCTCAATGCACGGAATGTTGGTGCCGCTGCTGAACTTGAGCCGCTTCCTATTGCCATCACTTCATATGCTATTGAAGCCCTCGCCTCTCTTCTATTCGTCGATCCTTGGAGCCGCTTGGGCTCTGATACCATATTAAATTACACGGCATAGTGGAACAAAAACTGAACAAAGAATAGAGAGTACACAACAAACTGGAGAGGAACAAAATTTTCCTTCAATACTGATGTAGTACAGATGATGGCTCCGTCCACCCATGCACTCCCACAGTGGAGCTTAGATGGTGATCTAGACAAATACTAAGTGAAGAGCTAGTAGCTGGAAGACCTTATCTAATTTGAACTGATATGATATAATGGAATGGGGAGGTCGCCTCTTTATAGCTACAAGGGCGATAGTCGGATCAACGTAGTCGGTGGAACCGACTAGTCAACCTAGTCGATGGAGCGCACTAGTCAACCTAGTCAATGGAACTGACTAGTCATCCATGGAATATTCAAGGAATATTCCCTATACCATCGCCTCAGGTGCTCTCGCCCCCAAATCCCCACTAGGGGGCCAGCTGGCCCCCAGGCCCCAACAAGAATAAGGGGCTCCCACACAATCACCTTTCTACCATCAACGGTCTCATTGATAGACCTCATCTGACATGCAAGTCAGGATCCATCCAATGTCCCGGGCTCACACATGGCTTCTCCTCATATGGGGGCCTTCCAACTTGAGCACCTTGGACCACTGGTGGTTACCAGGAGGGTGGGGCATTGAGCATATCTAACATTTCTCATATTTTTTAACCAGCTTTACTGGCACAGACCTATCAGTGGTATCCGATTCAGTCGCAAATAGATTTTCAAACCTAGTGTGAGCCTTCCATGTTTGGAGATCAACCCTCACGGCTTGCTGATATTGCCTTAGATAAATATTGTTGGAGTGCCAATTATGGATCAATCCTGCCATACACAAGAAAGATCTCCCTAGTATAGCCTCATACCCAGGGTTGTTTTGGAAATCCATTACAACAAGGCACACCTGATATGTGAGACCAATGGTTTTGATTTTAATGTCCTTGAGTACTCCTATGGGATGAACCATGCCTCCATCAGCTAATTTAACTACCACATAAGTATTCTCTCGGTCAGGACTTCCCCACTTTTACCAGCATTGTTTTGTGATGATGCTAACACCTACTCCTCCGTCTAAGATTGCCATAACTTTCTTATCATGGAAGGAGATGTGGGTAACACTACATTCGTGTCATTACTCTCAAAATATTGGCCCAATTTTTTGTTTAGCACCCTTAGAAGGTCTTGAGCATGATTGGGAGATTCAACATTATCAGGATTTGTGCATTGGGGTGTCACTATTTGCCCATTCATCCAATCTGAGAGGTCTCTCCATAGAGTAAGATTACCCTGTAATAGTGTCGCGATGGGCATCTTGATCTCAATGGATAGGAATGAGTCTATTCCTATGATGTCTCAAGGACTAGTGATAGATTTTGCGCCTATTGATTTAGACTCTTCTAAGCCATATAAGGACATGTTGTCATCCTCCTTTAGTTGCTGCAAGGCACGGTCTTCTTAAAACATCCATTGCATTAGGGTGGATCCCTTTGTCGAAGGGCATGACACACCTTCTTCCTCTACCCTTTCAGGTATTTGCAAGGCTTTTGAGGCTTGAGCATTTATACCACATCTAGGATGAATTATATCAGTACTCTTGCTTGCCTTGAGACTATATTGGCATTCCTCTTGGCACTTGTGTACCAATTTATGCACCTCAGTGAGACCTTGTTTCCCCACCCATGGGTGGGATATTCACTATGACCTTTAGGTGTTGTAGCTTGGCCATGTGTTGAAGGCATTAGGTTGCCTCATTTGCCTCATGCGAGTGGTTGTTGTTGGTACCATTCGAGAGAGTATCACCAGTGGTCGGTAGGATTTATTGATGGCGATAATTGGCATGATGAGATTATCATGACGACTGGTGTGATATGTGGATGGCGACGATTGGTGGGATATGGAGATGATGACAGTCAGTGGGATTCTTTGATGGCGATGGTCGGTGTGATAATGTTATTGCAACGACTGGCAAGATACTGTCTGAGTAGAGTAGGGAAAGGGAAAGAGGGGAAAATTGTGAAGGAGTGGGAAGGTGGGTGGGAGATAAAAACGGGTGGGGTGCATCGGTGCAGTGTGGGATAGATTGTGAGGCCAGCATGCAAGATGGCAAAAAAATGCAAAAGGGACGTACTGACCCTAATCACCTAGTGCTGACCATGGATGTGTGTGTGTGTGTGTGTGTGTGTGTTCGGTAGTGACTTGTGGGCTACGGGTGCGTCAAGTGATATGCCTACCATACTGACTCACCTAGACCTAGACTTAACAATTATGAGGAATGCGGTGTAGATGGATGCCATAATTGCCTTCAAGAATGCCTAGCACATTTTCAATCATGCTTTTAGTGATGGCAATCTTTGATAGACTAGTTGCCCCTACACATTCACCTCCTATACCAACTTGGTGAAGTTTTTAAGAGCATCTAAATTGGGCTTTTGAAGAGCGAGAAAGAAGCTCCCGTACATCATGATTTCAAGATCAGGGGAGGATAGGATCTCGCACTATGCTGCAGAGGGGGAGGAAAGATCATGTGAGGAGCTCCCAAACTGTGCATTATGAGAGGGGATAGAAGTTGTAGGATGAGTGCAAGCGACATAGAAATGGTCGCGAGGGATAGAAGATGAAACAATGAAGGAAATGGAATCGTGGAGTCTTGAGTTTGCAGTCCGGGAACAAGGGAGAAAGAAATAGTTGCGAGGGATAGAAGATGAAATAGTTAAGGGAATGGAATAGCAGAGGATTATGTTTGTAGCCTGACTACATAGTCAAGGTGAGAGCCACTGCGGTGGCTAGCCCGAATTTTGATTAATTCAAGAAGGGAGTACTACCTTGCATGGTAATGAGTGATTAGAAGTGGTGGCATCTAAGATTCCCAGCCAAGTCTGTGGTGGCGGCTAAGACCCACTAGGCTAGCACTGAATTACTATAGCCACCACAGTGGCCCGCAATTACTCACCTTCCGGTTATGGGCTTGTATGCATGATAACTCTACGAGTGCTATAAATTACTAGTGATTGGGCTTGCATGCTCAGGAGAGTACTAGAGTGCATGGTAATGAGTCATTAGAGGTTATTAGGCTTCATAATTTACTTTTGTGGTAATTACTTCTCAGTGGTAGTGGCTTTCATCAACCATGTTTGTGGCCACCAAGCTGGCAGTTAATTACTAGCCACCACAGTGGCCCACAGTTAGTCACCTCCCAGTTACTACTACTGGCGGGCTTACATACATGATCACTACGAGTGCAGTAAATTACCAATCACCATGCTTGCATGCCTAGTAGAGTACTAGAGTGCATGGTAATGAGTGATTAGAGTTTATTAGGATTCATGATTTACTTTTGTGGGAATTATTGCTCGATGGTGGTGGCTCTCATCAGCCATGTTTGTTGTGGGAATTACTGCCCGATGGTGGTAGCTCTCATTAGACACATCTGTTGTGGCTATGACTCCACCGGGCTTGTAGTAATTACCAGCCATCGTAATGGCCTACTCACCCACCACTGGGCGTAAGCATGCATGATCACTATGAGTGCAGTAAAAATTACTTATCACCGGGCTTGCATGCTGAGGAGAGTACTAGAGTGCCCTGGTAATGAGTGATTAGAGGTGATTAGGCTTCATGATTTACATTTGTAGGAATTATTGCCCGATGGTGGTGGCTCTTGTCAGCCACGTCTGTCGTGGCTATGACTCCACCGGGCTCTCAGTTAATTACCAGCCACTCTAATGGAATGCTCACCCACCACTCGGCTTAAGCATGCATGATCACTATGAGTGCAATAAAAATTACTAGTCAATGGGCTTGCATGCTCACTAGACTACTAAAGTGCCTAGTAATGAGTGATTAGAGGTGATAAGGCTTCATGATTTACTTTTGTGGGAATTATTGCCCGGTAATGGTGGCTCTCATCATCCACGTCTATCGTGGGCTAAGATTCCACCAAGCTAGCATTTGATTACCAGCCACGAGAGTGGCCTGCTCACCCACCACTAGGCATCTGCTTCATGATTACTAGCCCGCCATCTGGGGTGGTGCCTAAGATTCCACCGCAGTGGCTTGGAATTAATATGGATGGAACCCCGGGGCTCCAACCACCACGGTGTCTTGAACTTTATAATATATAAGTTCCATGGCATTTGGCATTTTACTATGTTGCTCTCATCTGCCCTTGCTCTGCTACTTTCCTCCACACCCCTCCTCCATCTCTTTTGTGCCCCTGCTCTACTTTGCTCTCGGAGGTGTCACTATGTATAAACCCTCTATATCACATGCGTTCAAGGCCTATATTTAAAATCCCTTATCTGTAAATTTTTTCATTAATAAAATGTACCCCTTTTCTATACAAATCTGTAAATTTTTTCCAAAACTATTTTAAATAGTCCCTTATGTATATTTATTTTTGTAAATTTTAGGAATAAAAAATATCCTTCTTTTGAACTCACATAATAGGGTTACATATGATGAGTGACCCCCCTGAGACTTTGCTCCATGCTCAACTCTCATCACTCATGTGCTCCCCTTCTCATGTGTTGCTCACCCACTCATGCTCACCATGCCTACTACCGCCCCCCCTAGATGCACTATGATCCCAATGTTCTGCCTCATATAAGGTGATTGTGTTGCACTCAGTGTAGTAGAAATGCGGGTGCCATATCTGCATGTCACCACCTTAGATGACATGCTCACCTCTGGCCTCTTTATGGCTGTGCTATATGGGTTCCCCCTAGATGTCACCAAAGGCCTCAATATTTTCATAGCAGAGTACTCTTGATTTGTTGGGGGGACCGTAGTCTAGGACCTTAGTCTGAGTCTTGGCAATGTGCATGATCTTCGGCCTCTCCATCATCTCCTCCTTTGGCTCCCTAAAATATTTTAATGCATAAGCTAGACTGGTGGAAATATTCCATTGTATGAATTCCCTCTTCTCAGACGAGGATCATAACCACTCAGTAATGGTCGGATGTAAACTTTTGACCTCTAAGGCTCTCAAGGATATTTTGGCTCACTCGATGTAATGTTTTGGCAATTTCTTAGTTTTTATTACATTTATGTAATCTCTTTTTGTTCAATTTGAGGTTCTCAATATGCACTATTGTTAACTTTTATATTTGAATGGCTATGGTTGTTAGCTGGTAACCTTTTTGCCTTTAAGGCTCTCAGCAATTGTCTATTTTTTATCAATGTAAGATCCTATGTTCAAGTTTTGCTCAGTATAAGTTGTTAAATTCTATATAACCTGTTATTGGATGTAGATGTACATTGTAATCTCTTTTTCTCAATTTTCACTCGATGAATTGTACTTGATTATCTGGATGGCACCGCCAGGCCTCCAGTCACTGCAGTGGCTTAGAATACTTTTTCCCTAATTTATATTTACTGCAAACAAGGACTAAAAAACTAGTAAAGAAGGACTACAATTTCCTTGGTTTCTGACCAAAATAGCGCTAGAATAGCTCCAATGCCCCATGGTTGTGGTTGCATGGAGATACAGCTAGACAAATACATTTAAACTTTCAGAAATTGCAATTGATGATATAGCCCTTGAGGGGTCCCCTCTAGGGGAAAGGGCCATATCGACATGCATTATATAATATCCAAGATGCACTAGACAGATATGGCATGTTGATATGACCCCGGCACCTAAAGGGGACCCCTCAAGGGTCATATCTTCAATTGCATTTTTTTTGGTTGCACAAGGAAATACATTTTCCTTGGTACACAAATATATAACTCAAAGAACCAGAGTGGTGGCTGTCATACATCTCTTTCTGTTTGCCTATTCACTGGTCACCATAGACCTCCTCTTATAATATGTAAAAGTAGGTAAGAGAGTTATAACTCCAAGAACCAACATGGTGGTCACTCTAAGACAACCTTGAATTATGGGCGATGATAGGACATCAAGCCAGAGACTGTGCTGAGGCGATGCTCAGAATGATAGATTGTGTCTCATTATTATGCCAAAAACTAGTGCAGTGGTCTCTCCAAGCCAACCTATGATTTGCATGGGCAAAGTTGTGGCAAAAGGCTACACGATGACAGGTGGTCAGGCTAGAGACTTCGTTGCGGAGGTGTTCATAATGATAGATTGCATCTCATTATTATGCCAACGACTACCACAATGGTCTCTCAAAACCAACCTTGATTTTAATGATCTGCATGCGTGCAGTGCCCAGTGAGACAGGTGGCAAAGCTGTGGCAAAAGGTTGCATGATGATAAGTGGTCAAGACAGAGGCTGAGCTACGTAAAGTAGTGCAGAGATGCAGGATGTAGTGTAGAGCTACTATGTGTCAAGCTCTACAATGGAATGATCAAGATTTGTGCAATGTACACACCAAAGCTATGCATTTGGGTGTCCCGCTGAGTGACTTTCGGATGTTGTAGAATTCCATTTTCCTCCTTTCGAGATTTTCTTGGGTTTCTTCTCCTCTTCTGCCTCTGATTTGTCACTATTGTCATTAGATGATCTTTTTGCCAAACTGTCTTCATCAAACTCCTCATCACTATCTTGGCATTTCTTCTTGGAAGATTGGTTTTTGAATTTCCCCTTGCTCTTAGATGACCAAGGATGCTTAGTTGTTCCCCATTGTAGTGATTCGCCTGCACGAATTTCCTGACTAATCAAATCAGTTAGGGGTAAAGTGACTTTGTCCATTGTTGCCACCTTAGTCCACACATCCTTAATCAACCCATTAATGAAATACTCATTCAGCACCTCAACCGTCGATCCCTTAGTGAAATGACTTTTTTAGAAGTTACCAGTACTGAGCCGCATAATCCTCCACATTTTGATCACCTTGCTTCAAGATCTGCAATTCTTCCAACATCTTTGGAATCATCTTTTCCTTACAAAACCACCTAAGGAAGGTGACCTTGATCGCATCATAATTTTTAGGAAGTGGTCTGAGGAATACCCATCAAGATGCTTTGGCCTCCAAATTGGACTCAAACACTACTACCTTTTGTTATGGATCCACCAAACCGGGCACATTGAGTGCCTAGATTATATCAAATTGTCACATGTGTGCATCTGAATCATCATGAGCTCTCACTTGAAACTTGGTATATTCACATTTGCCACTGCCATTGCAAGTTGATTAATTGGAGCGACTAAAACAATTGGTACTTATAGCATTGGCCCTCTTCCAACTATTGTGGTCCGTTGGAGATGGTTGGTGATGAATAAACCTCATACCATCAACAAGATGTGACCCACAGTCAGTGAAGATGGCTTACTCAACATGTGCCACACTCATGGAAAGGACATGATCGAAAATATACAGCTTCTTAGATGGATTTAGTGGTTACAACCAAGTGCAAATAGATCCTAAAGATCAATCTAAAATATCATTTACGATAGAATGGGGAATCTTTGCCCTATAGAGTCATGCCATTAGATTATGCAATGCTCTTGGCACATTCCAAAGATTCATGTTCACTACTTTATTTGCATGACTTCAAATCCAACTTTTTGCAATGATGATCATGTATGTGGGTTTATTTTATGCAACCAAATATGTGGAGATGCCAAATGTGTGTCCTGATTCATAAGGTGTCATACCCTAAATAGGTTTGATTGGAAGCCAATTAAGCAAGTAGTTTGCAGTTGCAATGCTTCTTCCCAATACTGATTCAAAAGATGCTTGTCACTAAGCATCGCTCTAGCACTGCTATCTACTAAAGTACCATTCTTCCTTTCAGCTCTTGCATTCTGCTGAGGAGTATTTGCAGAAGTGATTTTTCTTCAAATGCCATTACTTCTGCAAAAGTTCATGAATTTTGAAGACATGCATTCACGTCTTTAGTCTGATCTCATGACTTTGATCTTTCTCTCTATCTAGTTCTCAACCATGGCTTTGAATTCTTGAAATCCAAAAAAGACTTCAGATTTCTCTTTCAAAAAGTAGACCCAAAATATTTCATGTAGTCATCAATCAAAGTCAAGTAGTAAAGTGAACCACTGATGTTGTGGGTCTATGCATAACCCCATACATCTGTATGTACTAAATCAAAAACAAAATTTGTTTGCTTTTGTTTACTAAAGCAACATGCTTTGCAAACTTTTCCAAGATTCAACTGAAGTTTCAAAGTTCGAATTGCCATATTCTAATTTCTTAGCTGAGTCAAGCTTTTGAAATTGACATGTCCATATCTCTTGTGCCATACTATGGAAAGTGGAATTGGTTGTGGTTGAGCTGACATGGCATTCAAAGCTGGTATTGAAGCTAGCATTAGGCTATCATTTTAAAGAAGCATCCTTTCTTGACTTCTTTTTCTATTAGTTGATATCCTCTAGATTTATCTCAAATCATGCATTCATCCCCATTGAAGATGACTTGATAATTGTGTTCCGCCATTTGCCCAACTGACAAGAGGTTCTTGCTGATCTACAAAACATAGAGTGCATATTTCACCAATCCTTTCATACCAGTGAAATTGTTCATAGGGACAATGCCTTTCCCTTGAACTAGATTTGGTGTGTTATCTGTAGTGTAGATAACATTCTTATCTCCTTCTAATGGTTTCATCTTTGTGAATCATTCTTGATGCTTTGTCATATGAGATGATGTGCCATTGTTGATGTACCAAGTATCCCGATGTGCTAGATCTACTTGATAACTACATTCCTCTTTTGAATTGCAATCTATGTCAAGATACATTGTATTAGTCTTCTACATATCCTCACTAACACATATTTCATTTATTTTGGACTCATATGTCTACTTTTGGACTAATCTCAAAATCCTTCCCAAATGAAAAGTTTACTTTATGAAAATCTCATTCAAGAATCAAAAGTTCACTTTTTGGCAGTCATTTCCACATAATAAATTTCACATTATGTCTCTATAATGGTGCACTAATAATGCAAAAACTTTGATTGAATCCTAATTTTGTACTTCTTCTTTTTAACAATCCCATTCAAGATTTAAAGAAATCATCAGTTATTAATTTAAATCCATGAAAAATCAATATTAATATAATTTAATCCAAAAGAATGCACTTAAAATTTAATGTAGAAAACTATAACACTTAAATTTTCAAAAAATTTAAAGGTTGAAATAGTCAAGAGACATGGAAGACTCTTTTGTGCTCCAAAAATACTAATAGCTATGCTTGCAGTTTTACATTGTCATATGTTTACAAGAAATATTGCTCTCGATGAGTCTTTGTAAAAAGGAGTCTGACACGCAGCCTTCTCAATAACTCAATTCCACCTTTACAATGTGTTAAGTACAAATGGGTGATCCTGACATTTTATTGTTTGAGGTAGCTATCAACTATTAGCCATTTTTATATGTGTGGCCAACTTCTTGTAGGAGCTCCATCTTGGCTTATACTTGAAAAGAGACAATCATCATCTCAATTGTATGCCTATGGCATTCAATATCTTCAAATATGGAGGAAATTTCAATTATTTTTTCCTTCCTCTTTATTTTTTTAGTGGAAATCCATTATTGAGACTCTTGCAATACCCTAGAGGTAAGAGCCATCTTAGTTGACCTCTGGGGGTGCACTACTAAGAAACCCTATGTATCACATGCATTTAAGGGGTATTTCAAAAATCCATTTGCGAAAAATTTTCCACCAATAAAAAAACCCCTCTTTACTTATGAACTTAGTGATTTTTTCCTAAAATTGAATTAAAAACCCCCTCCTATTATTGTAATCCTGTTAATTTTTTTTTGAAATTTTGAATCAAAATACCCTTCCTTTTGAATGCACATGGTATACTAAAATTTTGTGAGGTGAACCCCCTGAGTACTTAACCAACATGGACCTATGGCCCTCAAACATTAGCTCATGGACTTGCAAATACTACTTACCTTGGCCTACCATTCTCTTCCATATTATATTCTCCACTTGTACTAGAGGAATCTTCCTAGATCCTTGATAAATACATCTAGAATATGCCACCATATTGCTTGAGCTTCATAAAATTGAAACATTTTTATGAACATACTTTTCTTTGAGGGATTGGAAGACAAAAGGAATAGGAAATTGTTGTACCTTATATTATATCAAATTTGTTTTTCATTAACTATATGGTATTAAACTAGCAAAAAGATCACTAACAAAAGAGAGTAAAGAAGTAGCCTCCTTAAAAAGGTAGGCAAATAGAAAGATCACCTAAAATGGATATGGAAATCAATAGCCAAATATTTTTACTTCCAAGAACATATTAGATAATTTAAGAAAATCCCAATTGCTTGAATGGCAGTTTACAGACAACAATTACACACCAAGTCACACAGCTGGAAAGAAAGTAGTAACTCCCATTAGTAATGAATGCACAAAGAAATATGATGTCTTTAATCAAAGCGCTTAGTCTACAAATAACTCCTCTTTTGCATGTATATCATTTATGGATTCAACACAAATGTGCCCATATTCTACAATATCTATGTTCATCATGGAGTTAGACCAAGGTGGAATGTCAAGGAAAGATGCATAACAAATGTTTGGCTTTGCATTCATATTTTGGTTGATGTTGATAAACCTTGCCACATTTCCATATCAAACAAGACGAACTATTTATACCATATCCTTTATAGGGACAGTAGGGTCCTCTTAGATGGAGTACTTCTTTAGCCTTGGATGAACTCTACATAATTCTTTTCAATCTCTATAAGAGTGCTTGTCACCTCCATAATGGAGAATAGTAGTCCCTTTCTTGAGGGATTCGACATGCACAAATAATCCTAGGCTGGGCCCTATAATGCTTGACTCATGCACCTCGAAAAACACATTTTTGATCTGGAACACTTCATTGAAAACGATATGTAACTTTGGTCACCCAATTAGATCTTGTTCTAGTATGTACCTACACAAGCATGATTTGAGCATATATCTCTCTAGATCACAAAAGACAATTCATTTAGCTCCAAAAATAGTTATAGTCACTTGAGATAAAAACAAAGAACAATTTGACATTTGTACCTTCATAGAAAATATGCAGTTTGTAGTCTGTTTATGTGGGTCTTAGCAATGTGTTTCATGATATAGTGACCTTTGTATGTACCCTAGGTCTATAGCCAACTGAGAAACTTTCATAGGAATTCATTCTAGATATTTGTGGAGCATTCCTTAAAAGTTTTATTTGGGATGCATTGAGTTCAGGCACTTGGCCATCACCACCATGGATTTTGGCCTAGGATATACACCATTTGGTTTTGTATAACCAACTATATCCCTCTCTCTTAGTTGGTCTGCAAAACGAATCTTTCCTATTTTGTATTCCGATCCATTATTGCCATGCATGGTTTTCCTCCCTCCATTCATTAAGAACTTTTTGGATGAGGTTGAAATATTTATGCCCCTCCATCACATGCAACTATCCATACGGATTTGTCTTGATTGTGCTCTGCACATCTTAGCTTCATTGAGCTGTCGTAAGTAATGCATCCATTCTCCCAGTAGAAGGAAATATTCAATTTCATGGAGGACTAATGCAAGCAAGTCATCAAGAAGTATGCATCACATCCAAATGCCTTTGAGATTATTGCTAAGGATTTGAACATTCAAATCAACACTAACCTTGTCGAGCCTATTTATCCTCATCTTGCTATAAGTGTAGCATCCTTGGTGAGACCATATAACAAAGAAAGGGAGGCTCTCATTCACATAGTTTAGCAACTTTCCTACCAAATCAAGTATGTTATGCTCCATTGCAGTTGATCAGATGCCTATATTAAATCTTTGTAGCAAGATTTTTAGGAATTCAATGCACCTAGGATGAATAATCATCTGGTTATTTTTGCCATACATAATAGATGGATGTATTAGTGACTTGAACAAGTAGTCATGCAATAACAAGCCATTTAGGTCTTATATGATAGCCATCTGTGGCATATCCAAAGATATTGTTTGTGGATGTAGATCCAAATTCTCCTTGAAGTTGTTGGATTCTGACTTTTGTAAACTAACACGTGCTACATTTCATGCATGTTTGCAGCAACAATAATGTTATCTAGTATCTCTCCCAATGTTAAGTCACTATGTTCATCCATGTTATCTTCTAAAAGTATAGGATTAATCATATTCCTTGTAATTGTCCCCATTTTTGGTGCTATAGTTTCTTCTACACCTCCTCTATCCATTGCATCATTGATTGCCCCCATTTTGGATGGTATGTTCTCCTCTACATTTGATGTCTCCCTCTCCTTCCATACATCATTGGTCCCTGTGGGAGTTGAGGATAATAGAAATAGTTTCATTCTAGTTTAGAATATACAAGGCAGCATGTTTTGCTACATGTGAAGCAGTGTGGCTAAGGAGGATCTTATGGAACATGGGAGTGCAAGAGGATGAGGCAACTGTGCTGAGGTGCAACAATCAAAGTTGCATGGCCATTGCTAAAAATCCAGTGTTTCATGTGCACACAAAACATATAGAGATTCAGTATCACTATGTGCATGATTTGATCAAGGATGGGATAGTGCAATTGGTCTACTCTTCAACAGAGCAAAATGGAGCAGATATCTTCACCAAGGCACTCGGGAAGGATCAGCTTTAGGGACATCTTCAAAGACTCGGCATTGGGCTGAGAAGGTAGTTCACCTACAGGTGGTGGACATTGAGGGGGGGTGTTAGATATGCTCAATTCCCCATGCTCTTGGTAACCACCAGTGGTCCAAGGTGCTCAAGTTGTAAGGCCCCCATATGAGGAGAAGCCATGTGTGAGCCCAGGACACTGGATGGATCTCGACTTGCATGTGAGATGAGGTCTATCAATGAGACTGTTGATGGTAGAAAGGTGATTGTGTGGGAGCCCCTTATTCTTGTTGGGGCCTGGGGGCCAAGTGGCCCATTATTCTTGTTGGGGCCTAGGGGTTCAAGGCTGGGAGCCCCTGAGGCGACTGTATAGGGAATATTCCTTGAATATTCTATGGACGACTAGTCGGTTCCACCAACTAGGTTGACTAGTCGGCTCCACCGTCTAGGTTGACTGGTCGACTCCACCGACTACGTTGATCTGACTACCGCTCTCATAGCTATAAAGAGGCAATTTTCCAATCCATTGTATCATATCAATTCAGATCAGATCAGATCTTCCACCTAGTAGCTCTTCACCTAGTTTCTATCTAGATTGCCATCTAAGCTCCACTGTGGGAGCGTACGGGTGGACGGAGCCATCATTTATAGTACATCAGTATTGAAGGAAAAGCTTGTTCCTCTCCAATTTGTTGTGTACTCTCTATTATTTGTTCAATTTATGTTTCGCTGTGCCATGTAATTTAACATGGTATCAGAGCCCAGGCGGCTCTAACGATCAAAGAATAGAAGAGAGGCGAGGGCTTCAAGAGCATACAGAGTGATGACAATAGGAAGTGGCTCCATAGGAAGCGGCTCGAGTTCAGTAGCTGCTACTGCACCAAGAATCTAGGCATTGAGAATTCGCCCATCAACCTTCACTGAAGGCAAGCTAGATGGTACAAACTACACTCTATGGAAGTTTGAAATTACTACTATTCTGGATTCATATGAGCTTCTGGAGATAGGACTGTGGACTCACCAGAACCACAAGGAATCCCCAACCTAACAAATCTGGGGAGTATGATACCTCCTAATGCTGACCTTCTACAAGCTTGGAAATGCAGGAATGCAGATGCTCTATGTGCCCTGGTTACAAGTACTACTGATAGTGTTTTGACCTTGATTCAGCATACATCTAAGGCAACTATGGCCTGGAACATATTGAAGAGTTAGTATGAGATACGGAATCAGACAAGAATCCAGAACTTGGAGAATCAGCTCGCAGTTGAGAAGTTTAATGAAGGAGAGACAGTGGAGGTATTCATAACCCGAATCAAAAATCTATGTGACCAGATGGCTGGTGCTGGGATACAAAAGACTAGCGAAGAGCTAGCTCGACGGTGTCTCTGGATATGTCCACCAAGGTTTGATGGACTGGTAACAACGCTTAACACTCAGGTGAGACCCCAACCATTGTCATTTGAGGAGTTATGTGCTTTACTTATGGAGGAGGAATTGAGGCTTAAAGATCGAGATGGAGGCGGAAATGGGGATGCTGCTTTCTCTGCCACTGCGAAAGGCAAAGGTGGTTCCTCCACCAAAGGTGAGTCTCTACTAGTGGTGACAAAAAGAAGAAGGACGGTAAGAAGAAGTTTCAAGGAGAATGCTTCTACAGCAAAAAGAAGGGCCATATGATTGCAAATTGTTGGGTCAAGAAAGTAGATGAAAAGAATGGTATCCTAAAGAAGACAGATAAGGGGAAAGAGACAGCTAACATAGCGGAAGCAAAGTTGGATCTATTTCTAGCCATTGAGGAAGAGTGTTCCTCAGCTCAAGAAGCTTCAACCATTGATTCATGGGTATTGGATAGTGGTGCCTCCCGTCACATGACCTGCAAGAAGGGTTTATATTGTTCCATGCAGCCTCTACAGGAACCCATCACCATGACGGTTGGTAATAACGCAAAATGCCCTGTTGAGGGTATAGGTACAATTTCATTTGTTTTTGTAAATGGAGATGTTAAGAAACTATCTAATGTGTTTTATGTTCCACAAATCAATTAACCATGAGGTGAGGTTCAAGAAGACAAGAGCAAAAATTATGGATAGTGCAGGCAATCTTGTTGGCATAGGAGTAAGGAGGAACAACCTGTTTGAACTAAGTGCTCTTATAGCCACCACTGGAGTGGGCACAAGCAGTAGACTTTGGCATGATAGATTCAGCCACATCGGATTTGCAGTGCTGAAGGAGATGCAGAAGCAAGGTATGGTTTCTCACTTACCTGTAGTCATAGAAATCAAAGAACCGTGTGAAGCTTGCATGATGGGCAAGCAACAAAGAAAGGCATTCCCACAAGAAAGTAAGAATAGAGCAAACACTCCTCTAGAGTTAGTGCATGTTGACTTGTGCGGTAAGATGCCTACATAGGCCTTGGGGGGATCTTCCTATTTTTTATTGATTGTCGATGATTATAGTAGGAAGATGTGCATGTACTTTCTTTGTAAAAAGGCTCAAGCTTTTGGTAAATTTAAAGAATGGCTATAGCTTGTTGAAAATGAAACAGGGAGAAAAGTGAGGAAAATCAGATCGGATGGTGGTGAGTTTGTTTCTACAGAGTTTGGATATTTTTGCAAGAGCAAAGGGATCAAGCGACAAACGATGACACCACATATGCCTCAGCAAAATTCGGTTGTTGAATGCCGAATGCGGATCACGGTGGAGATGGGGAGGTGGATGTTGAAAGGTGCTGGACTGCCAAACCACTTTTGGGCTAAGGCTGTCAATACTGTGGTTTACATCCTTAATCACAGCTATACAAAGGGACTCAAAGGTAAAACACCACATGAGAATTGCAGCGGTAAGAAGCCATCTGTCTCCCACTTCAGAACGTTTTGGTGTGAATGCTATGTGCATGTACCAGTCAAAGAGAGAAACAAGCCACAACCAAAAAGCACCAAATGTATCTTCTTAGGCTATTATGATGAGAAGAAAGCCTATAAGTTGTATGACCAAGAGGCAAAGAAGATCATAGTGAGCCGCGATGTGGTGTTCAGGGAGTAGCCACATACAGTGGAGGCAGAGAAGAGCTCTTCCACTTTATCATCAAGCAAAGAGGTAATTCACTATAGACCTATCCCAAGAGCTATAAAGGAGGACGAAATATCAGATGATGATGGTATAAGTCACCAACTTGTTGTTACACCACCGGAAAAGCCATTGCTATGATGGGTAAGGTAGCTCTATGACCATGATAATCAGATGCCTATGTCTGTTGAGTAGGATGCAGATGGACCAAGGCAGTCACAGAGAATCGAGGAGCAAAGGAGGGCTTCTGCTCACATAGTCAATATGGCCTTAATGGTTGAGATTATTGTAGAAGTAGAGGAGCCTGCAAGTTTGGAGGAAGCACTTGCAAACCGAGATTGAAAAAATGTTATGCAAGTAGAATATGATAGCATCATGAAGAATGAAACTTGGGAGCTGGTAGATCAACCACCTAACAAAAAGGTTATTGGCACCAAGTGGGTTGGAAGGTAAAGTACAAGGCTGATGGGACTTTGGAAAAGTACAAAGCCATATTGGTTGCACAAGGATTTTCACAGGTTTAAGGGTTTGATTTTTAGGAATCTTTCACTCCGACTGCTAGAATGACCACTATTCGTATAATACTATCGGTAGGTGCTCATAAAAAGTGGCCCGTTTATCAAATGGATGTTACATTAGCATTCTTGAATGGTGACCTCAAGGAGGAGGTGTACGTGGCTCAACCACTTGGGTTTAAGGACCCCCATTCTGAGAACAAGGTATGTAAGCTGAAGAAGGCTCTATATGGGCTGAAACAAGCCCCAACAGCATGGTACCAACGGATAGACAAATGCTTTCATAAATTAAACTTCAAAAGATGTGCCTCAGATTCTAACTTGTATGTGTATAGGAAAGGTGGAAAATTTTCTATTATTGTTCTATATGTGGATGATCTCCTTATTATAGGTGACTATGAAGACATGATCCAGCAGACTAGAAAGGCGTTGAGCATGGAGTTTGAGATGACAAACTTAATAGGCTTGATGCATTACTATTTGGGGATTGAAGTCTATCAAGAGCCAGGCAAGATCTTCATCTCTCAGCAAAAATATGCAAGGGAGATCTTGAAGGCATTTGGTATGTCCGAGTTCAAGGAGATAACTACACCTATGGAGGTAAATGCGAGGTTGTCTATGGAGGATGCCTCACCACTAGTAGACATCGGGAGGTACAAGAAGTTGGTTGGCAGTCTCATCTATCTGTGCAACACTACACCAGACATTAGTTTTGTTGTTGGCGTTTTGAGCGAGTTCTCCAATATGCCCCGAGAGAATCATTGGAATGCAGGGATGTGGGTGCTCAGGTATGTGAAGGGCACTCTTGATTATGGCATCATCTATGGTACAGGCACTTCCTTGGTTGGTCATTGTGACTCAGATTGGGCTGGAGTTGATTCCAGGAAATCAGTTTCTGGATACTGTTTCTCTTTACGTTCAGGTATCTTCTCTTGGATTAGCAAGAAACAACCAACAGTGGCATTTTCTTCTACTGAGGCTAAGTACAAGGCAGCATGTTTTGCTACATGTAAAGTAGCGTGGTTGAGGAGGATCTAATGGCACATGGGAGTGCAAGAGGATGAGGCAATTGTGCTGAGGTGCGACAATCAAAGTTGCATGGACATTGCTAAAAATCCAGTGTTTCATGCATGCATAAAACATATAGAGATTCAGTATCACTATGTGCATGATTTGATCGAGGACGGCGGAATAGTGGAATTGGTCTACTATCCAACAGAGAAAAATGGAGTAGATATCTTCACCAAGGCACTCGGGAAGGATCAACTTCAGGGTCATCTTCAGAGACTCGGCATTGGGCCGAGAAGGTAGTTCACCTATGGGTGGACATTGAGGGAGGGTGTTAGATATGCTTAGTTCCCCACCCTCTTGGTAACCACCAGTGGTCCAAGGTGCTCAAGTTGTAAGGCTCCCATATGAGGAGAAGCCATGTGTGAGCCCGAGACACTAGATGGGGATCCTAACTTGCATGTGAGATGAGGTCTATCACTGAGATTGTTGATGGTAGAAAGGTGATTATGTGGGAGCCCCTTATTCTTGCTAGGGCCTTGGCTAGCCCTTAGCTGGGGAGTCCCAAGGGGGCTAGCTAGCCCTTAGCTAGCCCTTAGCTGGGGAGTCCCAAGAGAGCCCCCGAGGCGACGGTATAGGGAATATTTATTGAATATTCCATGGACGACTAGTCGCTTCCACCGACTAGGTTGACTAGTCGGCTCCACCGACTAGGTCGACTGGTGGACTCCACCGACAACGTTGATTCGACTACCGTCCTCATAGATCTAAAGAGGCGACCTCCCCTATCCATTGTATCAGATCACTTCAGATCAGATCAGATCTTCTAGCTAGTAGCTCTTCACCTAGTATCTGTCTAGATTGCCATCTAAGCTCCACTGTGGGAGCACACAGGTGGATGGAGCCTTCATCTGTACTACATTAGTATTGAAGGAAAAGTTTGTTCCTCTCTAGTTTGCTGTGTACTCTCTATTCTTTGTTCAGTTTTTGTTCTGCCGCACTGTGTAATTTAACAAAAGAATCGAAGCATACGAAACCAATAAAGGACCATAAAGTTCAACCATTACTATATCGCCTCTAGAAAGAATGTCCTCTTGGGAATGACACTAGTGACACTCTCTCTAAAAGGCCATAGAAAATGCTAATAGTGCAACCTTTCTCTCTTGACTCATAGAGAGAATGGCACTAGTGCCATGCTTATCTTGGGTTTGGCACTATTGCCATTTTTCCTATAAGATTATGGAGAATGCCACTTTCTCTTTATCCTCATTGGGAGGATAAATGGCACTAGTTCCTCTCCCTAATGTCCCAAAAGAGGTGTAATGAACATAAATCCATGCTCTAAAATAATATCTATTATATTACATCATTATTTTCTTTGTTACAGTCCAAGCACACAAGTGAAGAAAGCAACATCAAAATAAAACAATTATCCATAACCCCATAGAGTCAATACACAAGTGCCATTATCCAAATGATGACATGGAGAATGCTTATAACCTAGTTGGGAGAATGGAACTAGTATCATTCCCCATGTTCTAATAGATTTGTAGAAAGAACTGAAATCACAACTTTGACAAAATAGTTATTACAATACATCTTTGTAATGCTCTCAAAGCATGTAGAGTCTAGAAAGGAGCATAATAGTAACACCACTTCTATGTAACCTCATAGAGAGAATGGCACAAGTGCCATTCTCCAATGAGGCCATGTATAATGCAAATAGTACCTCTTCTGTATAACTTCACATTTGGAGAATGGCATTAGGGCCATTCCCCATGTCATTATATCACATTTTCAATCTATTTAATAGAATGAGAGAGTATATTAATTCATGAAAATCCATAAAAGTTATGATATTCTATTGCTAAAATTCTTTGAAACTATAGATATAAGGAATAAATGAGTAGATAAAACCCTTCTTTATCCAAATCCTCCAATGTGATATTTGGGATATCTGCAATTTCTAGTTCAGTCAAAGGTCACAAGGATTCACTACGGTGCTCACCCTCTTCCCATTCCTTCATCAATAGGTGAATCAGCTCTATGTTGTTGGAGAGGCCTCTCAATGTTAGACCAATTCCTAACATGGGCATCATTTGTTCCATGTGCTACACATATATATTCAACCTATGTCACCTATTGAGATGTCTTTACCAATGCAATCACTTTTCTTTTGCCTAACAATGCATGTAATGCCACATCTCCATTAGTAAAGAGGTCAATCTGTGATTATCTAGATGTGCCTAATCACCATAATCTTAACTTTTGCATATAACCTAGACAAGATCATATATCTTTATATTATATAGTTTTGAATGGGATTATATAGATGCACCTAGCTAGCACATCTTAATGTTGCCCTATTCATATCATCTAGTCAAGAATTTATCTTCATGGTTCAAGGCAACCGACATACATAAATATATGGTTGTTAAATCTATCATAATCTATCAATGGTTGTTGATACCTATGTAGATCTAGATCAGATAATCGCCACAATTCACATAGGAAAGTTGAACATATGACTACCACAACAATATTGGATTTGGAGGGCAACACTTTGGATCGACCTCATCAGCAAGAATGAGACTTAACAAGGTGGTGATAGTTGTTGTCTAACATTAGTCACTCTGTGCCATATGACACTGCTCTACAGTGTGACATCATTAAGAAAGGTCTTGTAAAATTTTAGAAATAAGCTCACTATCTTCATGATGTGTATTGTATCATGACACACAAACTACATTGTATATATCTACACTGTACCACTATTATACATTTTACTTGGACATTTATACAGTGGCTTGGGTTTTTATCTTGTACTTCCCAAGGGTTTTTTCATCCACAGCCAGAGAGCCTAGTTTGAGTAGGGGTGTTAGAGCTATGTATAGCTTGTCTTAACTCAACCTAGTCCTCAACTATATATATATATCTATGATACATGAATACACTCACTACTTCTGGGAGCAACCTTGTGTCCCACTCCTCTCCCCCTCTTCTTCCAACACAAGGTCAAGATGGTTATGAATTTCCATCCATTCCTCACTTTGGAGGTCTTGATGGTTAGTTATGGAGAAACTCTGAGAAAGAAGAGGGCTATGAAAGGTAATATATATTATGGGGTCACTGAGAGGTATCCTGTTCTTCTTTGAGTTGTTGAACCATGTATTATTAATATAGCACAAGTATTTGTAAAAGGGGCCTCAGATCAATAATCACAACATCATTAAGAACAAATTGAGAAATAGATTAGAATCAAAGAGCATGGATGCATGCTTGTATAAGGGTTTTAATCCAAGGACCACCTTTAGGAGGGTCTAATTTTATGCCAATTGTACAAGTGTGATAAATGTGGCAAAAACTTATAGACATGTGTACATTGATGTGGCATGATAACATATGATGACTGATTATGTTGTTTCATGCTAAATTTCATAAATAGATATCCTCGTGTTATGAACAAAATTTCATGTAGAAGAAGGTCTAATTAGATACAATAGTGATAATTACTGGCTCAATATATGGTGAGTTTTTTGGTTCAATTGTATCTTAGTATTCTCATTTCATATGAATGGTTGGCCTCCCTAATGACTACAAGAATTTAAGCTTTCTAGCTAAATTACATCTCAACATGGTGTGTGGATTTGAATGAAGAGTTGGCTTCCCCTTACATGTCCACTTTTGTTTTTATGAATGTATTAGAATTTGTAATTTGAGTTCTTATAACATGCCCATTCTTGTTTCCATGATTGTATTAGCACCCCACGTTCAAAATCTTAAATCTTAAATTTATTAAAACATTTGGAAATATGGATGAAGTTTTTAAAGGTCATTACGACAAAGAGTAAAATTGTAATGTGCTTTACGTGCTGAAATTGCCATTTTCATAAGGTACGAGGTAATCAAAGCATTTCAATTTTGTGATTGCTAGCCTCATCCAAAAAATGGGAAATGTTGAGCTGGCAGGTTTCTGATTATGCAACTACAATCTTTTTTGGGGAACAATGCCACGGACTAAAATTCCGGAACGAGGGAGATCCCGAGGCAGCAGCGGAGCATTCGGGAATCAGATCATTCAGGATGTCTTATCATCTATTATGGCCAATGGCCATTCATGTCCATTGCCCTCAGCGAACACGATTCGGCACGACGCAGCCCATTGTCCTCAAGTTCACGAGTTGTAATTTTACAGTACAGAGTCCAGACTACAGACTCCAGAATTAACGACTGCAGTCTGCGTGCGCCGTGACTTCTACTTTCAATCTTGAAAGAAGGTTCGCTCTAGTCTTCTCACTGCCGTCTTTCGTTCTAGTCTTCTCACTGCAGTGCTCAGTGCTCACAGCCTCTCACCTTAAAAGGGCTGATGGCATCATGAATCATAATAGCTTGGAAGCTAGTTCCCTGAAACTTTAAAAGGTGATTATTATTAGAGGCCATAAACTTTAAAGAGAATGAATCCAGTCGTCGACTGTGGACTCGTTGAGTCTGGACTACTCGTGAAGGGCGTGGGCTACTGCTCAGGAGTCGGAGTCAGGACTCTGTTCTCTCTGCTGACTGTGGACTTATTGTTGAGTCTAGACTCTAGAGGAGTCTAACACCGGAAAGACTCTACTACTCAGTTCTCACTGAGTCACTGTCCTCAGGTTTCTTCACTTCTTTTGATGCGACGTGAGAGTCAGACAATACACGAACTTAGTACACGCTAGATACTATACTCCAAGTAGAGCAAGGACTGTACACAGTACGAATCCCAAAAAGGTCACCTGAGAGACTCTCCATCTGTCTCTCACAGGTGACGAGAGCCTAGAGGGAATTCGCACGTCGATGCAATTTGGAAACGCCTCTGGAGTCGCTATCCGTCACTGGTCAGTCTATGGAACAGATCATTTCTTTACAGGAACTGGACGACCCGTGACGCACACTGCCTGAACAGAAACGCTTTGGACACCTATGGTTGGCATTCTTCTCATCGTTGGCACCTGTGAGTCGGACTTCTTAACTTAAGATTGCTGCTTGAATGCCAACATTAGTCGTAACCCTCCCCCCTGAGTTTAGAGGCTGTGCCTAGGGAGCCAAAAATGCCTCGCTGGTTGCACTTTGCCAAGGCTACATGCTGAAATAGTGGCCAATCGATGTCACGCTAGTCCCAGAGGAAGGGGCCGAAGCGAAGCTTGCATGAAGAAAAGGCTAAGCTCCACGCCAATCGCACCGATTACGCATTTTCAGTCGCGTGTAGGGATGCTACTGGTGCTATAAGAGCCTTTTCCTGGCAATTGTTCCCACAAACTGCCATTCTAACATAAAAAACCAGCAGCAGGCCCAAATCACAAAACCTGCAACAATACTGGCCGCAACATGTCAAAGTGACAGGGGCTATGAAATGCCCATTTCTCTTGTCTCCCATCATGCGGTGGTCCTTAATAGTCGAGACTTTTGAGCGAGAACCCTGCAAGCGTCAAGAAATTGAGGCATTTTGTGGCATATATGATGGCGGAGCAGCATGCGAGAACGAGAGCCTTTCAATGCCACCCCAAAATTTTGTTTGATGATGTATTAACACACTAATACAATGCTCAAGCATTTTGATTCGTTGGATGTCTTTGAAATTGGGTGAAACAACCTTCAAATCCATGCAAGGACTCATTAATGCTAGTCCTCTTTCAAACAAGTCTCCACGGGGACACACGTCTTCAAAAAAACTCTAGCATTGCATTACTTTTTTTAGTGCAAAATAATTCAATTAAAAGATAAAAACAATACAAAGATAAAGAAATTACTTTTTTGAGTGCAAAATAATTAGACCTAGCATAAGGGTATTACATCATAGAAAAGATATGGCTTACTGAGTAATTTTGGCTACACAGATAGGACTTGCCTCCATCATAGCCCTATGAAGCAACTCAATACAAAATTATTGCTTCTCTCTTGTGCGACATTAGAATCAGGTTTGCAATTGCATGTTTTCTCCTCATCAAATTTGCTTTTATGTATTGTTGAAGTGTGTGTGTGTATGTGTGTGTGGTGGCCCACCCCTAACCCAAAGGTTAAGACCACATAATGGAGAGTAAGCCCACCATATTATCATGCCTTCCTAGTGAGAAAATTATGCTTCTGTTAGATTGGTAAGAAACAATTTTACCAAATGCTACTCTTGTTAAGCTCTTATTATTAACATAGAATTAAGTAACAAGGCAACAATATATTTCACTCTTGCTTTTAGATATCGAACTATTATTTTTTAACTTATTGTCTTGCCTTTGGAACCTTGCTATAAATAACATACTACTATCAATAGAACTCTCTACATATAGCAAGTTGTGTATATAGCATCCTCTCTTCACTTCCTTCTTGTTGTTCCCCTCCTTTCACTCCTTCCACTCTGCTACTCCTCGTCGTTCTCTCATCACTTCCTTCTCGTCGCTCCATTCTCATCGCTCTCTTCTCTTCACTCTCTCTCTACTACTCCCAATGTCCCCTAGCAAAAAAGCTCTGATACCATACTTGGAGGAGCTGGACTGTCAATATTATGATATAAAGGATGGGGAGGTAGATTTACCATTACTCGCTTGGGCGCATTTATGTCCCTTCACACATGTCGAGGGCAAGGATCATTTTGACCAGAACAAGACCGATCGTGAAATCCTAGAGGAATCTATTGAGGAGATGCTAACTACATCCAAGACCAAGGCCACATGCCCAAGGAAGCTCCCTAGAGTAAGCAGTAAAAGAAAAAAGAGGTCAAGGATAAGAATAAGAAAAGAGACGAAAAAGGAGAGGGCAGCATTTCATCGAATACCAAACCATGAAGAATGTAATTATAGTTTATAAAGTACTATACTCTGATTTGAAGAATAAAATTATATTTTCTATTATATGAGAGGGATCCCTCTCTTGGATATTTGTTGTAACCCCTTGTATGAAAGACAAAGAGAGGGGGGAGAAAGAGGATGTGAAAATAAGAGAAAGGGGAAATAGAGGAGTGAAGGAAAAGAAAGGGGAAAGACAGGATGAAAGAGGAAAAGGCAGGGGAGAAAGAGGAAAAGATAGGGGAAAAGAGAGGAAATAAGAGAAGGAGGGGAGAAAAGAGAGGTGAAAAGAGAGGATGGAAGAGGAAAAGAGGGGAAAAGACAAAGGGAAAAGAGAGAAAAGAGAAGAGACAAGAGAGAAAGAGAGAGGATGGAAGAGGAGGTCAAAGAGACAAAGAGAGAGGGGAAAAGAGGGAGGGAAAAGAGAGGATGGAAGAGGAAAAGAGAGAGGGAAAAGAGAGAAAAGAGAGGACATAAGAGAGAAAGAAGGGGGGGAGAAAAAGGATGTGAAAATAAGATAAAGGGGAAAGAGAGGAGTGCAGGAAAACAGAGGATGTAAGAGGAAAAGAGGGGGGAGAAATAGGGGAAAAAAGAGAAGAGAGGGGAGGAGAGGGGATAAGAGAGGAAATAAGAGAACGGAGAAGAGAGGAAAAGAGGGGAGAAAAGAGAGGGGAATAGAGAGGATGGAAGAGAAAAGAGAAGGGAAAAGAGGGAGGGAAAAGAGAGAAAAGAGAGAAAATAAGAGAGAAAGAGAGGGGGGAGAGGGAGGATGTGAAAATAAGAGAAAGGGGAAGGAGAGAAATGAAGGAAAAGAGAGGCTGGAAGAGGAAAAGAGAGGGAAGAAAGAGGGGAAAAAAGAGAAGAGAAAGGAGAAGAAAGATATAAGAGAAGAGAGGAGAAGAGTGTTGAGATATCGAGCTCCACTCGTGATATGCCAGGGTGACCATTGTGCATTTATGTCATCGACTTGTTAGCTACAGATGCGGTTGGTACACTGCCCATGAATAATAGCTAGATGACAGTTATCCTTATGTACTCTAGTTCATGGCTCAATTAGTATTCCACCTTAGTTAGCTGAGTTTGGTTTGAGACCCACATATAGGGTTCTTCTATTTCTTTGTACTTGAGTTCTTTTGGCTTTCACAACTAAGAAGAGGAAAACTATTTTCAGCCTCCACCTTTGTGTGTATTCCCCCATTGTGTATGTGAGAAAGCCACAAGTAAGACTCCTTCCCTCTCTCCCACTATCTTCACATGGTATTAGAGCCTAGTTCATGGTAAGGAGCTCAAGAAAACAAACCAAGTTCATGGTGTCCTAGTAAGAGGACCAGTGTTGCTTTCCTTTTTCGAGTTTGGGAGCAAATCTCTATAGGTAGCATAGCCGAAAAGTGCAAGAGTGCATTGTCTCAGGTTGAGACACCCTTCGCGGTGTGGCGAGAGGGCAATATATGCTGCAGGTGAGGGTGAAGCTCTCGGTGACTTTATTTTTTTTGATTCGAGGCCATTTCAGGGCCCATTTTGAGGAGGAAGTTCTCTGAAGCAGTGAGAAAAAGACCCTATTTTTGCTGTGCGACCACTGCTCTGTAGGTCGGTGAAAAGTTACCACAGAAATTGCATCGTATGCCTGTGCATAGATATACTAGGAGTTACAGAGTCATCCTTATTGCCTGTTGATGCAAAATCGTCACTAGGAAGTGACTGTGTGGTCAAATACCACTTTTGTCAGTTTTGCAGATTTGCCCGTGTAAGGCAAAAGATGTGTTTTTTGCAGTGACATAATATTTTACAGTGTTCTGTAATGGCGTCTGATTCTCTTTCACGGATTGTCACTGAAAAGCTTGATAAGAACAACTTCCAAGCATGGAAGTTTAGAATAACGAATTTCCTTATGGGAAAAGGCTACTGGGAGTTCATTACAGGAAATGAAGAAGAACCAGTCCTTCCTAATGTTCCCAATCAATAGGAAATGCAGGCATTTAAAGGATGGCATGAGAGAGCTAGAAAAGTTATGTATTGGTTGTCTATCAGTATTGCAGATTCTATGATTGTGCATATTCAGGATGCAAGTACGCCAAAGGAGGCATGGGATACTTTGGCAAAAATGTACAACACAAATACGCGAGCCAAGAAAATGCAGCTCAAGCAGGAGTTGCACAATGTGTAGAGAGAAAATATGAGCATCAATGACTACCACATGAAGGTGAAGAAAAATGCAGATGCACGTGCTTCCATTGGGTCGCCAGTGGAAGATGATGATTTGGTTTCTGTGACCTTGAATGGTCTAGGAAAGGATTATGCATAGTTTCGGACATCCATTGCCGTCCGTGAAAAATTTCCTGATTTTGAGTTATTTGCTCTTCTAATTTCTGAAGAGTAGAGAAATGGTGGTGCATATTCTTCAGGAGGAACTTTAAAAGAAATTATCTTCTACTCAATTGCTGGAAGAGGTAGAGGCAGAGGTAGAGGAGGCCGATCTGGAGGCCATGGTAGAAATCGAAATATGCAGCAAACTCAAGAAAACCAGTCCTTTGGAGGAGGATGTGGTAACTCTAGAGGCAGGGGGAGCCAAAGAGGTCATGGTGGATGGCAAAGAGGCCAAAATGCAAACTGCAATGTTGAATGCTACTATTGTGGTAAAATGGGTTATATGGCTAAAGACTGCTACAAAAAGTAGAATGACATTATGAATGGAAAATTGCAACAAGGCAATTATGCATCCTCTAGTAGACAGGGTGATGACAGAAATGAGCATTTGTTTATGGTGCAGCACATGACCAATTCTGTGACAAGTGCAGAAGAAAATAATGATGTGTGGTATGTTGACTCAGGTGCATCAAACCACATGACAGGTCATGCAGAATGGATGTAGGATGCAAGGAAAATGGAAAGACCAGGATTTGTGGACACTGGTGATGATACTGCACATCCTATTGTGCAGATTGGTAAAATTCCTTTGTATATAAAGGATGGGAAAAAGAAATACCTATCTAATGTATTTCATGTCCCGAATATCACAAGAACCTGGTTTCTGTTGGTCAAATGGTTGAGCAGGGCTCGCTCGTCAGATTTAATCCTCATGGATGCTTTGTTGAGGATATGAAAAATAACGGTGACTTGATAGCAAAAGGAAAGAAGAAGGGTAGGATGTTTACGCTGGATGTGGACATGTCTGACTTGAGTGCAGCAATGTTTGCACATGGGACCGATGTAGTTGCAGATATTGATATCTGGCATAAACGCATTGGTCATGTTAATGTACAGTGACTTAAATCAATGCAGGCCCAAAATATTGTTGTAGGATTGCCTAAATTCAAGGTTGCAAAAATGCATAAGGTATGTGAAGCCTGTCAATTTGTAAAACACGCAAGGAAACCATTTTTTAGACATGTTCAAGAGAGTAAGAAGCCATTGGAATTAATCCACTCTGATGTGTGGACTACTAAAGCTGCATCTATTGGAGGATGTCATTATTTTATCACTTTTATTGATGACTATAGTAGAAAAGTTTGGGTGCATTTTATGAAAAAGAAAAGTGAAGTGTTTGGGCATTTCAAAGCTTTTAAAGCTATGGCTAAAAAAGAAACAGGCCTGCAAATAAAATGCCTAAGGTCAGATGGAGGGGAAGAGTACCTCTCAAATGAGTTTGCAAGGTTCCTGCAAGAGCATGGCATAAAGCAACAATATTCATGCAGTCATAACCCACAGCAAAATGGACTTGCAAAAAGGAAAAACAGGCATATTGGAGAGGTATCTCGGGCCATGCTAAATGAAAAAGACCTACCAGATTATTATTGGGCTGAAGTAGTTGCTACAGTAGTTTACATAATGAATAGAACTCCCACTACAGTAATACATGGCATGACGCCAGAGGAGATGTATACTGGTAGGAAACCAGATATTTCTCATTTGAAAATTTTCGGTTGCATTGCCTATGTTCATGTGCCAAATGAGTTGAGGTCCAATTTGGATCCTAAAGTTAAGAAGTGCATCTTTACTGGTTATTCTCTGTAGCAGAAAGGGTATAGATGCTATAACCCTTCTACTTGTAAGTTTACAGTGAGCAGAGATGTTGTTTTTTATGAGATGAGCAGCTGGTATAAACCAGTAAATGTGATTGATGATGTAGATGCAAAAATGATAATGCTGCACAAAATTCACAGTAGCAATCACAAAATATTAGTGGACCTATAGTGTCCTCTAGTAGTGGTTCACATACTTCACCATGGACAGGTAGATTGAGATCAAGAGAATCTCCTCAAAGCAATGTAGATAGTGGTATGCAGGTATCATGAAAAGGAAAAGAGAAGGTAGATCAGCCCATGTTTGATGTGAATGCAGGTCACTCTTATGTAGATGGTGAATCCAGTGGCTCAGAATAGAGCATTGATCATGAGTTGGGTATTCCTTCTATTGTTACACCTGGAGTAAGGAAGACCAGGGATGTTTTGAGAGCACCTGGAAGTGAGCCTATTTTGCACAGGTCTACTAGAGCTAGGTATCCTGTGGATAGGCTGAAATATGATGGATTTACAGCCACTCACTATGCCTATATGGTCAAAGTGATACAGGAAGCAGAACCCTTCTTTTGAGCAAGTCATGGGAAAAAAAAATGGGAGAAAGCCATGGATGAAGAAATGGATGCCTTGGAAGCAAATGCTACATGGCAATTGGTGCCTTTGCCTAAAGACAAGAATGCAATTGGCTATAAGTGGGTTTATAAGGTGAAGCACAATGCAGATGGTTCTGTGAACAGATACAAGGAAAGATTAGATGTCAAGGGGTATGCACAGACATATGGCATTGATTATGAAGAAACATTCAGTCTGGTTGCAAGGATGGAAACCGTAAGAGCATTCATTGCTATGGCTACATCAAAGGGATGGTCTTTACATCAGATGGATGTAAAGAATGCCTTCTTGCATTGTTATTTGCAAGAAGAGGTCTTTATGAGCAGCCACCAGGTTATGTTCATGCTGTTCATCCTGAGTTTGTTTGCAGGTTGAAGAAAGCCTTGTATGGCTTGAAGCAAGCACCTAGAGCATGGTCTGACAAGATAGGACAGTATCTTGTCACTATTGGCTTTCAAATTTCCAAGGCAGATTTCTCACTTTATGTGAGAAAAACAGAGAAAGGTATTATGCTGCTTGTCATTTATGTGGATGATTTGATCATCACAGGTGATAGTGATGAAGAGATCCTTCATGTGAAAATGCTATTGAAGCAGAAGTTTGAGATGAAGGATTTGAGAGAGTTGCATTATTTCTTGGGCATTGAGGTGATTAGATCACCAAGTGGGATACGGCTCTTGCAGAGGCAGTATGGATTGGACATGCTGTCCAAATATGGGATGACACGCTGTAAGCCTATTTCAGTTCCTTTGGAGCAGAATGTGAAGCTGAGCACAGATGCAGGTGAGCTTTTGGAAGACCCTACTATGTACAGACGCATAGTAGGAAGTTTGATTTATATGACTATTACGAGGCCATATTTGAGCTATGTTGTTGGATTGGTAAGTCAGTTTATGCAGGCTCCAAGGAAATCGCATTTGGATGTGGCTAGACGCATACTTAGGTATGTGCAGTCCACATTGCAGTATGGACTATTTTATGAGGCTGGGGTTCAGATACAGTTGCATGGATACATTGATGCTGATTGGGCTAGTAGTATTTCTGATAGACGATCTACCAATGGATATGTGTTCTCTTTTGGGAGTGCTGCAGTCACTTGGAGTAGCAAGAAATAGCCTACAATTGCCTCAAGGTCGAGGATAGAGGCTAAGTACAGGGGTGCAACAATGGCTACATGTGAGGTAGCTTGGTTGCATGAGCTACTTTATGATATGCATCAGTCTACAGATGGGCCAGTTGTCATTTATTGTGACAACATGAGCAGTATACACTTGGCAAATAACCCAGTCTATCATTCTAGAACAAAGCACATTGAGATGCATTATCACTATGCATGGGAGAAGGTTTTACTAGGTCTTATTGATCTAGTTTATGTCAGCACAGAGGATTAGGTAGTTGACATATTCACAAAGGCATTGGGTGCAGAGAAGCTGCACAAGTTCAGAGGCCTACTTGGTGTGCAAGAATTGGGATTGAGCTCGAGGGAGAGTGTTGAGATATCGAGCTCCACTCGTGATACGCCAGGGTGACTGTTGTGCATTTATGTCACTGACTTGTTAGCTGCAGATGCGGTTGGTACATTGCCCATGAATAATAGCTAGATGACAGCTATCCTTATGTACTCTAGTTCGTGGCTCAGTTAGTATGCCACCTTAGTTAGCTGAGTTTGGTTTGAGACCCACATATAGGGTTCTTCTATTTCTTTGTACTTGAGTTCTTTTGGCTTTCACAACTAAGAAGAGGAAAACTCTTTTCAGCCTCCACCTTTGTGTGTATTCCCCCATTGTATATGTGAGAAAGCCACAAGTGAGACTCCTTCCCTCTCTCCCACTATCTTCACAAAGAGCGGGAAGAAGAGAGATATAGGAGAAGAGAGGGGAGAAGAGAGGAAAAAAAAGAGGGGAGAAGAGAGGAAAAGAGAGAAGAAAAGAGAGGGGAAAAGAGGGGATGGAAGAGGAAAAGACACAAGATAAGAGAAGAGAGGAGAAGAGAGGGGATAAGAGAGGAAATAAGAGAGGGGAGAAGAGAGGAAAAGAGGGGAGAAAAGAGAGGGGAAAAGAGAGGATGGAAGTGATAAAGAGAGAAAAAGAGGGAGGGAAAAGAGAGAAAAGAGAGGAAATAAGAGAGAAAGAGAGGGGGGAGAAAGAGGATGTGAAATTAAGGGAAAGGGGAAGGAGAGGAGTGAAGAAAAAGAGAGGATGGAAGAGGAAAAGAGAGGGGAGAAAGAGGGGAAAAAGAGAAGAAGGGAAAATAAGAGAGGGGAGAAAAGAGAGGGGAAAAGAGGGGAGTGGAGAAAAGAAAAGAGAGGATTGAAGAGGAAAAGAGAGGGGAAACGAGGGAGGGAAAAGAGAGAAAAGAGAGGAAATAAGAGAGAAAGAGGGGAGTGAAAGGATGTGACAATAAGAGAAAGGGGAAAGAGAGGAGTGAAGAAAAAGAGAGGGTGGAAGAGGAAATGAGAGCGGAGAAAGAGGGCAAAAAAGAGAAGAGGGGAAAATAAGAGAGGGGAAAAGAGGGGAGAAGAGAGAAGAAAAGTGAGGGGAAAAGAGAGGATGGAATAGTAAAAGAGAGGGGAAAAGAGGGAGGGGAAAGAGAGAAAAGAGAGGAAGTAAGAGAAAGAGATGGGGGAGAGAAAGAATGTGAAAATACGAGGAAGGGTAAGAGAGGAGTGAAGGAAAAGAGAGGATGGAAGAGGAAAAGAGAGGGGAGAAAAAAGAAGAGGGGAAAATAAGAGGGGAGAAAAGAGGAAAAGGAAAGAGGGGAAAGAGAGGGCAAAAGAGAGGGGAAAAGAGGGGGGGAAAGAGAGGGGAAAGAGAGGGGGGCAAAGGGGGAGGGAAAAGAGAGCGCTTAAGGCCAATTTTGCCTGCACAAAAAGAAAAATAGGAAAGAGAGGAAGCACGCTCTTACCTGGAAATGATGTGTCCTAGCACCGGATGATCCTACTTAGAAGAGGAGGTGTTTCGTGTTTATTGCCCTATAAAGAGAGGAAACATACCATTTTAAGAAAACTAAATAGTGAAAGGAGGAGTTGGAGAAGCAACATTTCAAAGGGTACAGATTGAGGAGACAAAAAGAGGCCTATAAACAAGGAGAAAGAACGAAAACAATGTGTAGAGCTTTCATACTCTTCTCTTTCATGATTGTTTTTCATGTATTGTTTCTTCCTTTAGAGAAAAGAAAGGAAAAGAAAGGAGGAGAGAAACTTTAGAGAAAGGAAGGGAAAGTGAAAGTAGAGGAAGGGAAACAAGAGGAGAGATAGAAAGAAAGACAAAGAAACAAACAAACTTGAAATAGAAGGGGAAGAGACGAATTTTGACCTTGAGATGGAGCGAGAGCTGCAACAAGTCTTGTAGGTGTAGAGGGACAATGTAGGAGAGGATGGAGAGGTGGGAGGGGGAGGGAGGAGGCAAGAGTGAGGAGGCAAGGGTTGCAGGCGATTGCGAGCTAAAGAGAAAGCAAGGGAGTAGAACGTAAGAAAAATCGAATGGCATCACGAGACAAACACAGGTTTTTGGTTTTAAGAATTCGTCAGTACGGGCATCGGTATGAAAGTGGCTGTATAAAAGTATAGTATGGACGTCCATATGGTCGTCAATATATACCAATGCCCATACCGATGAACAAGGGTTTTTGGGGGGTTTAGGGCTTTTAGAGGGGCTTGGAATATTTTAGGGGGTGAGTGGGTGTTTGAAGGGATTTGGGACGGATTTGTGCCTCGTGATGTTTGGGGAAAGAGAGGGGATTAGGGGGTTTGAGGGAATCTGGGGGAAATTTTGTGTGTTTGGGTATTTGACTTGACTTGGGGATATGGTTGTGTATGTGTGCAGGTGGAGAGTATGAGTAGTGATAGCTCATCAGATAAGGGGCCACCTCCCGAGAGTTTGGAGTGGCTTCGTGAGAGATTGCCTTGTCCTTGCACGCATTGCATGCAAGGGGTTCGTCATCAGCACCATATTGTCAGCACCACTTGCAGATGTATTGAGAGGCACCACCAGAAGAGGGTATTGGTCGACATTCTAGTGCATCATTGGTAAACCAATGATATTTGAATGATTCATGGATATTATATAGCTTGTCCTTGTTGCACACACTAACCTTGAGTCATGATATTATATAGGATGAGGAGAGCAGCAAGGGATCACATGCACCACCACCATAGTTTGATCAATATCATCTTAAGGATGATCCTCTAGAGGAGGATAAGGGTATGGCAGACATGATGGATTCTTTTTTTGGAGGCATCATGGAAGATGGGAGTAAGATGTCTAAGCATGAGACCATGATGTGAGATTTGGCATCAACACTATTGTATGATGGTGTGAGGATGTCAAAACTACGATCTTGCCTCTCATTCTTGAATTTACAAGCAAATTATGGATGGTCAGATAGAAGTTGATGACATTTGGAGCCTTGATCTTAGTATCTCATGCATATAAATTGTTTTAATTAGTTAGCATCTCATTCACAAGTTTCTTGGATATGCAAATTGTAATAGGCTGCTCCAGAAGATGTTGCTTGTCCCAAATATGCTGCCTAATTTCATAGACAAAGCAAAGAAAATGTTGATGATGGTTGGGATGGATTATGACACCATCCATGCTTGCCCTAATGATTGTATTTTGTTTCGTCATGAGTATGGTGAATTGGTTAATTGTCTGAAGTGTGGAGCACAATGCTATAGATAGGACTTGCTGGGGGAGACGATCCCAGTGAAGGTCCTGAGACATTTTCCCATCATCCCCATGATACAAGACATGTTCAGATTCAAGTCCATTGCACAACTGATGATGTGGCATGCTACACACTAGTCCACCGATGACACTTTGAGGATCCCTGTAGATTGTGCTGCTTGGAAGCACATAGACAAGATGTGGTCAGACTTTGCAAGAGAGCCATGCAATTTACATCTCGGGCTCACAATGGATGGCATGAACCCTTTCGGGTTATGCTCCACATCTTGGTCGACGTGGCCCATAGTCTTGATGTACTACAATATCCCACCATGGCTAGCAATAAAGAAGGGACACCTCATGCTTTCCCTACTTGTGCCGAGAAAGTACAAGGCCAAAAATATGGACATGTACATGGAACGCTTGAGATCAAGGAGTTGCAGACCCTATGGAGAGGCATACGTGTCTTTGATATTTCTAGAGCCCCAAGGCAAGCCACAGACATGTGTATCAGGGGGATTTTGATGTGGGCCACGCATGACTATCTAGGATTTGGGGAGTGTGCAAGTACATGCTTTTGCATGATTCTATTGTGGTGTGATCTATCATGTCTAATTACCCATGTGTCCATGCATATATGTAGGACTTAAAACACAAGGGTACTATGCTTGTCCTATTTGTGGACCTAGTTTGAATGCACGACACTGCAAAGATATGTCATTCATGAGGAAGATGGTTTATGAAGGTCATGCTCAATATTTTTCACTTGATCATCCTGCACGTGAAGGTCAACCTGATCCACCACGGGTCCATAGGAAGGCAAGTGACTGGATTCGGGATTGGAGAGCTAATATTGAGGAGTCTAGGTATGGACCAGCTTTCTATCTTTCATGAGCTTCCATATATTGGGGCGAGTTACAAATTAATCACCTCTTGGATCCCATGAATATCTTCAAGAATGTGGGGGCCTCTATTTGGGCACACTTGGTTGGTGACAAAGACACAAGGGAAGTGCGAGAAGACTTGAATGAGATGGGTACGATGCCTTACTTGTGGCACTAAGAGCATTTGCGTAGAACTCTACAGTGTGGTTCTACAACTCAGGAGGGTGGCTTAAGAACCCAAGAGCGTCCTCCTAGATCCATGGCAAATGGAAGTGGGGACTGAAGGTATGATACGAGCCATAGAGTAAGTAATCACCATCAGCCCACATTGAATAAGCTCCTAAATGAGGGGCATCATTGATGTAAGACAATTTGGAAAGTGTTCCACCAAATTAAGCACAAGACTGGGAATCATCATGTATTGAATTTGGAGATGGATTTTTATAGTGCATACACTCTAATGTCAAGAATTCATAGTTCAGGAGGAGACGAAGTACATGATTGCTTTGTGGGAAGAAGTAATTGGAGAGGTTGAAGAAAAACAAGAAGAGGAATCACAAAAGATGGCAAAAGATTGTGAGGGAAATGGCAACAACAAGGGACGACGAAGAAGGGAAGGTTTTGTTTTCTGGGGATAATTTTTTATTAATAGGTAATAGATGTGCTAATTTTTACTTTTTCCCAGGTCCTCTAACCTTAAGTTGGGCCGTAACCTTAAGTTTGTACAAGGATATAAAGGCACACACGAAATTTGAAAGGAGGCTAAGGGCATCTATGTTTGTTTGCTACAATAAAGATGAAGGAGGGGCAATAAAATAGAGAGCTTCAAAGCCAAATCATTGAAGCTCTCACGATACTTTATATTTGATAGCTTGAGCTAGGAAGCAGTGCAATTCATCACAATGTTCTGTGGGTGGCAATCATGTGCATCATGGAGACAATCCAATCTAGGAGATGTTACCAAACACTTGGGATGGCTAATGGTCCCTGCATTGGGGATGGCTAATGGCTAATGGGATGTTGCCAAACACTTGGGATGGCTAATGAACATGAGAATCCATTTCGGGTTATTGGTCCCTACATGGATTTCATGATTAGATAGAGTGTTTAAAAACCAAAATTTGAGATTTTCCTACATCAACTTGTAAAGGATTGATGCATTTCATGATTTTCTACGAAGAAATATAGATTTTGAAGGGGTAGGCTAAGAAATTTGACAACTTTGGCCATTTCAATGTCAATTTTTGGCAAATGTAGGAGGAATATGACCGCGGCAGAGAAGGCAAAGTTGGTCGGGACATCATGGGGTGTCCAAAAATGCAAAAACCCACCATGGCATGAATTTGGCCATTTGGACACCCTTCAAATGGCCAAATTCGTGCTGTGGTGGATTTTTGCACTTTTGGACACCCTATGACATCCCGACCAACGTTGTCTTCAGCGTCGCGGTCAAATTCCTTCCACATTTGCCAAAAATGGATATTGGAATGGCCCAAATTGTCAAATTCCTTTATCTACCTAATTGAAATCCATGTGTCTTTATAGATGCATCAACTTCAACATAGATAAACGTGGAAAAGAAAATATTGACAAAGTAACTTAGCAAATGATAGTTGGTCAATATGACAACTGATGTGCCTTGTAGCACAGCTTTGGTAAGACCCTTAGGCAATATATTCTCTATATAATTTCTTGCGCTTTGGAGTAACCTTGTAGGTTGGCTATGTCAATGTGATTTTTAATTTAATCCAAAGGACTTTGATCTTCCACTACATCACCTTGTAAATTTTCATTTTCTTTGTTTATCTTGCCTTTGGAGACACCTTTTAGGTTAGCTATGTCAATGAAATATTTGATTTCATATCACTGAATCACCTTGAAATAATTTGATGCATTGCATGAGAAAAGATATATTTTGAAGAGGAATATAGAAATGTCATTTTCTATGTTTTCTTAGTCATGGATGTTGGCTATGTCCATGTATCTTTAATTTTAATTTTTAGGTTGGCTACTATATCACCTTGTAAAGGATTGATGCACTTCATGATTTCCTATGAAGAAATATAGATTTTGAAGTGGTAGATGAAGGAGTTTGGCAACTTCGGCCATTTTGATGTCCATTTTTTGCAAATAAAGGAGAAATTTGACCACGGGGCAAAAGGCAAAGTTGGTCAGGACATCATGGGGTTTCCAAAAATGCACAAACCCACCACGGTGCAATTTGGCCATCTGGAGGGTGTCCAGATGGCCAAATTCATGCCGTGGTAGGTTTGTGCATTTTTGGACACCCCATGTTTGGTGTGAACAACTTTATCTTCTGCGCCGTGGTCAAATTCCTCCTACATTTGCCAAAAATGGTCACCAAAATTACCAAACTTGATTGAGAGTATTATTTTGACTTGGAATATTCATAATATTTTCCTAAATTAATTTTACAAAAATATATATACAAGTAATAGAACTTAATTGCATGGAATATGAAGAGAATAGTAAAATAGCTATAACTTTTGCGCTATAACTCTGATTGCAAATTTTTTGGGTTCAAAATCAAGAGCATGACTAGCTCTATGATATTTAATGTCCATTTTTGGCAAATGTAGGAGGAATTTGACCTTATTTTTCCCCGAATGTTCAAATTCAATGTAGAAGAGCTTCAAAAATCAGTCACAAGTTGAGGGGGTCATAAATTTGTAATTACTTTGGATACGAATGAATGAAAAGGGACAAGTTTGCATCTAAAAGGTTCACCTCTCTACACAACAAACTTAGAGGTAGTGTATTCAATACTCTACAATTCAAGGCGACATTACCTTATATTGAATTAACAACACATTCAAAATTCCAACCATGACTCAATCAAAATTATTGCTTATGACATGTATCTTGCAAGGAAGAGAATGTGATAAAATGTACATTTTTGTATTATAATCTCTCCATTAAAATACAAAGAATCTTCATAGCCTATACCTCCTCTTTGCTACCTCTAATACATAGAAAAAAGACGCTTTTGAAATCCCCAAGTAAGATCCTAATACTAATACCATTAAGGCTCTCCTCTCAGGGTAGTTGGGCACAAAGTTTTTTACACCATTGCCAATGGGATACAATGCAATAGGGGAAGCCATGTGATGTGGATCACAATGATCAAGCTGTCAATACTTTGATGAACTTCAGTAGTTAAGTAGGCCATTCTAAAAATTGGATGTGGAAGACCACAACATATCCTCCTGGTCAACTAATATAGTGCACCAATGAGAGATGTCAAATGCCTCCTGCATCAATTCAACAACCATTACATTAGCAAACCTAACAAAGTACATTACATTGAAAGACCATAAAATATAATTCAATACATAGGATGCTTACCATCATGGCATTGTCTCCTTTAATGATGCAAGCAAGGCAAATAGGTATAAACTGTAAACTTTAGACATGAAAACTTTATACATATTACTTGAAAACTTTCTAAACGAAACCACACAATAAAACCATCAAAATAAAATTCATCAATGCTTTTAATGTCCTCCAAGTCATGAAGAAAAACTATGCAAATTCCAAAATTCCCAACCTACAATTTATGGACAACTTGTACTAGTCAAACACATTGTTTGATGTTGCATGAGGGATAAAATGGACATTTTCATGCATTTCTCTAGATTCTTGCCTGCTATTTCACCATTTCAAGTAAAGTTGAAGGAATATACATTTTGTTTTCCATGACTAAAAGGTATTCCTGCACATAACTTACAGACAGTCCATTGTCAGTTATACCAAAGATTCCACTACTTCCCACTCCTACGTTAAAATATGATCTTGTAAAGAAGATAGGCAAGGAAGGTACATAGTCTAAGAAATACATCCTTCCTCTTGGGAAGCTTATGTGGACCCTTGGCAAAACCTTCCATGACTATCTAGTTAGTCAATCTGTAAGTTCAAGTCATCCAATGCATTTTTCATGTTCTAGAACACACTAGAGCTTACAATATTGTCAACTTCTATCACTTTCTTCCTGACCATGCCTCTAGAACACACTAGAGCTCACAATATTGCCATCTTTGGCCACTTTGGTCACTTTGTTCCTGACCATGCCTCTACAACACACTAGAGCTCACAATATTGCCAGCTTGTGTCACTTTCTTCTTGACCATGCTTCTAGAACACACTAGAGCTCACAACATTACCACCTTGTGTCACTGTATTCCAGACCATGCCTGTTGGGAAAACAATAGCTGTCGGAGAGGAAGGAGCAGTTGTATCCTATATGAGAAGGAAAAGAAAGAGGGAAAAAGCTCTTGTAGGAGAGCAAAGAGTTGTTGTAGTAGAATCACAGTGAGCTTGCCTATGAATGATTCAACTGGTTCCCACTCCTCGAGGTCCGAAGGGTAAACATTTGCCACCATGAATAAGAGTTTTTAGAAACCAAACACAAAATTTCCAAATGGACTCATTACACTTATAGGTGAAAAAGGTACATAGATAGAAAGGCTCATAGTGTGATGGTATCCTAGATTGATTGAATGATGGAGGAAGCCGTATATCTTTTCCCATGCAAACATGTTGCACTTTTGCAAGGCATCCTTTCTTCGAAGCTTATGTGGACCTTTGGCCGATCCTTTCATCACTATCCAGTCATTTAAGCTATAGGTGCAAGGGATCCACTCATCCAATGCATTTTTGGTGTTGTGGAAGACACAAGAGGTCACATCATTGCGTGATCTTATAGCCTTTCTCCTCACCATGCTTGCAAAGGTTGCAATAGCAAGAATGGGACTCCTACACAAGGCAATGTAGCTCCAATAGAGGCACAAAAGAGGGAGAAGGAGAGGGACAGAGTAGTAGCAATAGAGGCATAGGAGAGGGAGAAGGAGAGGGACAGAGTAGCTCCAACAAAGGCACAAAAGAGGGAGAAGGAGAGGGACAGAGCACCTCCAACAAAGGCACAAAAAAGAGGGAGAAGGAGAGGGATAGAGCAGCAACAACAGAGGCATAGGGGAGGGAGAAGGAGAGGGATAGAGCAACAGGAACAGAGGCACAGGAGAGGGAGAAGGAGAGGGATAGGAGCAGCTCCAACAGAGGCACAGGAGAGTGAGAGGGGAGAGAGAGAGAGAGAGAGGAGCTGCAACAAGCAGGCCAGAGCAAGAAGTAGAGAAAGAGGGGGAAGAGGGAAAATGCATTGGATTTGGTTCAAATCTGAGTGATTGGGCAAGCTGGACTAGAACAGTGGCAGGCAGAGACCCTAGACAGAGGGAGGGGAGAAGAAAAATTTGCTAGAAGGGCCGTACCATTCCATTAAAGGCAGTTTTGGGCTCATGTGAGGGAGATGCACCTGGTAGGAGGGTCAAACATGGGTTAAGAGGGGGGGGATGGTTTGGGTGGTCCCTAGTGAGAGTGCTCTCAACGGAAGCAAGAACAGAAGAAGGAGAGAGAGAGAGAGAGACAGAGACAGAGAGCCACACAAGTTTTGGTGGGTGCAGAACCACCCTAATCTTCTTTTTCATTCATTTATATATGTGTTTGAGTATTGTACATAACCGGGGTAAAGGCACAATGATCTTTAACCCCCACAACCTCCCACTTAAAGGACAATGTACCTTTAAGGGAGAACAACCAGTGAGCATACTATCCAATGCCCATCAATACACGACAATACTTAAACCGCTGACTAGGTAGACTCTTCGTCAGCATATCTGCAGGGTTATCATCTATATGAACCTTGACAAGCTCTATGCGCTTGTCCTCAAGTACCTCCCTAATGAAATGGTACCTGACCTCAATGTGTTTGGTCTTTGCATGAAAGACCAGATTCCGTAATAGCTGAATAGCACTCATGGAATCACTATGCAATGTTGGTACACCTGTATGAATCCCCAAATCTCCCACTAGCCGATCAAGCCATATAGCCTCCTTGCAACCCGTTGTGGTTGCAACATACTCAGCCTCTATGGTAGACAAAGAAATGCACTTCTGTGCACGAGACATCCACGACACTACACCACCTGCAAAGGTGAACACATAACCAGAAGTGGATCTCCTACTATCCACATGCCCTGCATAGTCTGAATCTGTGTACCCAAGTACATGCATGTCTCCTTTACCAAAGCAGATGCACATCTTCTTGGTACCCTTCATGTACCTCATGATGCACTTAACTGCCTCCCAATGCCTCTTTCCTGGATTAGCCATATACTGGCTAGCAACTCCCACTGCAAATGCAATGTCTGGTCTAGTAGCTATCATAGCATACATAAGACTCCCAACTGCTAATGCATAAGGAACCTTGGCCATCACGACCCTTTCCTCATCTGATTTGGGACTATCTGTATGACTCAGTTTCACATATGGAGGCAATGGAGTACTCACTGCCTTCCCCCCCTCCATATTGAAACGCTGCAATACTTTTGTAATATTGCCACACTTAGAAACTTGACTTCATTTAAAATAGCCATGTGTAAATATTATTTGGTAGAGATGCATGAAAAGGGTTATGGATTGTCATAATTATTTAGTAGATAGCATGAGGAGTTAATGTAATGCATCCCTCCCCCACCCCTCCCAATACCACATGGTTGAGAATGATGCCACTCTAAATAGAACTCATATACACAATACATTTCAATAATGTTTTTATGCACTTGTTTGTGCATACGCATGTGTGTGTGGATTTCAATAAATACACAAGCACCTACATCTATGTATGTGTACATGGCTTGTATGTGCGTGGATGTTCACTATAAGAATATATATCATATCAAAGAGAGAGAGCTTGGGTAAGATGTTGAGAAGTTTCCTCTAGAAAACAAAAGGCACATAGGGATTCATGTGCACACATTCACACACGTGCATAAGCATGCACACACACACTTGCATGCAAGTGCACGCCCGTGGATACACACACATATGAGAGAGAGAGAGAGAGAGAGAGAGAGAGAGACCATCCAATGCAAATACCAAAGACTTAAGGGGTTTGCAATGGAAACTCTTATTTCTTGCATTTCAAGAGGGTAAAATATAGTAGGGTTTGCAATTTTTAAAAACATTAAATTTTGATCTAAATATATATATTAAAGCATTTGGTTGAGATTTTATATTCTGGTGCAGCACTACCTTCATAGATTAATTTTTCAAAATGTCTTGTGTTTCTAAAAAATTAAAAGTAGCCGAATGTACATGAAATTTTAGTTTGACTCCTTCATAGAAGATTGTACGTTCTATGTTGCTTCTCGGAACTCACATTTGTTTACCCATGATAATATTTACCTTCACATGTTGAATTTAGCTTTCAGTGAATGTAATTATTAGTAAGCCTTGTTTTCTTAAATGACATATATGCTAGGCATGACACATGATTTTGAAAGTATTTATATACATAGAAAAGAATCTAGATTGTCTTAAGAACTATTGAATATGGCTTACTTCCAAAGAAACTAATTATAAAACTCTTTTAAATGTTGGTCGATTTCATAAGTTAAAATTTCATCAAAGTCTTTGTAAAAGTACTGTAATTTTCAAGAAAATTGAGTATGCATGTACACCGAGTTCAAGTAACTTACAACAACTTATAACAATCACATTGACATTCGAGTGTATTACACCATTACATGTGTAAATACCTTCATTGTGCTATATAGTTACTACTTCCCTTTTTCTTTGAAAACTCTCTCTCTCTCTCTCTCTCTACCAAAGGGCACAATTTAGTTGCTTTCTTGCTAGGGCTAGCCATTACTTGGAAATATTTTTGGGTCCAAATGACTCTCTCTCTCTCGCTCTCTCTACCAAAGGGCACAATTTAGTTGCTTTCTTGCTATGGCGAGCCATTATTTGGAAAATTTTTTGGGTCCAAATGACTCTCTCTCTCTCTCTCTCTCTCTCGCTACCAAAGGGCAGAATTTACTTGCTTTCTTACTATGGTTAGCCATTACTTGGAAATATATTTGGGTCCAAATGATGAAGGATTGAAAAAATTTAACAGATGCATGAGAAAAGTGTAACTCAAAATTTTCATTGATATTTTCATCTACACTCATCTACATTAGTATCAATATTTACACTAGTACTAAATTATTTTTTTGTTGGAATACCAAATGGTGGATGACTTAATATTGACATGTACACTGTCATTTATTAAAGCAATTATATAGCTGACTATACTTAATACTATTCCAACACTTACATTCTAGGAAAAATTACAAAAATCTGTTCACAAGTCCTCCCAAAGTTATAATGCATAAAATTTTTAATCATTTTGAATTATAAATGCTAAGCACATTGACATCAAGATTAAGGTTGAAAGTACCTTCATATATCAAACGAACAAATTAAATAAAAAACTACATAATTCAAGTAAAACCAAAAGGGAAAAATATTAAAAGTGTTCTCCATGTTAAATTAGCTCAGAAATAGCATTTACATTAAGGGATCAGGAACTTTGGGGGACCACTAGTGGACTATCAATGAAGGCCTCCCAAAAGTATCGAGTCCTAGTTGTCACTAAATTGCTTTGGGAATACTCTTGGGATCACGAGGTCTCTATCACAATCACCTCAAACAAGCATCATAGTCCTCAGGATAATGTATCCATCATTAGTCCAATTGTGGCCTTACTTTTTGGAACTATATCATAGAAGTACTTTAGAAGTAATAGGGATGCTTCACTTCAATGCTCATTAGTGTATTTCTCGTGAAATTTGTAGATATATATGTCCTTTTTAACCCATTTGATTAACCTTGTAATTAAACCATCATCGACCAAATAGCTACATATGATTAGTTAGTTGATAGGAAAAACCAATACAAGGGGTTCACTAGAGTATATGTAAGAAAGCATGGGTGTTTAACAAAAGGTGTTTTATTTGCTTTTGAAGTTACATAAATATATGTACATAAGGTTTCTGAGGGGTACTTAGTGACCCATTCTATTGAATGAACAAGATAAAGGGGTTTTTGGCCCCCAAGACAAAAGTAAGCTCAATAATAATAATCACAATCACCCTCAATGCTTGATCTATTCTAAAGTATGCTATGTGTTAGATTCAATGATACAAACCCATGTATCTAATGTGGTATTGGGAATGGATGATGATGTCAGCTCTAGGGAGTTTGGCTTGTTTTTAGATTGTAGGTAGTCTAGTTTTAAGATTCCAAGGAGGCATTCTTGGTTAGTATACAGTTTTTGGACCTGGTAGTCCATTTTTTGAGATTTGAACTTAGGACTTGTTAATTATTGGGTACCCTTTCTACCACTAAGGTAATCAAATTAGTTTTAATAAAAGTTAGTAGAGTGTATGAGTGCTTGGGGCCATATGAACACTTTACTATTACAATGACGTTTGGCATCATTTACCATATGGATATACCTTGCCTGGCACAACTCTCCATCTAAGAAGCCCTATTTAGATTGACGTTTGGGGATATGCTTGGTAAACCCTTGCCTCCACAGGAGTTTTTTGGCATTGTTGTGGTAGGGAAAATTGGGATAAGTTTATGAGATTTGATATAGAAAGTGCTCGGTATGAAAGAAATTTAAAATGATGCGCTCAAAAGTGCTTTAGCTTTAATTAAGAAATATGTTCTTTCAATGCAAAGGGTTTTGTTTTCTTGGGGAGTTATAGAGCTTATACATACATACATATGCAAAATTATAATTAAAAAATGAAAATTTCCAAACAAAAGTGGTACTTGAATAATCTCAAAATCTATACAAGGACTGTATATAGCCTATGAAAATCCACAGAAAGGGGATGTTTTAAATACAACTTGAATGGTGCTATATGGGTGTACTATTAGCCGGGAAAAGAAATCGAGACTAGAGGCTAGAGGCTAAGCATGGCGACGCTCAAGGGCCATAGAGAAAAGGAGATCATGAGGGCGAACAGTTGTCATAGGAGGGAAAAACGAATTAGAAGTGGAGGGAAGGAAGAGGGAGACTATGACACAAGGGGAAAAGGAGAGGGGGAAGAGAAGCATATACATGATAGGAGGAGGAATGTAGAGATGGAGACATCAAGGGAAGAGAACCATACTTTATTTGAAAGAAGGGATGAGAGGGAAATATCAAAATACTAGCTAGGTGGCTTTACAAGAATGAGCGTGTCTCATCAAGGAATAGCCCCCTCCTTTTATAGCCAAAAGAGGGGGTCTCTCCCAATTAATGTATCCTCCCACATGCATGGTGTGTGTGGAAAAGTCTCCCATGTGGGCTAGGCGGTTACGCACTCTCAATTGTGTGCGACAACCCTTTGCCTCAGTTTTCCACATAAATCAAGCCCCATATCTCAAGTCTATGATACTCCCTTGCTCTCTTTCCAATTTTATAATATGTTCAAACCTCTAAGAGGACAAGTGGAGGATTGGCACAAGGAATCTTGCCACCTCATCCTACTTTCCCCATTATTTAACTTGCTCTCTTGGACCTTCTATACCTCCCCCACATGGGCCTATCCCATATGGAGGGAATAACTCAATATAATATCCATCTCCACCTATTTTATATTGCTTCTCCCATAGACTTTGGGCCATATCTCACTAAATGCAGCCTAGGTGGAGGGGTGGCACATGGAGGAGCCATGCCACCTTACATTTTAAAATATTACTATCATGGATTATGTACAACACACCTTATGGGTCCTCTTACATGGAAGGGTGGCACATGGTCATGCCCTGCCACCTCAATCTTGGGCCCTATAGACACCATATCTTATTATACTATTGCCACATATACAAACACACATACATATTAATGCCTTTTTCCTTAGACAATTTTATCCATAATAGTACACCCCAACAAAGTGTATTAAGAGAATCCTCAGTTGCCATGAGTGGTGTCATGAGCTACATGGTTGAATGTCTTAGAAAAAGAGGTCATGCCAATTCAGATCCTTGAATTTCATGGCCCATAAGTAGATTGAGGATTAAGTCAAGATCTATATGAGAGGATAGAGTTGGAAGAAGACACCAAGAAAGACTAAGGGGACCTCCTCTTTGAGCAACTAGACCTAATCCGAAGAAATTGCAAGTACTCGCCTAAATATAAAAGTAAGAAGAAAGCTGGGATCCGTCCTACACATCTAATCCAAACAGTCCAAGGACATACATATCAATAATATATATGATTAAGGAGTAGTAGTGTTAGGTACTATGAGTCCAATATCACCTATGAACATATAAACATTACTTGAAATGGAGTTTCCACCCACGTTTGAGCTTCTTACTCGCCCTATTCCAAGTTTAAAAAGGCTTAAATGTTAACCTATGTTGACAAGAACTATGGACTAGTTTTCTAGACAGAGGTGTACTGATTGGAACTAGCATGGACCATGGTTTGTTATTTGGTAGTAGCTGTGTAGCATACCTAAAGAATGTATGCACAATGAGCACTTTGTCGTAGTTGTATTGATTGATCATTTGATTATATAAGGTTGTGTATGCCAATAACCTATGCAAAAATAAAGTGGAGATGCTATTCTTTCATATTTTTTGAGTGTTTTCTACTATTGAATCTGAATCTTTGGGTGAATTTATCGATTATAAATCCACAGTAGGTGGATTAGTGTATAGAGTTTTGGGTCTAGGTCTCATAATGGGCTCTTAGTTGTGTCTACACTGCACTTGAATAGGGAGAGAGTTCATTGAGCCCGACCGTCTCATTCTTCAGTTTCACATTAGTTGTCTAATCGATATCTTTCATCTCACATTAGTTGTCTAATCAAAATCTTTCGTCTCACATTAGTTGACTAATCAAAACCTTTCAGTCTCACATTAGTTGTCTAATCAAAATCTTTCATCACACATTAGTTGTCTAATCGAAATCTTTCGTCTCACATTATGGTCCTTAGCATGTCAAAGGACACTATCTAGTCACATAGCTGAGAAAACATTGCCTAAGTAAACTTTGGAGAAGATTAACAATTCAATAGATTACACACAGAATACATGGATTACATCTCAACTTTAGACTCCTTTCCTTCATATTACATCTCAAGGACTACTTTCCTTCAGGGGGTAGGTTCCACATTGCTCTGAGTAGGTCGCCTTTTTGAGCTCCTTGGTTGTTGCAAGCTCAGTCCCCCTTGCTCCTTTCCTTGCTCCTCTCTAGAAGGGGGCTGGTTCCTTCCTTTAGGGGCCCGCCCCTCCCTTCATGTCACTTCCTCTTTCCTTGATTTGAGCCTCCTGGTTGCAGGCTTGACCCTTCTCGCTCTTTCTTGAAGGGGGCTGGTTCCTCCCTTCATGTTCCTTTTTTTTGCAGTCAGGCTCGGCCTTGGACTTCTTCAATTTGAGCTCTTTTTCTTTTGTATTTTTTGCCCAAATGGCAAATTGAGCTACATCATCTACTTTCTCATCGTAGATAGCTATAGAGCAGGCAAGAACATTTGATATGTCCGTGACTTGGGTAATGGCAAATGGCATTCTCTACATAGCGATCTTGCATGCACAAACACCCCAAAGTAAAAAATGTGCATAGGGTGGTAGCATGCATGCCATCGGATCGTGCAATCATCTATAATGGGGGTATGGTAGACCATGCATTTCGAACCCTGCTGCATAGTAGGACATGCATCTGATTTAACTATTACGGCCATCAATACCACAGTCTTGCTCTCTACATGATGAAGTTTCTTCTTGATTCCTTCCTTTGTCATCCTAAGGTTGCGGATGCTCTCCGTCATCTCCTCCACTGTTTGCTCACTCTGTAATAGTTTCATCTGAATCCCTCAGCATCTGTCAAAGCTACTTAAATTTCTCAAAAACATCAAAAGGCTTCCAATCTAGTTTGGAAATCTCTGAAGATGATAGACTGCTTTTCAAAACTATCAAAAGCCATGGCAAGCGCGTGCACAACCCTATCGTAATCTTGTTGTAGAGTTATGGATCTTACTCTTTGAATGTCCAAGAGTGTTTCAGAAAAACAACCCTCATCGTGGCTGTTGCTGCCTCAGCTTTCTCTTGTGCCTGCTGCAAGGCCCTCAATTGTGCCTCCTCTACCTTGTCTAATGCACCTTCCCTCAGAATTTTCTCAAGTTGCACTACCTTTATTGCATCAGTGGCTTTCTCTTGTAGCAAAGTCACCTTCTGAGACATCTTCTTATCGTATTGCTCCAAAATCCCTTTGAGGGTAGATGCCATCAGGTGCATTGCAACTCCAGTGGACTGAGATGACAATTGGAATTTTCCATCGATGCAATTCTTCAAGTTGGTTATCATGCTCTTGGAGATCGCCCTTGAGAAAGATACATCATGTCCTTTGAGTTGCTCTACTACTGCTTGAACCTGCCATAACTTCATGGTTCCTCTCGTATTAGGCATTAGGGGAGAATTGGGGTCTCAAAAGGGCCTCCAATTAGTGTTTCCTAATTTCAAGGGATTAGAGAGTGATTTAAGGTGTACCAATGAGAGTGCTAGAAGGTGTGGGGCCATGGTATGTTGGGGTGGAGGGTGGGAAAGCCTGTAGAGAGCCCCTATTGGTTGCTCCCCTTACACTAGGTGTGGGGGTTAAAGGTCACTGTGCCTTTACCCCGGTTATGTACAATACTCAAACACATATATAAATGAATGAAAAAGAAGATTAGGGTGGTTCTGCACCCACCAAAACTTGTGTGGCTCTCTGTCTCTCTCTTGTGAAGATTGTGGGAGAGAGGGAAGGAGTCTCACTTGAGGCTTTCTCACAATCACAATGGGGGAATACACACAAAGGTGGAGGCTGAAAACAGTTTTCCTCTTCTTAGTTGTGTAAGCCAAAAGAACTCTAGTACAAAGAAATAGAAGAACCCTATATGTGGGTCTCAAACCAAACTCAACTAACTAAGGTGGCATACTAACTGAGCCACAAACTATAGTAGATAAGGATAGCTGTCATCCAGCTATTATTCGTGGGCGGTGTACCAACCGCATCTCCAGCTAACAAGTCGGTGACATAAGTACACAACGGTCACCCTGGCATATCTCGAGTGGAGCTCGATATCTCAACACTCCCCCTCGAGCTCAATCCCAAATCCTGCACACCAAGCAGGTCTCTGAACTTGCGCAGCTTCTCTGTGCCCAATGCTTTCGTGAATATGTCAGCTACCTGATCCTCTGTGCTGACATAAACTAGATCAATAAGACCTAGTAAAACCTTCTCCCGCACATAGTGATAATGCACCTCAATGTGCTTTGTTCTGGCATGAAAGACTGGGTTCTTTGCCAAGTGTATACTGCTCATGTTGTCACAATAAATGACAACCGGCCCATCTGTAGACTGATGCATATCATAGAGTAGCTTATGCAACCAAGCTACCTCACATGCAGCCATTGCTGCACCCCTGTACTCAGCCTCTGTGCTCGACAAGGCAACTGTAGGCTGTTTCTTGCTGCTCCAAGTGACTGCAGCACTCCCAAAAGAGAACACATATCCACTGGTAGATCGTCTATCAGAAATGCTACCAGCCCAATCAGCATCAGTGTATCCATGCAACTGTATCTGAACCCTAGCCTCATAAAATAGTCCATACTGCAATGTGGACTTCACATACCTGAGTATGCGTCTAGCCACATCCAAATGCGGTTTCCTTGGAGCCTGCATAAACTGACTTACCAACCCAACAGCATAGCTCAAATCTGGCCTGGTAATAGTCATGTAAATCAAACTTCCTACTATGCGTCTGTACATAGTAGGGTCTTCCAGAAGCTCACCTGCATCTGTGCTCAGCTTCACATTCTGCTCCAAAGGAACTGAAATGGGCTTACAGTTTGTCATCCCATATTTGGACAGCATGTCCAATCCATACTGCCTCTGCAAGAGCTGTATCCCACTTGGTGATCTAATCACCTCAATGCCCAAGAAATAACGCAGCTCTCCCAAATCCTTCATCTCAAACTTCTGCCTCAATAGCATTTTCACATGAAGGATATCTTCATCACTATCACCTGTGATGATCAAATCATCAACATAAATGACCAGCAGCATAATCCCTTTCTTTGTTTTTCTCACATAGAGTGAGAAATCTGCCTTGGAAATCTGAAAGCCAATAGTGACAAGATACTGTCCTATCTTGTCAGACCATGCTCTAGGTGCTTGCTTCAAGCCATACAAGGCTTTCTTCAACCTGCAAACAAACTCAGGATGAGTAACATGAATATAACCTGCTGGCTGCTTCATAAAGACCTCTTCTTGCAAATCACCATGCAAGAAGGCATTCTTTATGTCTGTGCATACCCCTTGACAACTAATCTTGCCTTGTATCTATTCACAGAACCATCTGCATTGTGCTTGATCTTATAAACCCACTTAGAGCCAATTGCATTCTTGCCTTTAGGCAAAGGCACCAATTCCCATGTAGCATAAGGCATCCATTTCTTCATCCATGGCTTTCTCCCATTTTTCATTTCCCATGGCTTGCTCAAAAGAAGTGGGTTCTGGTTCCTGTATAACTTTGACCATATAGGCATAGTGAATGGCTGTAAATCCATCATATTTCAGCCTATCCACAAGATACCTAACCTTGGTAGACCTGCGCAAAATAGGCTCACTTCCAAGTGCTCTCAAAACATCCCTGGTCTTCCTTACTCCAGGTGTAACAACAGATGGAATACCCAACTCATCATCAATGCTCTGTTCTAAGCCACTGGATTCACCATCCACATAAGAGTGACCTGCATTCACATCAAACATGGGCTGATCTACCTTCTCTTTTCCTTTTCGTGATACCTGTGTACCACTATCTACATTGCTTTGAGGGGATTCTCCTAATCTCAATCTGCCTGTCCATGGCGAAGTATGTGAACCACTGGTAGAGGACACTCCAGGTCCACTGATATTTTGTGATTGCTGCTGTGCATTCTGTGCAGCATTACCATTTTGTGCATCTACATCAATCATCACATTTATTGGTTTATACCAGCTGCTCATCTCATCAAAAACAACATCTCTGCTCACTGTGAACTTACGTGTAGAAGGGTTATAGCTCTATACCCTTTCTGCTGCAGAGAATAACCAATAAAGATGCACTTCTCAGCTTTTGGATCCAACTTGGACCTCAACTCATCTGGCACATGGACATAAGCAATGCAACCAAAAATCTTCAAATGAGAAATATATGGTTTCCTACCAGTATACATCTCCTCTGGCGTCATGCCATGTATTGCTGCAGTGGGAGTCCTGTTCATTATATAGACTGCTGTAGCAGCTGCTTCAGCCCAATAATAATCTGGTAGATCTTTTTCATTTAGCATAGCCCGAGACACCTCTCCAATATGCCTGTTTTTTCTTTCTGCAATTCCATTTTGCTGTGGGGTATGACTGCATGAATATTGCTGCTTTATACCATGCTCCTCCAAGAACCTTGCAAACTCATTTGAGAGGTACTCTCCCCCTCCATCTGACCTTAGGCATTTTATTTGCAGGCCTGTTTCTTTTTCAACCATAGCTTTGAAAGCTTTGAAGTGCCCAAACACTTCACTTTTCTTTTTCATAAAATACACCCACAGTTTTCTGCTGAAGTCATCAATAAATGTGACAAAATAGTGACAGCCTCCAATAGATGCAGCTTTTGTAGTCCACACATCAGAGTGGATTAATTCCAATGGTTTTTTACTCTCTTGAACATGCCTAGGAAAAGGTTTCCTTGCCTGTTTCACGCCCTCTCCCGCAGCATATACTGCGCTCTCGCCACACTGCGAAGGGCGTCTCAATCTGAAACAGTGCACTCTTGCACTTCTGGCTGTGCTACCTGCAGAGATTTGCTCCCAAACTCGAAATAGGAAAGCAACACTGGTCCTCTTACCAGGACACCACGAACTTGGCTTGCTTCCTTGAGCTCCTTACCACGAACAAGGCTCTGATACCATGTGAAGATTGTGGGAGAGAGGGAAGGAGTCTCACTTGAGGCTTTCTCACAATCACAATGGGGGAATACACACAAAGGTGGAGGCTGAAAACAGTTTTCCTCTTCTTAGTTGTGTAAGCCAAAAGAACTCTAGTACAAAGAAATAGAAGAACCCTATATGTGGGTCTCAAACCAAACTCAACTAACCAGGGTGGCATACTAACTGAGCCACAAACTATAGTAGATAAAGATAGCTGTCATCCAGCTATTATTCGTGGGCGGTGTACCAACCGCATCTCCAGCTAACAAGTCGGTGACATAAGTACACAACGGTCACCTTGGCATATCTCGAGTGGAGCTCGATATCTCAACATCTCTCTCTCTCTCTCTCTCTCTCTCTCCTTCTTCTGTTCTTGCTTCCGTTGAGAGCACTCTCAACTGGTATCAGAGCCCGGGTGATCTACCTGAGCGTGCGTGAATGCTTGAAGCTTAGTAGCTCTGTGGGAGGAAGGAGAAGCTCTGTGGGAAGCTTTGTGGGTGACTTTACTTGCATCCGAGTGTGCAGAGACCTTGGAGAAAACTTTGGAAAAGTCACTTTGGCTTTGCGAAGTGGTTTTGAGAGCCTATTAAGTGTTTTTCAAAGAAAAAGTCGTTTTTTGAGCTTTTCCCTATTCCGTTCGATGACAGAGACTCTGTATTGACTTGTAGAGGCAACTATTGCTTGCTTTTGGTGTCGAGTTCACTTCAGGAGCTTGGAAACACCTTCATTCTTGAATCTGGGATCATTTCATTAGATTTCTGACTCACTGTGTTAGTTTCTGCGTTTTTTGCCCGGGTGTTGGAACTCAAGTTTAGAGCAACCATTTGCAGATCTGTCGGTTCCGGTGGACTCAGGAGGTCTAAAACTTCTATGTTGCTCATCATTCGCACTCTGATGGAGTTTATAAACAGCTCTGTTTCCAAAAATGTTTTTCAGTCCATGTGTTGGACCCAGTGATTGAGACCACGGTTTCCAAAACTGTCTGTCCCATTGCATTTCGGACGCCCAAAAACCCCTACCTATCAGTTCTTGCATGATTCGGTGGAGGATTTTTAGAGTTATAGATCTCTGTGTATTCAATTTCGTCTCTCTATTATGCATTTTTCATTCTAAGGTTTTGAAACCTTAGATTTGTGCCACATGGCAGTGGATAAGTGTTGACTCCCATTTCTCACTCATCAGTTGGGATTTTGGAGTTCTAGCAGAAGAGAGATATTTGTAGATTTTCTTGCTGAGTCCGATTATGCAATGGCACCCATGTTTTGAGGCATCTCAGGTTCTATTTTCAGTAGCGGTCATTACCGTGGGACTATGATTTCTTGAGCATACCTTATGCAAATCACTGTGGTTGCAGTTTGAGCAGTGTGCGCTCATTCGTGGTATGCATTGGGTTGCAGTGGATGATTTACAGGCCATTTGGATGCATTACGGTCCTTATTGGATGCGTTGATAGGCCCAAATTGCCTTGTGGGATGCTATTTTTATGGACGCTTTGCACATGGATGCTATTTTATGGTGAGGGACAGCTTTGACACATTGCAAGTGATGCACTGATAGTGCTATGCTCTCTTGGATGAGATATTATTGATGCATATACTAGTGGACGGTGTTTATGCTTGAGTCATTTGGCACTTATTGGCATTTTCTTTTGGGCCAGATTTGCTCATATGGATGCATAGTATATGCACATGAGTCAGATGCATCTTTTTGATGCTTTGAGCTTTGAATTTTGGTGATATTTCACTCTATTGTGGCATACACATTTGGGTGCACCTAGAATTTGGTGTGATTCTCTCTTGCAGGTACTAGCATTTGGGACTTTGTTTCATTTGCATCATGGCGTCCTCTTCCATGTCTGAAAAGGAGTTTTGCAACACTAAAAAGTTTGATGGGACAAACTTTTCTTTGTGGAAAGAACAAATAAGGGATGTGCTTATTCAAAAGAAGCAAATTAAACCCTTGGCAGGGATTGAAGCTAAGCCTGCAAATATGTCTGAGGATGATTGGAATGAGTTGGATGCATTAGCAAAGTCTACTATTAGACTTCATCTTGCAGAGTCAGTTTATTTCACAGTAGTAAATGAGCAGACTACGGAAGATTTGTGCAAGAAACTGTGTGCCACTTATGAGAAGGAAACTGCCTCTAATAAAGTTTACCTCATGAAGAGGTTGTTTGAGCTGCAGATGAAGGAAGGGGTCTCCATTGCTTCTCACTTGAATGAATTCAATATTATTTTCAGCCAGCTTCAGGCTCAGAAGATGAATTTTGATGCGGAGACTAAGGCAATATTTCTCTTATGTTCATTGCCATCCTCATGGGATACCTTCCGTACAGCTGTCAGTAACTCTGCACCTGGTGGAGTACTGAAATTTGATGATGTTGTGGGTAGCTTGTTGGCTAAGGAGATTAGACGGAAGTCTATGGATGGCAACAAGCAGGATGCAGCCTTAAATGTGCAAAAGGGCAGATCACAGTTCAGGGGGAAGTCCTAAGAAAGAGGGAAGTCTCGTAGCAAATCCAGGGCACGGAACATTGAGTGTTACCACTGTGGCAAGAAGGGCCATATGAAAAAGGATTGCTACAAGCTAAAAGAGAGCAAAAGGATAAGAAAAAGAATGCAAATTGGGATGCAAATCAAAAGGAAGAGAGTCCAAGGGAGGACAAAGGAAAAGTGAAGATCGAGGAGATCAATGCAGTCACACATGATAGTGACAATGACGTTCTCTTCATGTCTAGTTTATTTGTAGAGTTGCTTACCACTTCAGATGATGCATATTCCCAAGATTGGATTTTGGATTCTGGTGCTTCGTTCCATGTTACTCCCCATAGGGAATGGTTCTCCACTTATGACAGTGGAAAGACAGGTTGTGTGCATCTTGGAAATGACTATGCAAAAGGGGTCTATGCTTTTGGCCAGGGGTGCCAAGGTGGGACTTTGTATCCCTTACATGTATCAGGGGTATTTGATCATGTTGTTACAATAACCGAGAAGCCAAGCACTTCTTTGTGGCATTGTAGGTTTGGGCACATGGGCCAGAATGGAATGAAACTCTTATGCCGTTTGGGTTATGTACCACATTTGAGTTTCTCTGATTTTAAATTTTGTGAGCATTGTCTCTATGGGAAGCAGACTAAATCAGCCCATAAAAGAAGGGGAAAGAAAGAGTTTGAAATGCTTGATTTGGTGCATTCAGATGTATGTGGTCCCATGCCTACACGGTCATTAGGTGGGGCTGAATACTATGTGACATTCATTGATGATGCAACTAGGAAAGTGTGGGCTTATGCTATAGCTCGGAAGAGTGATGTGTTCCAGGTATTTCAGAAATGGCTGGCCTTGGTTGAGAATCAGTCAAGTAGAATGCTTAAATGCCTACGGACTGACAATGGTGGAGAGTATCTCTCTCATGACTTTCAGCATTTCTGTGATACATGTGGGATTAAGAGGGAGCTCACATCCCCTTGTACTCCAGAGCAAAATCCGGTTCCAGAAAATATGAACCGTACCATTCAAGAAAGGTTGCAATGCATGCTTTCCAATGCAAGTCTTTCTGGTGGTTTTTGGGCCGAGGCAATGAAGACTACAGTGCATGTGATCAATAGATCACCTAGTAAGAGTTTGGATGGTGGTATTCCTGAAGAGGCATGGAGTGGCAAGAAGCCCTCTTACTCTCATTTGCGTATATTTGGGTGTGAGGCATATGCACATGTGCCAAAAGAGCTTCGAAAGAAGCTAGATCCTAAGTCTAGGAAATGCATCTTTCTGGGTTATGGTGAAAGTGGAGAGATGGGCTATCGTCTCTGGGATCCAGAAGCAAAGAAGATCATACGCAGCCATGATGTGGTCTTTAATGAGAAGAAGATGCATAAGGCACCCATGAGGGATGTGGAAATGAGGAGAATCACTTTCCAAGATGTGAATCCACCTGCATATGTTGATAGACAGCAAGCTGTCCATGCACCAAATGTGCAAGAAATGGTACCACCAAGTACTCCCACAGGTATACAATCAAGGGTAGATGATGGATCATCTATTGGTGGAAATGATGAGCCAAATGTGGCTGATATGCAAGTGGGACAGCAAGCTGAAATGCCCTTGAGAAGATCATCTAGAGTGTCTAGACCACCTGATTAGTTTGTTCCAAGGGTAGACTATGTGATGCTTACTGATTGCGGGGAGCCTTCTTGCTACAGAGAGGCTATGATGCGTGAGGATCAATGCAAGTGGGAGTATTCCATGCAATCAGAGATGAGTTCGCTTATGAAGAATAAGACTTGGGACTTGGTTTCTTTGCCACATGGAAAGAAAGCATTGCCATGTAAAAAGAGTCTACAAGATGAAGGTCACAGGTCATGATGTGCCTAGGTACAAGGCCCGTTTGGTTGCTAAAGGGTTCAAGCAAGAGAAGGGTGTGGATTTTGATGAGATATTCTCTCCGGTTGTGAAGATGACCACCCTTAGATGCATGCTTGGACTAGTGGCATTAGAGGATATGGAGCTTATGCAAATGGATGTCAAGACAGCTTTCTTGCATGGGGATTTGCATGAGGAAATTTACATGGTGCAGCCGGAAGGCTTTGAAGAAAAGGGCAAAGAGCATTTAGTTTGCAAGCTGAAGAAGAGTCTCTATGGTCTTAAGCAAGTGCCTAGAGAATGGTATTAGAAGTTTGATGCTTTCATTCGGTCCCAGGGTTTTAGAAGGAGTGAAATTGATCACTGCCTCTACACTAAAAGGGCTAAGGATAATAGCCTGATAATCTTGGCACTATATGTGGATGATATGCTATTGGCTAGCAAGAATACTTATGAGCTAGATGCATTAGAGGCCAAGTTGCATGAGGCCTTTGATATGAAGGATTTGGGATTTGCAGGTCATTTGAAAACATTGCTGCACTCAATTCAGGCATGTCTGCATCCAACGTAAACATCCTGCCCTTCTTCTTTCCTTTTGCTATCAAGCGACCATTATTTTTCATATCCTCAACAAAGCATCCATGAGGATTAAATCTAACCTGCAAGCCCTGCTCAACCATTTGACCAACAGAAACCAGGTTCTTGGTGATGTTCGGGACATGAAATACATCAAACAAGTATTTCTTTTTCCCATCCTGCATGGACAAAGGAATTTTGCCAATCTGCACAATAGGATGTGCAGTATCATCACCAGTCTCCACAAATCCTGGTTTTTCCATTTTTCTTGCATCCTGCATCCATTCAGCGTGACCTGTCATGTGGTTTGACGCACCCGAGTCAACATACCACACATCATTGCTTTCTTCTGCACTTGTTAGAGAAGATGCTATTGTGTCATTCTCCCTAGGAATATCCATTTACCCCAATTGCTAGATGCAAAAGTTGATTGTTTGAATTCTTCAATGGATTCTAGCTCTAAGCTAATTCTGCTAGACCCTAGAGGATTCCTCACTAGAATCTCAAAATTTCTAGCACATAAATTATTTCCATTGAATTATATCCTTTTGTAGAAGATGCCTCACAAAAAATTACTTCTTTCTAGGGATTCCATATTCATACAAAATTACTTCAGTTGTTAAAGCCGATGCACTTACATGGAATGCTAACCATTCCTACACATGCCAATTTTCTTGTAATTTGCCCTTGCTCTCAAGATCTCCCTTTGACAATTTTGGCAGATGCATTACTCCTCTACACCATGAACACTTGTCTATGTGGACATGAATGGAATCACATTCTATTATTCATCACTTGACATGAACATCATGCTAATGATGGTCTAAACACAATGGAAATTGGGGTCTTTTAGACATTACTTCTAGATACTACTTGCATTCTCGGGATTGGACTTGGATACCATGTTGCCCTTCTCACATAATGTGAATGTAAGGCTATCCCTTACCTCAACTTCCAAGCCCTCTCTTGAGTTGAAGCCTCTCTCCTTCTTTCCCCCCAAAAACAAAACGTGGAGGGAACAAAGTCACATTAACTGTAGAATTTTGCACAATGTTAAAGTCCTAATCGCTGTACACACTGGCAGTATACTACATAGGCATTAATCTGCAAGCAGATTACAACCAAATATTTCTGGTTATTTTTATTATGTAATTTTTCGTCTATAGCAACATGCCATGACTCTGATAACATGACTTCGAATGCACTTGCTCGGCCTCCCCGTCTCTTCTCTCTCTCTCTCTCTCTCTCTCTCACACACACACACACACACACACATACACGACACACACAGGGTTCATTTGCTGCCTAACATAAAGTTAGATAACATCAAGTACGTTGTGCATTTGATGAAAATTAATACGACTGCAAAAGCGCATTTCCATCTTTGCTGGTATTTTATCGTCCATTTCTTCCCAAGTGCAGATTTGAAGCTTGCCACACACCTTCGAAAGCATAAAAGTAGGAAACCGCTGTCATATTTCGTTCCAACAGACTAATATTCTCTTTTTGATTAAACAGGTTAGCAATATGTTTGTGTTGCTGGATAAAGGGAGACCTATCTTGATTTACAGATTTCTGGTAGTTGGCCTGAATGGCTAAATAGACATGCATATTACTACCACAAACAGAGCCATCAGTCTAACTTTATCTCCTTGAGTGCCTGTATGACTAAATGGGATTCATTCATGTTTTAATTCCTCCTAATATGAAAGTTTCAAATAAAAAGTAGAATAGACTTACAGTCCTACCATTTCAAACCCCATTCCATCTTCTCGAAAACCCAAATGACTGAAAAGTTTGCATGGATGCAGCATTTTAGCCTGACAAACCCAGCTCATTGACGAGGAGGTAACATCTTGATAAGAAAAATCTAAACTCAAGCTACATATATAAACTTAGCAGAAACAACAGAATGAACTAAGTGAAGTGATAATGTGTGGAAGGAAAAAGTGGTAGAAATTATATAAGTTAAACCAAGTTATAAGGAGATCTGATTCAGTGTTAGATAGTCAGATGCAATAAAAGGTCGTCAAAGCAAGGCGCAACATCAAAATATCAATGAGAAAGAAATCATTTGACCTCAGAAGATTGCCTCAGAAGAGGTGAGTACTTCACAGTCAATTTCAAGCTTACTGTCACAGTCCTCTATTTCAAATAACAATAACACTAGAAATAACCCCCAAACCTTCCTGAATACCTCCAGCAGGAAGAGTTCTGGAATCCACCACGATCTCAAAAAAATGGCATCTGTGCACTACAAAGTAAGGCAAGATATTTAGGGGTATTCTAGTGCTGCAGAGCGAATCAATGCAGCTACAAAGACTTCCAAAGCGCTGAGCACAGCAGTGTAGCCTGTAACCCTGTTAAGTGGAAGACCATCTCCAGAAAAGCTTTATTGCTAATCAGCAGCTTCTCGACAGCGATGCATCCTACGCTCGTGTTTGGTTCTTTCTGCTTCTAACTAAAGCACTATTCTATACTTTCACAACTTCAGTGTCTGAACATAATCTCTCATAACAGGCTCCAACCTAAAACATACAAGGTCGTACTCCGAACTAACAAATGCCAATGTCTAAAAACTAAAAATAAAAGAAAGCCATCTTTAGTCGAGTCACGAATCATCCGACTCCCCGTGCACATTCAAATTCTGCTACTCTTTTGTAAAACTCCTATTCTACATGTGATGAACAGCATGTGCCCGAAAAGTAGCACCCTTAGCACATTATTCATATGACTTTTACACCATAAGAATTTGCTGACCTTCATGATTCGTCATACGAGGGCCGATGGCACGGGGAGCCTCCCTCACCACCGTCATGTAAATAGGTCAGGGACGCTAGCACCTGCCTGGCTTTGCTGCTATGCACTGAGAAAAGGTCACAAAACTCGCAGTGGGATTGTCAATAGGGAGGCCGAGCTCCGGCCGCTGCCCACGCATAGACATCCTGAAATTGGCCGTTAGTAAGCAGATTGGGTGGGACGTTGTAGAGGGCCATACTCGAAGGATCATGCAGCTGTGGTGGCGGTGGGAGGGCGGAAGATTGAGGTGCACCAGGAGCCTGCATCTGCAGTGGTTCCTCTTCGTCCAATGGCAGGCGGTCATAAGATGCGTTGAGGAAGGAAGCAGCCATTACTACGACAGGACCGGAGGCCACCAGAGCACCCACAACGCTACCACCCACCACTTGGCCTTGGCCTCCAGCCAAATAGATCGTCAATCCCGTTGCTCCTGGCGGGGCAGGGGGAGGAAGGAAGGCACCTGAGAGCGAGAGAATTTCGAAGCGCCCGTGCAAAGTAACTGTTGCACCTGGAGCTGCAGGCTGCCTGAGAGTAACGTTCGTGACAGTCCCGCTGCCGCTGAGTATGCATATTCCTCGCTGCCTTCTGCGCGCGAACGTTGCAACACTCTCGCCAACGTCGCATCCATTGGCAATTTCTAACACATGAGCTCTCAGCGCGTTGGCACTGTCCCTGGTTATGATAATGGGAGGTTTGGGCTTGTTCTTGGAGCCAGGAGGCCGCCCTCTGGGCCTCCTGGGAGCTTCTCCTCCAGCTTCCCCCGTGATTGTTGTTAAAACTCCCTGATTATTGTTGTCTATGGATCGCTTCTTGCTACGGCCCGGTCCGCTGTTACCGCTGTGCTCCTCGTCGGAAGTACGCAAGTCTCTTTGACCGAGAGAAGGTTGGGATGGAGGAGCGTGTCCTAAGGGACGAGGTTCGACACCTGCCATAAAAACATTCCCTGAGCGAGGGTGGATTGCCTTTCACATATGCGATAGCGGTGGGGTGATGGGGATGACTAGAAGTAGGTCTAGGTATTAGGGGATATAACTTTTGCGGAAAGAGGCAATAGGAAAGTAGGCGTGCTTGGGCTTGGGTATGTGAGGTTGATGTGCAGAGTGACAGAGAGAGAGAGAGAGAGAGAGAGAGAGAAAGAGAGCCAGAGGCAGAGAGAGATCAGTCAGGGTAACGACGGTGCCCTAGTAAGCTGATCGAGCTCCAATTAGGCTGAATGCTCAGCGTATGAGCTCAGAAAGATGATGAGAGATGGGCAGAGAGTATGAATCCAGAAAGGTACTGAAGGAACCACATCAGTAAGGCCGAGGAGGAGTACAGAGAATGAGCGACTGGCAAAGGACACAGAGGTGATGCGGGGGGAGATCGGATCAGATCCTTGGACGGGTTTTTAGAAATGCACAGGAATTTGAAGGGACGGAAGCGCAATGCGAGGCAGACTAGGTGAGGAGCTAGGCAGCTAGAAGGTGGGCGAGCAGCTAAAAGGTAGCTATATCCGAGAGAAATGCGCACACGGGGTGGAGATTTGAAAAAGGGGGGTAGGAGGAAGGGAGGATGTAGGGGGGCAGGAAGGGGGAGGAGGAGGAGGAGGAAGAAGGAGAGGTAGGATCAGGCAAAGGAGCTGGGGGGCAATATAGAAAATGGGGAGTGATGGGAGGTGAGAAATGGGGTGGGGAGCACAAGGGAAAAAGAAATTGACAAGGTAAGATGATGAAGACGAACGGCTGCAGGCTGCAGCAGACAAGAGCTAGAGGCAAACAGGAAGAAGAAGAAGAAGAAGTAGTAGAACACGATGATGATGATGATGATGATGAAGATGATGAAGACGACGACCATGCTCAAAATTATACAACACAGAAGAAGACGAACATGTACATTTCATCACGAAACCCTAACCCGCCCTTAATTATTTAATTAGTGGGGCTTTGTGCCCCGCATGTGCTAGTGGGGACTCGTCGCCCTTTAGTTTGTACCCTAAACCTTCTATTAATCCCATCTCATTAACTGCTTTATCCAACGGTCCCATGCACGTCAATCACATCCAACGGTTAGTATTTCAAATCTAGAATCGTATCGACGCCCCGCAATCGCCCTGCTCGATTTCCCATGCACGTTCTACCACCTCACCCGCCATCTTAATGTATGTGATTACCAACGCATTGAATTCCTCGCCTTGCCCCGTCTCCCGACCACGCATCTCTTGCCATAGCCATGGATTACCCATATAGATTATAATTGATAACCATCTCAACCTCTCGCCATAGATTATGCATATAGCCATCTAGGCATAGATCTGTCGCCTTAGATTTTAGTTACTCATCCCAACATAGATCCGTTTCCCCTCTCTATTTTATCTTTTCTTAGCTTCGAGCAGCCCTAGCCTCGGTCTCACTTCCGCATTCCCAGCCGTCAGTAATTACAGCCCCCTTTCTCCAAAGTACATCGAAGATTTCATCGGTCCTCCATGAGCTATCACCGGACCGTCTTTAATTTAAAGTCTCCCGGATTTTGTAGTCAACCGTAGCTCAGCTAGTTAGGCTTCTCCTTTTGGCTTTTCATACGCCATTTAGTCTTTCCCAACAGCATTTCCATAATAATCCGATAATTAACATTGTCAAGAACGCCCTTCTTGTTGTTGACCTGCTCTTTCAAGGTGAAAAGAGATCCCCCTCTCGTTTCTGTCTGTTTGGACGTGTAGCGCAACTGTGCATCATGTGCGCTTGCTGGGTTTCTTCCCAGCAACACCGAACCTAGTTTTTTAATTGGCCGGTGTATCAGATGCATCATTAAGTAAAGCTTTTTTTTAAAGCAGTGCAGAGCAAGACTTGATATTAAACTAATCTCGCGCTTCCAGTTATTCAAACCCCAAAGATAGGCAGTTTACACTGGCGAAAGGCCGAGAGCGTGCGTTCGGACAAGTTGCAGGAAAAAGCGGGGTGGCAGCATATTGTCCGGAGCCCGCAAGGAGGCCATGAGCGAAATTAACATTAATAAGAAAACACCCACAAGCTAGGAAGATGCGCAATGCGGATCCATGCCTTGGGAAACCGTGTCGATTTGCTGAAGACTCTGGCTGCTACCAACAAAGACTCGCGCGAATCGATTCCTCAAGCTGCGATGGCAATGGAGAAGAGAAGTAGGCGAAACTCAAGAACGCCCCCGGAGGTCCCGGAGGTTGGAGTGGCACATTGGCAGCTGCTTCGGCCCTACATTTTGACTAAAGACCTCTGAATTTGAATACAGCCATGGCCATCCATTCAACTATGCCCCTGGGTACTGGCAGACAAAGAATATTGCCGCGACTCAGATAGGACCTAACAGATACACAGTTGGGATCGCAACATTATTATTATAGGGTCAAGTTGTGCTCTAGACGACCAGTAAGTCCATCCCCCTTCGTCAAACCACTAAATACTGCTCTAGTATTGGAGAATGCCAGCATGCAGGATGCTGCCATCGTCGTTCTCGATCGTTTTCTATGAAGCTGCGGCAAGCACTGCGACTCCAGCTTCCATTTTTCTACTATATACGCTGATTGGGAGACCCAATAAACAAATACAAATATCAAGGACTGCAAGTTCGGGCCACTAAGATTACAGGCTCCCGAAAGGTCCCGGTAAAATCAATCGCTGAAGAAAAGCCTCTTGATTTTGAAGCGCATGCATCTTTTTCGGAACTCTAGTTTCCCCTACATTTTCGGAGGATTGCATGCCAGAAGGAGCCCCTAAAGAGATTCCATGGAGTTGGGCTGACAGGCTTGCAGCCAAACCTGGGGCAAAGCAGGGCGGAAACATACAGGAGAACAAAGCCAACGTTGTCAGGTAGCGAGTTAAATAAAATATAGTGGTGTCGGATCACTCAGGAAATATTTGTGGAAAACCCTACTATCGAATGGCAGCAGCTACGCAATCAGCTTCAGCGCTCGTAGCACTAACAACAATAAAGACAGGGACCCTCAAATCTTTCCAGGCTCCTGCTTCCAGCTAGGGTCTATAGCTTATTGTATTGCAAAATTCAAATATCAGCCATAGCTGCTTCTTCCTCTTTCGCCCCCTATCTCATTTTGTCAGTCACCATTCTCGAGTTAGACAATATTATCATACTTGCTGCAATCGTGCAGTTCTGAGATCTCGTCAGCTAGCGTATCAAGGTCTCGCATCCCCGTCTCTTGTTCACCTCCATTCCCACAGCTCCATTTTTCTGATGCATAACTTGGACAACCCTATCCAGCAGTTTTCCGAACTTCCAAAAGCTCGAGCTCTCACCTTATTTATTTTCGAAATACTGCCATGAATAACCATAACCAACAGCAACATAAGTAGGCTCCATACATATAATTTACGACGTTAAAATCAGAGTCAACAGAGAGATCAGCGGGAAAAAGATAACATACATCGTTAATCATTCGAACCCAGCTTCTATCTGGTTGCAAATTTTCTCGCTTCCCCGTGGGAATACTTCGATTGCTAGTCCTCATCTTTTAATCCGTCATAGACCCTTGGACCCTCATCCTCAATCATTCGAACTCGTACCATCTTCGAAATCGGAAGAATTCACCAAAACCTTATCTTTCTTTACCAATCCTCTGAGTCCCTTTCTCCTTTCCCCTTTCTTAATCACGTCATTTCACATTACCAATTCCATTAATATACCATAGAAGTGCGTCCCCAAGGCTTTGTTGGAAAAACACTTCCCAAATCTGCGGGGCTCTTAACTTAACATTATTTGCCCCCCAGCCCTGCTTGTTAAAATTTTCCCCTTAACCATTGAATCCCCCGTCATCTTGCTTTCTTTTAGACAAAACAGAAGTTTTCAACTTTAAGTATGTACAATTGTGTCGTGCTCAATCATGCAACTTTGGTTTTCAACGTTATCTCTATTTATTGCTAAGAGCAACATTGCATCCTTACACATAATTGAGGAATTCTTGTACTCAGATTTCAATGACTAATTCATTCTAAATGTCCACGCAAATCAAATTCTTTAATTTATCAATCCCCAAAGTACAGTTCTTTCACATGATAATTTAGCAATATTTATCTCTAACCTATTAAAGACCAAGATTGAGTTCTTGTCACTAACCTATTAAGACCAAGATTGAGTTGCACAAGCATATTATTCAAGTCCTTCTACTTGGATTTCTTTTCCTTAGGCAAAGGAGGGACCAACAATCTCAAATGCAATATCTTCAAATCCTTCTAGAGCATAACGATATATATTCAACAATGCTTACAATGATTGTTTCAAAGACATGAGGCTAAACATAAAATCTTTTGCATGGAGACTTTTGTGATGGCTTCAAATGATCTTCATATTGTTTCTTCTGTTGTCCAAAGGATAGGCAACCTTTTTAAGCTCACTTGAATAAGAGGAAGGACACTAACTAATGGTAGTTTGTTAAAGAACCTCTTTTGTTAATCATAGTTTCTATGAATTGTTTGGATCCAAAGTGGAAGAATAGAGACGTCCACAATTGTGATCATATAGACTTTTACTCAACAATTTAAATTTTGGTTACAACTTCTTCCTTTGAATGTGATGGAGTTGCACGAAGTTGTATAGTTGAAGGATTACTTGTATATATATGATCTCTAGGGGGTATTTAGCAAGGCACATATAATGGGTGATTAGGCATACTATGAAGCATCCTTTCCCTCATGTAGCGATGAAAGACCAACCTAGAGGGCTTACTATAGCCAACTCTAATACATGATTTAAGAACCGGGATCCAACAAATGATAATTACCTAATGATATGAGCAATTGCAACCCAAGGAGACATGATTAGTTTTAAATGCATTATGATAATCACTTCTAGAGATCACATGAGTTATGAGCATACCTTCAAATTAGTGGGTGTAGCTTATGGCTATGTTGCTCTCTCATAATGCCCAGATTAGCCAAAATACTAAATTATAAAACAATGCAATCGATAGCATGGTTAACATTAAATAAAATTCAAAGTAGGATTGGAGTTATTAATGCTTACAAAGATCTGCCTTCCAAAGTTTTCAATTTGGCTGCTAATGGCATACTCAATCCTTGAGTAAACTATGTCAAACTCCGTAGCTCCAAAAGTACCACTTGTTCATAATCATTTCCTAAATCAAGACCTATTTAAAGTATGATCTATATCTAATTTGGAAAATCTTACTATGATATAATATTAGTAATAAAAATGATTTGAATATTTAAGTTAAAAAAGACGGAAGTGCCGACCATGATGGGGACAACAAGAGTGACCCAGCTTGGCGTGAAGAACGAAAAGGTGCTCTGATTGGACGGGAATCTTGGGGGACATGTGAAGGTGATGTGCTTAGGATGGTGATAGCTCAGTGGGTGGTGGGAATAGAGAAGCATCTGACCAGAGAAGATGCATTCATACAATCACTAGGATAAGCTGACCCGGTAAAGGAAAATAGATCAGGACAAGGGGTTCATTAATATAAGGCTGAAGGCAGTTGAGGTGATGAACGTGCGGGAGGGGAAAGGAAGGACAAGGAAAGAAGCGTACAGAAAGCAAGTAGAGATGGGTGGAGGGTAGGAAATTATTGGGTATATAATTGGACAACACGTGGTGAAGGGGGAGGGCGGGCGGTGTGCATTGGGGGAGGTGGGAAGGGACAGGTTGTGGGAGAGAGAGAGAGAGAGAGAGAGAGAGAGAGAGAGTGAGAGAGGGAGGCTCTGAAGAGAGAGAGAGAGAGAGAGGTTTTTGTGAAGAAAATGGGGAGGAGAGAGAGAGAGAGAGAGAGAGATAGAGAAGAGAGAGAGAGAGAGAGAGAGAGAGAGAGAGTGATTTTGGAGTGTTTACGAAGCAAATCGAAAGGACTCAAAAGGAGGGTCCTAAAAGAAATAGAATCTCAAGAACATGGCGCTATACAGTGCGCGTAACGCGTTGTGCGAGGAGGGGACCAACGCACGTGCTACCAGATCCTCGGTGACGCAGGGCAGCCCTACGATGTGATATACCTGATCTCGACGTAAAAAAACCGAAAAAAAAAAGAAAAAAAACAATTAAGGAGGCAGCTATAATTATCATGAACCGCGGGCGCATCCACCCATGCATCCCCTGTGATGGCCATCCATATGCATGCCACATGCACTGCGCGCTATTCATGCACGGCGGCCCTGACGGTTTGCCACTTTGGCCCCCCATGCATGCCCATGCCTCCCCTCATATTCATGTATGCCCATGTATGTATGTATGCATGCCTGCGCTCTTTTCTTTCATTTACGTCTATTTTTCTCCTTTTCCGATAAGCCTATATATTTTTAACCCTCTACGCAAAAGAATATTTCCCGTAGCTTGGCCTTCAACTATAGTCCCCCCTTATCATTTCTCAACTTGTTCCAATTGTTTCCCTCGCATTCCAATTAGCATACCATGTCCTTGTTCTCGCCTCCTTTTGAGAGAAAGGCTCACACGGCACTCCTCCCTCTGCAGCACGATCGGAATGGAGAAGGCCTAGGCGTCCTTGGAATAGGTTAGCGAATCTCTCGGTACACTCCCCTTTCCCACCGTTAGTGGCTCTCTTTTCTCCTAATGGAGGAGGCATAACCCTCTTTACTTTTTGAATCCTTTTCATCCCCTCTTCTCTCACCATTGCATTAGTTTCTTTAAATTGCTCAGATGCTCTCTCTCTCTCTCTCTCTCTCTCTCTCTCTCTCTCTCTCTCTCTCTCTCTCTCTCATCCGTTAACACCCCACTCATTGCCTTGAAACCCCCAACCCATCCCCCACTACAAGACTTTTAGGCCATCTCTCACTCGATTTCTGCACCACCTCATTATCATCATCTTCTCGTGCATCTGCCCCCACCCACGAGGTCCTCCACCTTCTCCCCTCTAAACATGGCTTTCCACTAATATGCACGTCATTAGTATTGTGACATGGCAATGCCTATCACATCCTCACACACCCACCAGTGCCATCATTATTCAACCTGAAAGGAACAGATTGACTTATAACAAAACTTTAATAAGAAAATCTAGATTCGATGATGGTAGTATTCTACCTCATTACATGAATGCCTATATGTAAAACCAACCTCATCAATCCTTAATATATAAAATATTATAGGTCGAATACATTGGTTAATTCCCATGAAAATATGAAAAAAACAATATAGCCTCCCTTCTTCTGGAGGATCTAAAGCAATCTAGTCATCATGCTAACCATTAGTACTTATCTAATGTCAAAGGGAAGTTAATATTGTTTCTTTTTTGAATTCGTTGTTGACATAGGGCATATAACACAAAGCTTGGGAGAAAAAGATAACACAAAGTCTAGATGGATCCATTAAACTTGAGAGAAACGCATGAGTATCACTGAAAATTTATATTTCTTCAACCAAGTAACGCATGTGCATAACATGGTAGATAGATTTGCATAATTAAAATACCATACTATGATAAGTGAAATAGAATTGCCCCATAAGTGAGCATTTTTGTGCCTTTAACCAAGTGACACATGTGCATAACATGGCTAATAGGTTTGCATAAGTAAAATACCATACTATGATAATTGAAATAGAATTGCCCCATACATATAAATAGAAGCATTCAAATTATCCTATAATGCATACTTACAAGGTGGTAAGTTAAAATCCTTGTTATAATAGAGCTTCAATTTAAAAAAGACCACTAAGGATCTTGCAAAATTTCAAAAAAGTAGATGTGTAAAAACTAACCATCAAAATGAGAAAATTATATTAAAAAACTAAAACAAATTTAGCACCAAATGCTATTGTAAGGCATAGTAAATTAATTTTCACATGCTCGTCCCTAATCAAATGAATTGTTTTAAAATTAAGAGGGTCTATTGTCAAATATAGTAAATTTCCTAAAAATAAGGAATATGTACATTATTGGTTACCGTTTCATATTGGATAACATGTTGTTACTCATAATATACTACATCCACATGGAAATGGAGAACTAATAGCATAATCCACACTATAATCACTATTACATCATGTAATTTTGTAAATGCTTGTCTTGAGGTTACCTCTTCCTCAAATTTCTCCATCTTATCCTTTCATTGAACGTGAAGTCTTAGCATGTTACCTTCTAACAACCCCTCATTCAAATATTCAAAGCCACCTCATCCCAAGATGAGGTGTGTATCACATTACACGTTCTACAATATCCTTATCTTTGACGAATTATGTTAATATCATTCCAACCATAAAATTAGAATTTAACAAAATAAAATAAGAGTTTTGCATGGTAAGATCAAAATGAGATTTCTAAACCTTCTTTATTGCATGTACACATTTAGATTTTCATTACTTTAGGAATCTTGTATGCATATAATGCCATGGAGATAAAACAAATTGTAGGTATACATTCAAATGGTCTTCCATTAATTAATTTTCTATATATTATTTGACCACAAACCATCCTACCCATAAATATTGCATGCATGCATAATCCTCGATCAGTTCATTTCTATATATATTATTGATGTCATCCATAAATATGTGCACACACAGCATGTGTGTGTGTGTGTGTGTGTGTGACAACAACACAATGCATCCATAGACGCACATACAAATGCGTTTCTTAAATTAAAAAAAAAGTGGTGGGCACATCTATTTGCGCGTCTATAGACCTGCATCTATAGGCGCATCTATATAACAAACAGACACACCTATAGATGTGCTATTAGATGCTCTATTAAAAAAAAACAAAAAGACGCGCTAATAGATGCACTTATAGATGCTCTGTAGAATTTTCAAAAAAGCACACAATTTTGTGTGGTTGAACATAATGTTGTGTATGTTGTGTGGTTGCAAGAATCCCATTTCTATAGTGTGCAATTCAATTCTTACATCCAACCGCATTTTTATTTGCATGATTCCACGCATGTCTATAGCCGACGATTACAATTCCAAATAAAACATTACAACTCCAAAATGTTTAGTTCACAAGGCATTCATTGATAGAACATTGCACAAGGAAATTGAATGCCAAAGTAATAAGAGGAAATAAGCAAAGATCTCTTATTGGCAAGTATAATGGTAATCTTTGACTTTGCCCATTTCTCTATGAACTCAACATTGGAGGGATTGGGATACCTAGGGTGTATAGCATTGACGGTATCATCAGCCAAACTTTTTTTCTGCTCTTTGAATGGAATAAAGCAATCTCTGTAGCGCATGAAGGCCATGATGTCTTTCCCCCATGCATCCATCAAGATGCCGCCTATCATAGTGATGTCATAGAAGATCGTACCATCACCCCCTGACATGTCTGCATCATTTGAATCCTTCCCACCTGCACCATTACCCCCAAAGCACTGTGCCATACATCCCCCAAAGCTCTCCCTGCTACTACGCTTGCTACCCTGTCGTGACGAGCTATTATAATGGGCACTTGCCTCTGGAGAAGGGACTCTCTATTGCATAGGAGTATGCTTGTGGCTCTATAAGGCAAAAGGGCCCCCTGACTACAGGGGAGAAGGGACTCTAGACCACAGGGGAGAAGGGACTCCAGACCACAGGGGAGAAGGGACTCCTGATGATCGGAGAGAACACTGGCAGCTCTATCGATGCCTGCTAGGCTGTCTCGACTCCACAGGAGTAATCTCACTAGCTGGTGTGGGTATGGGGTGGTTTGGAGTCTGTACTGTTGACTCATGGGTGGTGGTCTGTTGTAATATGGCATCTCAAAGATCAAGCAAGGCTCTTGAAGAGCTTCATGGCCACATGATGAACTACAGAAAAGAACAAAAGAAGATTTCCATCATGCATGCCCTCTTTCCATATGCATATATTAAAAGATTTATGCAATCCTGTGATTTCCATCATGCATGCCCTGTTTCCTTATCTCGCCCTCATACTGCAGTCCAATTTCCCTTATGCAATCACTTATTTCCATCATTCATGCAATCCCTTATTTCCTCATGAATGCTTAAGGCATTGAAAATTTGACTGAAACATGCAAGCAAGGGAAAGGAGAAAGGAAAGAGAAGGGAGGATGGGAGCATGGAAGGAGAAGGGAAAATGGAAGGAGAAGGAAAAATGGATGGAGAAGGGAGATGGGAAGGGGAAGGGGAAGGGGAAGGGGAAGGAGAAGGAGAAGGAGAAGGAGAAGGAGAAGTAGAAGCAGAAGCAAAGCTTGGGTTCTGCACTGTCGGAGCACATTTATAGATGCGGCTAATAGCATGTCTATGGGCACGGCTACATTGTTTATCCAAACTTTTGACGCACTATTGGATGCACTCCGATAGACAAATCTAGACAAAAAACTGACAACGATAGATGCCGGACCCCAAAAAGAACAAAAGTACCCAAAAACATTCTTTCCTGCATGCAACAAAGGACAAATCTGAAGAACACGACTTTCAGAGTGTACCAGAAGCATCATAGATTGAGAGAGAAGACCAATTGATAAGAGACTTAACTTGGATAGAGGTATGAAAAGCTTCTTATCTTTCTTCAAATCTTCCTCTCCTTCTTCTCTTGTGGCTTCCTTCTTCACCCTCTTCTCTTGTATGCATGGGGAACTATTGTGTGCTATATTCAATGGAAATAAAGATTTCATGCTAACACCATCTTTTCCTTAGATACTCCATCTTTTATTAGCTACCATATTGGTCCCACTTCAAGATCAATCACTTGCTTCATCCCATGCATATCTTCAAGAATGTGGCGTCTTCCATTTGGGAACATTTGAATGTGGCCTCTACCATTTGGGAACATTTGAATAGGACACGAGATTCCATAGGAATAAGTGAGGATCTACACACCATAGGGAGGATGCGTGAAACTTGGCCACAAGAGAGGCCAAATGGGTGTGTATTTTGACCCCATGCACCATGGAAGTTATCAAAGCTAGGAATGGTGGCGATGAAGTGGGTTATCACTACAATTCGTACTCCCACTGGATGCATGAGGTGTTTGAAGGGGGCCTTCACAAAGAGCAAGAAAAGAGGTGTAGATCATACAACAAGACAAGCACCTATAGATGCACACATAGACACGTTGTAAAAGGAAATTGAAAGCCAAAAAAATAAAAGGAGTGTATATTAATTCATAGCTCAAAAGGTGCTTGTATGTACATATAGCACGAAGCCAAGCCACGTCCTGTGGCTTCAAGTACAAAAAATAAGAGGAGTGTATATACAAGAGAGGCAGGAAGCCAAGCCAGTGGCTTCAAGTACAAAAAAGAGTAGCTAGCACTACTTCTACGACTAATCTAAGTTCTCCGCGTCATCACTCCCTTCTTCGCCCCCTTCTTCGTACCCTTCTTCCTCATCTTCTCCCTCTTGATCAGCCGCAAGGTCCTATAAATGAGGAACATGTATCAATGTATGTAAAATCAAATCTTTACTTACAATATTGACATTACTTAATTACTTTTAAATACTTGGGGGGGTTGCTCCAGTAGCCCAGATATACTTCTCCTTAGTAATTAACCCGGCATCATAGAAGTGCCTCCATGTATCTCCTCTGCGATGGTGGCGGTGGTAGGCTGTCTCAACAGGAGTAGAGTATCTGGCCACGATATCAAGCTGCAAGATGACACATTTACGGAGGGGTTAGTACAAAGAAACAACCTCCTAATAAACTACATAAACAATATAATTTAATATCGATACTTACAAATTGAGCCTCCCATGATTCAACACCCCCTGCTTCAAAATGCATGCTTCCATATTGCTCCATTTGGATCCTTTGTGCCTCCACATGCTGTAGACTAGGGTCTGCCTTCGCTGCCTTCATTGCTTTCTTCCACTCACCCTTGTGAGCGGTGTGGGGCTGGCCCCTTAGTGGTTGACCTCCCTCAATCCTAGCAATCTCGACTAGCGCCTGCCTCTTAAGCGAAGATCTTTTATTGCTAAGTATCGTAACAAATCTTTGACTTGGCCCATTTATCTGTGAACTGAACATTAGGGGATTGGGATACCTAGAGCGAACAGCAACGAGGGTCTCATCAGCCAACTTTTTTGGACAGTCTTTGTAGTGAATAAAGCAATCTCTATAGTTGTTAGCAATTACAAAGCGCATGAAGGCCATGATGTCCTTCCCCCGCGCATCTGTTAAGATGCCTCCTGTCTGAGTGATGTCATAGGAAATCGTACCATCACCCTCTGGCATATCTGCATTATCTGAATCATTCCCATCCCCACCACTACCCCTCCCAAAAGCAGGCTGCCATGCATCCCCCAGTGCTCTCCCTACTACTACGCCTACTACCCTATCGTGTCGAGCTAGTATGTTGGTCGCTCATAGCTAGAGAAGCGACTCTCGACTGCATGGGAGTACCCTAGCCACTCATAGCTGGAGAAGCAACTCTCAATGGCATGAGAGTATGCCGACAGCTCTGCGAGGCAGAAGGACCTCCTGACCACAGGGGGGAGAAGGGACTTGGGTCTATAGCTGGTTGGCCTGTCTCGACTCTGCTAGGGTAATCTCAGTTGGTGTGGGATTGGGGTGGTTTGGAGTCTGTACTCCTGGGGGTGTTTATAGTACCCGTCATGTATATGTATAACTCCGTAGGAGTGGGAGGGTGCCCCAAAATGTTATATAACTCCCAAAAGATGGCATCCCGAAGATCAGGTGAGGCTGAAGATCCTGGCCACATGATGAACTGAAGAAAAGAAAAGAAGAAGATTACCATCGAGCATGCCCTTGTCACGAGATGCAAAAGAAACAATGGAGTGACAGCTTGACATTGAGCAAGCATTTACAAACTCCTACATTCTTTGAATTAGGGTGATAGAAGTCTGTATCTGCTTGCTCAATGTCAAGCTATTGAAGCTTCACATGGGAAAAGAGAGGCAAAAAGAGGAAGGAAAGAGAAGGAAAGAGAGCATAAAAAAGAGAAGGAAAAAGAGAGACAAGGTGAAGGAAAGAGGGGATAAAAGAGAGGAAAATAGAGAGAAGGAAAGAGAGGAGAAAAGAGAGGAAAAGAGAGGAAAAGAGAGGAGAAAAAAAGAGAGAAAAAGAGAGGAGATACGAAAAGAAAATTACCACAAAAAGAAAAGGAAAGAGAGGATAAAAGAGAGACAAGGTGAAGGAAAGAGGAGATAAAAGAGAGGAAAATAGAGAGAAGGAAAGAGAGCAGAGAAGAGAGGAAAATAGAGGAAAAGAGAGGAGAAAAAAAGAGAGAAAAATAGAGGAGATAAGAGAGGAAAATTACCACAAAAAGAAAAGGAAAGAGAGGATAAAAGAGAGAAGGAAAAAGAGAGAAAAAAAGAGGAGAAAATAGAGAGAAAATAGAGGAAAGAGATGAGAAAAGAGATGAAAGAGAAGGAAAGAGAGGAGATAAGAGAGAAAAAGAGAGGAAAAGAGAGGAGAAAAAAGAAAGGAGATAAGAGAGAAAAAGAGAGGAGAAAAGAGAAGGAAAGAGAGGAGAAAGGAGAGAAAAAGAGAACGCAATCCCTTATTTTCTCACGAATGCAATCCCTTTCTTCAATCATGCTTTCCCTTTCCATCATTCATGCAATCCCTTTCATCAATCATGCAATCCCTTTCCATCATTCATGCAATCTGTTTCTTCATTCATGCAATCACTTATTTCCATCATTTAATATGCAATCCTTTTCTTGGAAGTGGAAGGGGAAGGGGAAGGGGAAGGGAAAGAGAAGGAAAAGGAAGGGGAAAGAGAAGAACATATAAGATTGTCGGAGTGCATCTATAAACGCATCTATAGGCACGGCTATCTATTTTCCCAAAAGACAGATGCATCTTAGACATGTCTATAGATGCGCTCCGACAAATGCCTTTTTCTAAGAATTTGAAAAGGACATGCGCTAGACCACACTAGTACAAAAAACATCTGTTTGACTTGCATACAACAAAGGACGAATCCAAAGAGAGTAACTTCCAAAGAAGATCAACCATCAAGAGACTTACCTTGGATAGAGGTATGGAAGCTTCTTGTCCTTCTTCAAAGTTTCTTCTCTTTCTTCTCTTCCTTGTTCACCCTCTGCTTCTCTTTCTTCTTCTCCTTGTTCACACTCTCCTCTTGTGTGCCTGGAGATGATTGTGTAAGCCTAGAGATGAGTGTGGGTGCTTGGAGATAAGTGTGGATGCTCGGAGTTGTGTCTGTTACTAGGAAAGCAAGACGCACGACGTTAAAAGTATGTGAAGAAAAGCAAGTGTGCTAAAAGTAGGTTCAAAAATCAGCTCATAGTCTACACGTCTATCTGCACATCTATCTATGCGTCTATCTGTGTGTCTAAAAGCGTGTCTATCTATGCGTCTATCAACGTGTCTAAAGTAAGTTTTAGACGCACCTATAGACGTGCTCCATAGTATAGATGCGGTGTTAGACGTGCTTTTAGATGCTCCAGAGAGTTTTGACATTTACAACTCATCCAAGAACAAATTTTTTGGGTTGTTTATATGTAGGATGTCTTCATCTTCAACAAGTAGCTCCACTGAGGATGAATCTCTCTGTATCCACCATCGCAAAATGTGGTTGGAGAAAAAAATCAAATGTATGTGTGATCAATGTCGATGAAACATGTATCATGCACATAGAAATACACTCAATCATGTCTCAAAGTATGGAGAATGGGATGCAATCGTAAACATGGTAAGTGTTAAAGAGTTAAGGTTGATTGAGATACATATGGGTGTTCATGTGTTTGAGTTATGATCCCGTTTTAATTTGATACAGGATGTAGTTCCACACCCACATATGTTGCCCTATGCTTAGCATGAGAAGGAAAAGCGTCGGCGATATGAGGTGGGATATTCATGAGGGACCATTATGAATGCATGGAGTGATGGTGATAGTAGCCCTCCGCCATTACCCCATGAGGTCATGGAGGAGGAGGTGTTTGATGATATGGTGCAGGACTTATATGTCCATCAATCCTCAGGTAGGGATGATAGCGTGGAGCAGGCTGATCTTTTTACTGCAGCATCGACTCCACTATTTGAGGGGTGCACATTCTCTATTCTACATGCCTCCCTTGAGTTACTAAACTTGTAGACCATCTATGGATGGAGCAATGCAAGTTTGAATACATTACTCAAGTAAGCTATAAAGTCTATTTTGCAAACATGGTGAATTATGCTAGTGGGTTAATTACTCGAATGCTTTTTCTCATTTATGGTCTTCACGTGCAGGCTACTGTGTAAAATGCTTCCAAGGGAGAATAAATTACCGACCTCAAGAGATATGGCAATGCAACCCTTGCATCCAACATATGTTCAAGTGCAAATCCATTGTAGAGTTCATGTCATGGCATTCCTCCCATCGATCAACCGATGGCAAGTGGAGAACTCTCGCAGACACTCCTACATGGAAGCATATTGAAGACACATGTCTAAGCTTCAAGGAAGAACCTAGGAGCTTGAGACTTGGATTGGGTATGGACGGTGTGAACCCATTTGGTCTCAAAAGCACCTCTTATAGTGTGTGGCCAGTGATATTGGTGAATTATAATCTTCCACCGTCTATGGCGATTAAGAAAGGACATGTTATGTTATCCCTTCTAATTCCATAGAAACATAAAGTCAAAAATCCTTATGTTCATTTGGAGCCTTTGATTGACGAACTAGAGCTACTTTGGAGAGGTATCGAGGTGCATGATGTGAGTAGGCCTCCCTCGTCACGAGACTTCAACTGCAAAGCAGTCTTGATGTGGATGATGCATGACTTCCCAGGCTATGGCGAGTGTTCAAATAAGCATTGCACTTTTAATTATGAGTAGGCAATCGATGTGGCACCCTAAACCCACCTTGAACTCTTAATTGTGTCTATTGTTCAGGTCTCACTACATCGGGTTACCATGCATGTCCTATTTGTGGTCCTTTGCTAGTTGCCTCATGGGCAGACGCATTGAATAAGGTCATCTATGAGAATCACCATCGATTTCTCCCACTTGATCATCCTAGATATGTCGCCCCTTGGAATGAAGTCCCCCCACAGTCACTCACTGTGGGAGATTGGATGAGAATTTGGGACGGATCCACGACTCCACCACTTGGCATGAGCTAGTAAGGGTTTGTAACTATTGTGTGCTATATTGGTTGGAAATAAAGATTGCCCACTAACACCAGCTTTTGTTTAGATACTCCATCTTTTATCGTTTACCATATTGGTCCCACCTCAAGATCAATCACCTGCTTGATCCCATGCATATCTTCAAGACTGTGGCGTCTACCATTTGGGAACATTTAAATAGGACATGAGATTCTGCAGGCATAAGGGAGGATGCTTGAAGCTTGGCCACAAGATAGGCCAAATGGAGGTGTCTTTTTCCCTTGTTCACCGTAGAGGTTATCAAAGCTAGAGATGGTGGTAGGGAAGCGAGCTATCACTACAATTCGTACTCCCACTGGATGCATGAGGTGTTTGAAGGGGGCCTTCACAAAGAGCAAGAAAAGAGGTGTAGAGCAATTATATGGCTTGATATCTCATGATTAGCACAAGATGCTCCAAGTAAGTATTTTATGTGCATAAAATCTTTTTCTTTCCAAATTTGTGAGTGAATTACAAGCAACTAATCAACCATTCCTCGTGTGTTCAGTTCATACTACCTACTAGCATTTCTCGGAGTGCATCGAAGGATGTGAAGGATTGTATTTACAAGATGGGTGAGCTTGTGAGGTACTTTATAAGATACAAAATGTGAATATTGTATTTACAAGATGGGCGAGCTTGTGAGGTACTTTACAGGATGCAAGGTGTTCATATTGCTAATATTGCATACTTTTTCCTTTCTAGGTATGTGAGCTCAAAGGAAATAGATCCCACCATGCTTGAGAATGCTCGAGTTATGTCAGTGGAGGTGGTTTGTTTAGTGGAGGAGACATTTCCATGTTCTACTCTCACAAGCCAACTACATCTCATAGTGCTTTTGGTGGATGAGATTGCTATATGTGATACTGTACATGCACGATGGTTGTTCTTCCTCGAGCGCTTCATGAAGACCTTGAAGGGTTTTGTGAGACAAAATGCAAGACCTAAAGGTAGCATGGCTGAGGGTTGTTGGTTGGTACAAGAGTCATAACTTGTTTATATTTTTGCATTTGTTGTTGATGTGGATAGCTCTCTCCCATGACTATGGAGAGATGATAAAGATCTAAGGATGACCTCATTGTGCCTCAAGGGAAAGGATGCAGCAAAGTAATAGACACGGAATTGCTTAATAATATCAACCTCTATTGCATGCTTAATAGTGATGTGATGAAAAGATGGGTGACAAGATACGAGGATGCAAAGGCAAGAAGACAAGGAGAAAGGGCCCTCTTTCGTACACACCACGGATCTCATGTGCCATACCCTCAGCATCTAAGAGCACTTCCAAAGGATATTTATGTGCATTGGGTACTTGATGAAATGGAGAGAGCAGAGAGAGACGAGGGGATGCATATCACAATGGAAGAATGGGAGTATGCTAGGGGATGCATGAGCAAGGTCGATATATAGAATGTTATGCATAAGTTAGGAGCTTTCAACAATTTAGATTGCTTTTCTAATTGATTTTGTCTTGGTGTAGTGTATTATGTTCACTGCTATTTGGTGTGAGGGCAAGCATTTTTGAACACAACGAATTGATGATAAGAGAAACACACAAGATTGCAGCATCATTGCTAGCTTTAAGGGAGCCATGGATGATTGTTGTGGCATAATCGCGTCTACCTATCAAGCACGTCTATAGTTGCTTTGTGTTGTTTTGAGAGCAATTATATGGCTTAAAATCTCATGATTGGCACAAGATGCTCCAAGTAAGTATAACTTGGCATAGTCTCTTTTTCCTTCCAAATTTGTGAGTGTAAAAGTAACTAATCAACCATAGCTCATGTGTTCAATTCATAATACCTAGTAGCATTTCTCATTGTGGATCAAAGGATGTGAAGGATTGTATTTACAAGATGGATGAGCTTGTGAGGTACTTCACACTATACAAAATGTGAAGCATATCAATGCATGATGCAAGGTTTTTATATTGCTAATATGGTGCACTTTTTTCTTTCTAGGTATGTGAGCTCAAAGGAAATAGATCCCACCACACTTGAGGATGCTCAAGTTATGTCAGTGGAGGTGATTTGTTTAGTGGAGGAGACCTTTCCACTTTATATTCTCACAAGCCAACTACATCTCATAGTGCATTTGGTGGATGAGATTGCTATATGCGACACTGTACATGCACGATGGTTGTTCTAATTCCTCGAGCACTTTATAAAGACCTTAGAGGGTTTTGTGAGGCAAAATGAAAGGCCGAAAGGTAGCATGGCTGAGGGTTGGCTGGTACATGAGTCACTTGTATATATTTTTGAGTTTCTTGTTGATGTAAATAGCTCTCTCCCACGACTATGGAGAGATGATGAAGACCTAAGGATGACATCTATTGTGCCTCAAGGAAAAGGACAGAGCAAAGTAATGGACATGGATTTGCTCAATAATCTAAACCTCTATTGCATGCTTAATAGTGATGTGATAAAAAGATGGGTGACAAGATACAAGGATGCAAAGGCAAGAAGATAAGGAGAAAGGGTCCTCTTTCATACACACCATGGATCTCATGTGCCATACCCTAAGCATCTAAGAGCACTTCCAAAGGATATTCATGTGGATTGGCTACATGACAAAATGGAGAGAGCAGAGAGAGACGAGGGGATGCATATCACAATGGAAGAATGGGAGTATGCTAGAGGATGCATGCAAAAGGTCGGTATATAGAATGTTATGCATAAGTTAGGAGCTTTTTGGACACAACGGATTGATGATAAGAGAAACATACAAGATTGCAGTGTCATTACTAGCTTTGAGGGAGCCAATGGAGCCATGGATGATTATTATGGCATAATCCAAGATATTGTCAAGCGTGACTTTCGATGCTTCTTTGTGTATGTTTTGGATGTCACGTGGTTTAAGGACGTGGTGGAAAGAGGTCCTAATGCAACAATCAAACATCATTCAAGTGGCTTTGTAACTATTGATTCCACAAACTTTTGGAAAAGCAAGAAGGACACACTAGTACTACCACAACAATGTGAACAGGTATTGTACACGTATATAAAAATACTGACTTTTTAATATTTGATACCTTCGATGCAAGGAAAATAACATGTTTGTATTTGTGTTTGAATTAGTTTGTGAATCAACCAATAGTGGATAATAATAGGTGGTGGCACGTCATACCTATTATGCCATGTTCCAAAGTCATGTATAGTACATTTACTAATATGGAGCATATGGAGGATGATCAATATGGCCATGGAGGTAATCATGATCAAGATACAAGAGAGGAGGATGACAATGAGATAGGAGGTACAGATATTTAGGCCATTACCCATGAGGATGAGCCTATCATTGGTGATGCTGATTTCAACGAGCATAGTAGCACGAGTAGTAGTGGGCTGAATGTATTTGTAGATCTCAACATTGGTTTGGATATTGAAGTAGATGGTTTGGCAAGGGTTGTTCTATTGAGGATGAGATCAAACCCTACCCATCATTGATATTGGAGAAACTACATTATATATTGTCTCATTCTCCTCACCTCACTTAATTTTTCTATATGTGGGTTTGCCAAAAAGGTTATTATCCTATGTAGCATGTGAATAGCATTGATAATTTTTTTAAATAATGTGTTTTGGTAATCATGGGAAATGTTTGGAAAGTAGTGATGCACATTTATTAGCCTACAAAAAATTTTTACTCTCTGTTGTACGTTTATAAACGCATCTAAATACACATCTAAAACACAATATAAATGCGCTATTAGATGTGTGAATAACATGCTATTAGACACTCTAATAGCCGTGCCCATATTTTCACTAATTCTATCTGCACCTATAGATGCGCTCGCTAATTTGCATGTCTATAATTGCTTTTTCTTGTTTTGTGTGTGTGTGTGTGTGTGTGTGTGTCCACATGCATGTGTGTGTGTGTCCACATGCATGTGTGTGTGTGTGCATGCGTGTGTGCATGCATGTGTGTGTGTGTGTGTGTGTCTATGTGTGTGTCTGTGTCTGTGTCTGTGTGTCTGTGAGAGTGTGTGTGTGTGGGGGTTTGTGTGGGTGTGTGTGTGGGGGTGTGTGGGTGTGGGTGTGAGTGGACCTGCATGCATGCATGCATGCTTGTGTGTGCATGTATGTGCCTACACATATAATATGCAAGTGCACATGCATGCATATATAGATGCAAACATGTATGCATGCATGTGTCAGCCTATTCATGCATGCATGTGTGGGTGATGCAAGCCTTTGGCGGAGCATGTGGGTGGGTTCATGTGTGTCAATGGGAATTTCACATGTCATTATGTAAAGTAGCAAGAAAGTTGATGTATTATGTAAAGTAGCAAGAAAGTTTCACATTATCCTAGGTTTGCATTTATTGAGTTATGCAAAGAGGTTAGGGTTATGTAGTGAGGAAAGCAAGGACTACAAAATAGAATGCCAGTAGCATAGAGGAGTACCACACATTTATGTATTAGGGTTACCAAATCATAGAGTTTGTAAAGTTTTAAGTTAATAACTAACTTGATTACATAATAATATTAGCAATGGGAAATCACGATGTGTTAGGTGATGACTTGATGATGACCTGGTAAAATATAACTTTTATGTTTGTATATTAGCTTATACCAACAATATATTTATACTACCACTATAAACTCATAGAATGATGGTATGATATAATATACTCGAGCTATATGGGATTATACCAATGGCATATTTTGTATATAGGCAACATGATCCCAATGTTATTCTTACTTGTGGAGAGCTTACCTTGTGAGTTGCTTACTATAGTTTAGGGCTTCCATTATGGCATCGCTACTCTATCCAATTATTAGATTGTGTGTGCTAGGAAAGCTTATATGGTTTCCTCTTCTGCTTGATCTTTGGATCAGGTGGGGTATGAAGCTTGTCATGATTACACTTCTATTTCATTCATATGCTAATTCAAAATCACAGAATCATGTTGCAATGTTTCTTCTCCCCCTACTCCCCAAAGCAAGAGGAGAGAAATTAAGTGTAGCAACTACATGGTGGAAGAAGGGACAATTATGATTTTTCTACAAGCCTTCTTGTCCCTTCATTTATAAGGTTTTGAGGGGGTGAGAGTGAGACTGTCATATAGCGTGTAGCATGCTTAAGGGTTTAGGGTATCATGTACGACAAGGCAAGGTCATGAAAAGGGAGAAAGTTGCATAAACATTAAGTTACAAATGCATGAAGGTTTGAATTGATTACTTTCATTTTATTTTAATTTTCTACAAACATGCATAAATATGAGATTGATTGTTTATGTTAAATTTTTGGAAGCATGTGATTGCGATACTCACTTGATGATTCATTTCTTTCTTTTAAACATTGCATGCATTGTGAATGATAATTTATCCATCATTTTTCCATTCATGTACTTTTTTAGGGTCTAGTGCCTTGGTAGAGTTTAGAAGTAGAAACATATGAACTTGCATATGCTCAAATTGTTCATATATCAAATCATTGTGCCCAATCTCTTTTGAACCAAATAATTATACCAAATAGAGAGAGTGGATGCATGAATCTTTTATTATAGGTGAACAATGCATTTTGAGACAATTGATACACCCAAACTTAGATTACACCAAAACATAGTGGTTAGCCTAATCATGTCATGAACTATGATACATTGAAATTAATTTTTACTTTATGATATTTTAAGAACTATGTTTTTTTCATTAGTCATGAAAATTTGAAAATAGGAATTGGAGTGACTGTAGATCCTCAATTCAAGGATTCCATTGTTTTTTCATTGCTTTGACCATTCCTTGGTTGGTGGGGGCAAGAGAAGCATCATGATGGAAATGATGTGGGGTTTGTCCTTTTAAGGTAGAATGGGTATGTATTCATCATGGCTATTAATTTCGTTGCTCTCAGGAGTTATAAGAATTCTTAAGTTTGAAGATTCCATTGTGTTATTTTTGCTCAATATAATGTTTAGATTGGGTGGGTTTTGTAAGGTCTCCTGATGAAGAGGCAATGGCAATGTGTCTCTTATTGTTCTTGGGAGTAGAAGAGGTTGGAAATTCATAATGATCAATAAGTTTCCTCACATAGGATAATAAATAACAACTTAAATACATGAAATGAAATTACAATGGTTAGGGCATGAATTTACAAATTAATTCATTGGCTATCATTTTAGCAAACCAATGATTTTGCAATCCCATGATAGGCAGAACAATCTGATGTCAAGAAATGCCATGGAAATGCAATGTTCTTTCTAAGTGCAAACTCTATGAGTATGCTTTTATATCATATTTTTGTCTTTTACACTTACTTCTCAAACCTTTTAACTTTCTCATGGTTCCACTACTTAATCCCTCATCACAATATTATGGGCATGATTATCACTCACAAAAGGCTCAAGGTGGGGATTAATGTCAAAAATTTCCCACAACTTTTGTAATTTAATTACAACCACTTTTGCTTATTTTCAAAAGAAAACACTATAGTTACTCAAATTAAGTCATAACTTATATCATGTCAAAATCAAAGATTGACCAATGAAGCCAATGATCTAGAACATGATTGGCTATTTTTTTGCCAACTACCTTCTTGTACGTACCCAGTGGAAATATCCTATATCTTTACAACTTTTCTTTATAAAAATTTCAATGTATTGCATTTGACAGGTTATCAAAGATGATTTTCTGCTTAGACAAATGCACAATGTACACATCTCTTATAATGTTTACCTCACTCTTAACACATTTATTGCCTTGCATTGAATATAGTATTTCCAAGGTGAGCCCCATGATAATCCACATACTTAGACTATCTATTGCACCAAAGGTTGATAACTGACTATGATAATGGAAGAGTAAAAAGGCTCAAAATAGAATGAATGGCTAATGTCTCACTAGTGTGCAACTTTTCTTGGCTCAAGATACACACAAAGATCTCAAAAAATGGGGAATGTGAAGAAATGAAAAGTAGGAACTACAAACTGAGACAAATATTGTTTTATGAGGAGACAATATATAGAACAGGGACACTAGAAATTTGGCAAAGGCTTTTAGTGGACAAATTGCCAATCAAATCCATGCATTAGTTGTTCCTTCAAGGTCTGGTGTTTTGAGACTTCAGTTATCATAGTTGACTACGGTTCTAGTTAGCCTTAGGTTCACTAGACAGTCTAAGAAAGTGGGTTGTGCTTAGGAAAGCCCTTGAAATAATCACTTCAATGTTGGAGCTATCGGCATGTCAGGCATGCAAAAGCGTAGAGAGAGCTTTATATTATAAAATATGTGTGAGTACTACATTTTTTTAAGAGGACCATCACATTTGATCACCTATTGGATGTAACACACATGAGATGCATTCATCTTTATGTAAAGAAAAGATGTAAAGTTGTAGGATATTTCCATTGGGCACATGTAGAAGGCAGTGCTGAAAGTGTTCGTTAATCATTTTTGGGACTTTGGTCGTTGTTGGTCAAACTTTGATTTTGACATGATCTAATGTTTGACTTAATTTTCGTAATTATTTTCTTTTCTTTTGGAAAGAATCAAAGGTCATTGTTGTCTAATCACAATAGTTGTGGGCAAATTTTGGCCTTAATCCTAGCATTTAGCATGGAAATGAGTGACAATCATGCCCATGATATTTTGATGGGGGATTAAGTACTCCATGATAAAGTCAAAGAGCCTAACAAGTAAATGTAGGTGATTGGACTCCAATGCAAAATCTAATCGTTGAGTTTTCCCTTGCCAATAATATTGCATTTCCATGGCATTTCTTGCCATTGAATTGTTTCAAGATATCATGGGACAACAAAATTATTACTTATATGTAATCTAAAAATGGAAATCCATTCATGAAGTTAATGCCACCATCAACCTTACCTGAGCAAGAAAACATTTGACTACTCTTTCGAATTCAATGGTTTCATAATTATACCATTGATAAAAATGATTATATGTAAGAAAACAATACAACATCTATGCTCAATGGATAACAAGATCTCGTATGCAAGAGAGAAAAGCAAATAGTATGGAGATCAAATATTTGATTACTATAAAACTGATACAATAGATGGTGCTGCCTCCTAGCCGTGCCCCCTTATGTGAGAAGCTTCGATGGCATGCTGGAAACAGTAGAGGACGGAGGCTAGATGCTAAGGAATCAGGGTTGCTATAGCCAGTGATGATGATGGGCTTCACGATCTTGCTCTTATATAGCCACCAGTCATAGTCAGTTAGACCCAATTGCGAGACCTACCCAGTCGGCAAACTTCCATCCCCAAACAGAAATGCATCAGTCTGAGATCTGTCATTTCAAACTCTCTTCCTAGCACCTGCTTTTTCTTCATGGTTCCCTGTTATGACAAGGTCATCCACATAAAGGACCACGATCATACACCTGCCTCCTTCTCTGTAGATATACAAATTTGCATCAGATGGCCTCCTCTTGAACCCGTTTTGCAAAAAGTAGGCATCAATTAGAACCTGCAGAACCATAATGGCAACGGCCATTCCCAAAGTGGGTAAAGTAGCTTTTGGATGGCAGAGAACCTCCAACCATTGAGGAGGAACCATTCAAACACCGCTAGTCCAAGAGATTAGAGGAGCAAGGAAGGGCGCAGGAACACTTGGTCAACTACGCTTTGATGACAGAGGTGATCCGTGCTGAAGAACCCAAGTGTCTTGAAGAAGCACAGGGTGATGATAGGTGTATGGAGGCTATGCAGTCGGAGTATGGCTCCATAATGAAGAACAACACTTGGGACCTTGTGGATCGACCACCAAAATGCAAGGTAATCGGGACCAAGTGGGTGTTCAAGACCAAGTACAAGTTTGATGGCACATTGGATAAGTACAAGGCTCGGCTCATGGCAAAAGGATTCACACAGGTACATGGTTTTGATTATCAAGATCCTTTTGCTCCTACAGCTCGACTAACCACAATTCACAGTGTTTTGGCTTTAGCAACACAGGAAAGTTGGCTCGTGTTTCAGATGGATGTAAAATCTACCTTTCTGAATGGAGATCTCAAGGAGGTATACGTGGAACAACCACCAAGTTTTGTGATCCCCAGTTCAGAAGGTAAAGTCTATAAACTGAAGAAGGCACTTTACGAGCAAAAACAGGCCCCACAAGCATGGTACCAGTAGATCTTTTTCAATATGCCTCCTCGTTACCACAAGCAAAAAGCGGGGAGGAGGAAAGATCTAAGAAATTAGATCAAGGAAAAAGCTCAAAATTGATGGAGGACCTCACTAGAGAGTAGGATGAGGACTCTCTGATAGGAATTAAGGAACTTAAGGCCCAACCTCAAATGCCTCCACCATCCACTAAAATTCCTCCTCTAACTACTGAACTTGGACACGAGGACCCTCCTCTAGCCCTCAAATTACTGAGCCTGGACTTGAGGATTGTGAGCCTCTTCCCCATCTAAATACTAAGGATTCTGAGCCCTAGCCCCATCTAAATACTAAGTCTGGACATGAGGAGCCTAATCCCCTTACACATCCATATATTGAGCTTGGGCCTAATAATCCTTTAACCACTTCAAAGCTTCCTATGTGAGTTGAGGCACATTGTACTCTTGGAAGTTTGTAATACATCATGATGTCTAATAAAATTCATCTATGTATGAGACTCGGGTTTGTAATACACACACACACACACACACACACACACACATACACACAGAGTTGACTCATGAATATAGATGTATCTATCACAAACTTTTTATGACAAACTGTTACAATACAAGAGAAACTAAGTTTCCATTGTTGTTTGTAAATGATGAAGGAATATAGTTACAATGTAGATTAGGCTACAACTTTACAGCAAGAACTATTGTGTAGCTTCTCTTACTTTCTCTTTCTACACTCACACTAAAGAGTGTAGGAGAAAAATCCAACAACTAGAGCAGAGGTTGTTTTGGCAAAGATGCTTGATGAGAAAATGGTAGAGGATGTAGTGGCTAAGGAAAAGGAACAAGAGAAGATCCGTGATCAACACAACCCCCATCATAGGATCATCATAGGCATTGGATGCCAACCCTTCACAGCATCAACCATCGCCTGAATGGTAGAGATTGCCTAAGAATCATGCATTTGTTTGACATTATAATGTATACTTTTCATTCGTTACATCACATTTGTATACTATATAAATAATCATTTTGTACTTGTGTGTTGTAATAATACAATATCTATAATCATGAGCTTTGAATTATCTCAATAATCCCATTTGGGATGTCTCTACCCAGAATTCTCCTTTTTGTTTGTTGCAATACCTATCAACATGTAGTGTTAATCAATGGTGTTCATTAAAAAGCAGAAACATCTAGTATTTCTCTGATTTATTCAATAATAAAGAAAAAACATTAAATTATATTGAACTCTTGGTTTCCCTTCTTGTTATTGAGAATGAATGAGTTTTCTTCTGCAACACTGCCCTCTATCTCAACTTGAATGTCCTGGCATAATTGGCTGATTGTGCATCATTATTTGAGTGAGGCGCCTGCCTTGCGTGTTATTATTCCTTCGATTAAAGAAATTGTCAGTCTCTGCATCGAGGTCAATATTCTCATCATTATCGCACAGCATCCAGCCATGTTGTGGCATGGAGGAGTTAAAGGGAGTGATTGAATCTCAGGGGGGGATTCGATGTAGAGGATTGTCCGGGGTGGTGGTTTTAGTAGAGTTGCATGTGAATTTGGTAAGCGTTGGAGTCGAACGTGTTGGCCGAAACGTAGTTGCATGCAGATTGGGTGAGATTTGCAAAGGGTGTCTCCGTTGTACGTGCGGGTGTTGACGTAGTTTTGTTAAAAGGGTTAGTTTGTGTACGGATTGTCATGTTAATAATGTGCCTAAGATTGTCCTACATATGTACGGAACTATGTCGGTGCAAACGGATCGTTAATTAGAGGTCACGACATCAAGATACGAGCGAATTTGTGCGAAACGAGGCCTATATGGGGGCACGAATGAGCGAGTGCTAGGGATGCCAAAATGGTGTGCAATGGGCTGGAAAAATACCCTGTAGCGTGGTGTTTCCATGTGTGGAATTCTGGTTTAATCTGGGTCCAATTTGGGTCCCAAACGGTTGAGTTACGAGGGGTTAAAGTAAGGGTAAAAATGGTCCTTTTTTGTGGGGAGGGTCCTTGCCCTTAAGTTTGATGTGAATGGTCCTAAACTTTAACTGGGATGGACTAACTAAACTAAGGAAGTTAAGCTAACTTTGTAGTTAGAATAACTATCCTAGCTAACTACAGTTAAGCCACCAACTCAAATACACTTAGTCTAACCTAACTAACTAAATTGAGGTTTTACTAACCTAACTAGAGTCTATCTAACCTAACCTAGGTTAACTAACCTAACTATGGTTAGTTTTTAAGTTTCTTTACCCTCTCTTTTTTTTTTTGAGGGGGGGGGGGAGGCCTAAAGCAAGGCTAAGGCTTGGTGTGCATTGCCATCGCGTGGCGAGTGATCGAGCGCCATCGCCACTGACGCGAGCATCGTCGCCTCTGTGCAGTTGCCTTCAAGGCCTTAAGGCCTTATGGCCATATGGCCTTTGAGGGGAGGGGGGTGGTCGAGAGAGAGAGAGAGAGAGACAGAGGGAGAGAGAGAGAGAGAGAGAGAGAGAGAGAGAGAGAGAGAGAGAGAGAGAGAGAGGGGGGGGGGAAGGGAGAGGGAGGGAGAGAGAGAGAGAAGGGGTCAAGGAAAAAAGAGAGGGGGGTGAGGGGGATGGAGGGAGGAGTGGAGGGGGTGAAGGGGGGTTGGAGGGGTGGAGGTGGAGATGGGGGGGAAGGAGGAAAACAAAGGGGGGGGGGTGGAGGTGGAGATGGAGATGGGGGGGAAAGAGGGAAGGGGAGGTGGAGATGGAGGGGAAAGAGGGAAGAAGGGGGGGGGAGGGGGTAAAAGGGGGGGTGGAGGTGGAGATGGAGATGGGGGGAAGAAAGGGAAGAAAGGGGGGGTGGAGGGGGTAGAAACGCGGGGTGGAGGTGGAGATGGAGATGGGGGGGAAAGAGGGAAGAAGGGGGGAAGGAGGTGGGGGTGGAGGTGGAGGGGGATAGAGAGAGATAATGGAGTGTAGGGAGTGGGGGATAGAGAGAGATAGAGAGATGGTGGAGTGGAGGGAGTTGGAGATGGGGGGTGGAGGCAGAGAGGAAAAAGGGGAGATGGGATGTAGAGAGAGGTAGAGAGATAATGGAGTGAAGGGAGTGGGGGATGCAGAGAGGTAGAGAGATGGTGGAGTGGAGGGAGTTGGAGATGGGGGGTGGAGGAGGAGATGGGAGATGGAGGGGGAGGGGAAAAAGGGGAGATGGGATGTGGAGAGAGGTAGAGAGATAATGGAGTGAAGGGAGTGGGGGATGGAGAGAGGTAGAGAGATGGTGGAGGTTGGGGGGGGTGGTGGAGGAGATGGGAGATGGAGGGGGAGGGGAAAAAGGGGAGATGGGGTGTAGAGAGAGGTAGAGGGATGGTGGAGGAAAAAAGGATGGTTACCTTGAGTGGGGGAGATGGGGGATGGACAGAAAAAGTGGAGGTGGTGGGGAGGAAGATGATGGGAGGTGGAGATGGAGATGGAAGGGGGGGTGATGGAAAAAGTGGTGGTGGAGGGGGGGTTGACGGAAAAAGTGGTGGTGGTGGACCAAAAATAGAGAAAGATGGAAATTATGGTAGCTTAACGGAATTTGGAGAAGGAAGTGACTAGCAAAAGGGTGGGGAAAGAAATGAGGGGGGTTGGCATTATTTTTATAGGATGTGGGGGGGACTAAGGGTTAAATTTGGGTGTTGTGTATTGATGTGATTTTGTAAATCAACATTATCCTTTTGCATTATTTTTCACTCCTTTGCCTTGAGGGATTTATCTTGTATGGTTTTTCATAGGGGGTTCTTTTTTCACATATGCGAGCACACGCTCTGCTTTCACTTCAGGTGCTAACCTCACTCTAGAAGAAGAAAATGAATTGAAAGCAGATCTCGTGCATACATGAATGAGAAAGAGTTCTAGATTATAAGGATTGATGGAGGCTCTCACCTCCACAAGAGTTCAAGGGCTTAGAAGGGGATTTCAGGGTTAGAAATAAGGACAGGGTCGAGAGAGTTAACCAGGAGTTCTAGGGTTTAGAGGGGGTTGTAGGGTTTAGGAGGAGGGGATTTCAGGGTTAGAAGTGGGGGTAGGGTTGAGAGAGTTAACTAGAAGTTCCAGCATTTAGAGAGGGTTGCAGGGTTTAGGAGGAGTCCAAGGTTGAGGAGTGGAGAGCTAGTTTGATTTGCGGATTCGAGGGGTAGGGGTTGAGATGAAGGGAGGAAGGAAGAGGGAGGAAGGAGGAGAAGGAGGGAGGGGGAGGAGGAAGGAGGAGGAGGAGATGGAGGAGGAGGAGATGGAGGAGAAGGGAGGAGGAGGAGGAGGGAGTTCAAGGGAGGGAGGAAGGATAGATGGGAGGAGAAGCGAGGAAGGAAGAGGAGATGGAGGAGAAGGGAGGAGGAGGAGGAGGGAGTTCAAGGGAGGGAGGAAGGAGGAGAAAGGAGGAGGAGGAGGAGGGAGGAGGAGGAGGGAGTTTAAGAGAGGGATGAAGGAGGAGTAGGAGGGAGTTGAAGGGAGGGAGGAAGGAGGAGATGGGAGGAGGAGGAGGAGGGAGTTCAAGGGAGGGAGAAAGGAGGAGGAGGGAGTTGGAGGGTAGAGAGTCCAAGGGTAAGGGCATGCTAGAACACGATAGGGTAAGAGAGCATGGACGCAATGGAAATCAATCACATGATCACAGTAGTGAGCTTGAACATTGAATCCCAAAGAGTGGGAGCTTCATTCCATTTGAGAGATATTTATACATGTTGGTCTCTCCACTTTTGGGGGGGACCTTTTGGGTCTCTACACAAAGTGGAGGGACCTCCGAAAGTGTAGGCTTTTAGTCTTTCTCTCTCTAGATTTAGTCTTTCTCTCTCTAGATCCTAATTTTGCAAGTATGATTGGATCTTTTTTGGAGAGGATTTTGGCTATCCTCATCCTTTAAGATTTATCATACTATCTTTCAGGATCAAGATATTACAAGTGGAGCTTCGCCGCTACTCTACACACACAATGCTCTCATAGTTGTTATCCTAGACTGCACTTCTGGCCCTTGTTGCCACAGGGTTAGCAATATTGTTTTTCTCTATGTTTGATAAGAGTTTGAGTATGAACTGATAGCCTAGCAGCTCTGACTTATTTCTATTTTCTAAGATATTGTATGGGATTGAGAGGATGAGTGGAATGGATAAATGTAAATACCATGTGTATGAATGATATGAGAGGTCACATGCCAAGCGTGTCGAGGAGTGTGAAGTCAAGAGGAGTCCTTCTAGAATTCCTATGTGGAATAAGGAGGATGTGGACATATGGAAAAGAGAGGGTCCCTATGGGCTCCATGTGGGGAGACTCTTGACTTTCTCAATATTTTAAGAGTCTTGACCATCTTTTGATGGGACACATGGCAAGAGTAGCCAAAAAGGACATGGATGGTGACATACGGGCTTATGTGATTGATGGGGTAAAGAATCTACAGGCAGCAATTGTAAATGGGTGCAAAAGGGTGATAAAATCTCTATAAAAGGAGTCCTCCTCTCCCTTGTTCATCATCTCTTCCACCATTAGGCCTCATGTTTTTGTAGCTCTAGTCTCATCAAGCCTCTTCCATGAGCCTTCTCTCCCTCTTGTAGATATTCTCTTATGTAGACGCTTGAGTCTACCTCTCTTTAGCTCATTCTCTCTCTATGAGTAGTCTTAGAGCTTCTGCTCCCTCTTGTACATATGAAACCTCTTCTTCTCCCTTGTGTTTGTAGTATTTTGAGTTGCATTGGAGTGGAGTCTCACTCTATTGACAATGAAGATCACTTTGGATTCCCTCTCTTAAGTCTTTGTTCCCTTTTCTTTCTTTTAAAGCCTTAAAAGTTCTTTCCATTCGGCCGCTCATTGTACACACATGGTCCATCCATTTCTTGATCCACCAAGGGAGTTACTTACCCTCTTCTAGGCAAAATCTATGAGTGGTGGATCATTGATGAAGGTGGAGTCTTGAGGGAGCATCTTGCTCAGGCGAAATTAGCATGGGTGGAGGACAATTTTTATGATAGTTTGACCCCTTGTTAGTGTTTTGCTCATAACTTTTTGTTCGGTAGTCTGATTTTGATGAACTTATATCAGCAAAAAGTTCTCTTCAAAGCACATGTTTTTTATATGATTAAGCCTTGAATCAAATGCTACTATAAAAAGTTATGAGTCTCTATGTCTGATAGTCTGTTTTCATGATAGTTTTAACCCTCATCTAGTAAACCACCCATAACTTTCTGGTTGCTTCTTTAATTCTTACGAAATGTATATCAGCACGAAGCTCATCTCAAGGCACATCTCTATATGTGTTTGAATCTTTAATATCATGTCTCTACTAAAAGTTATAGGTCTTTGTGTCTAATAATAGTTTGTACAATGTTTCCTCAGAACGTGCCCATTTGACCCAATCAGCCCTTCAAACTCCTTGAGATATATTAATTCATGTCATGTTGACCCGCAAGATCTTCTTTCAACAACGTATTGCTCTTCTCTTTGGCTTGCTAAGATTATGGCCTCTACTGATCTTTTCCTTCTGCCTATGCTTGAGTACAACATCACTTGGGATGTTACCATCTTCATTCTCAATTGAGGGAGGAAAGTATGGTGTGGTATCTTGGCATAAAAGCTTCTTTTTAATATCCCTTTCTCAATGATAAATATCTTTGTCACTCAGTTCAAAAGCAGTAGGAAGTAAAGTTTATTACCCCCAACTTCATGTAACATCTTTTGGTGGAGACACCGGGTATGTTTGGTATTGGATTTATCCCACCTTGCTAAACGGTCTTTGGTGTACTTGATTGCATGTTATGCCCTAGTAGATGCATGTGTTTTCTGATGTGATAAAGAAGATGCTTGGAAGAACTTCGTAAGAAGAGATTGCAGTCCATTTAAGAGAACTAGAAGATTGTGAAGGTGATGCTCAAGCTATTCACACGGTCATCATTATCATATCCTTTATGTTTGCACTCTTGAATATGTTGGCAAATTGACAACACCGTCAGCAGGTACAATGATAGATTGGGGATTTTTTCATGCATTGATAGCTTGGTGTGAAGAAGAGTTGAGTCTTTGGGTAGTTTTTGACCATAACAGTGAAGTGGTGATTCTTAATGCTTTCAACTTCTTTTGCTATGAAAATGATGAAGAGTACTGTGACGCCAAAAATTGATATTTTTAACTTGGCATTGATATTGTTTTTCTCTATGTTTGATAAGGGTTTGAGTATCAAGTGATAGCCTAGCGGCTCTCACTTATTTCTATTTTCTATGATATTGTATGGGATTGAGAGGATGAGTGAAATGGCTCATTGTAAATACCATAGGTATGAATTATAAATACCTTGGTATGGGGTGAGAGTTATTTGTGTATGGGATATTATGGAGTTTTTTAGAAAATAGGAAGAGTGAGTCATATAAAGAGGTGGGCTCATGTCCATGTGTTCCAATAATATAACAGAGGCCACATGCCAAGCGTGTGGAAGGCAATGTGGAGGAGTGTGAAGTCAAGAGGAATCCTTCTAGAACTCCTATGTGGAATAAGAAGGATGTGGACATGTGGAAAAGAGAGGGTCCCTATGGACTCCATGTGAGGAGACTCTTGACTTTCTTAATATTTTAAGAGTCTTGAGCATCTTTTGATGGGACACATGGCAAGAGTAGCCAAAAAGGACATGAATGGTGACATACGTGCTTATGTGATTGATGGGGAAAGGAATCTACAGGCAGCAATTGTAAATGGGTGAAGGAGGGTAACAAAGTCTCTATAAAAGGAGCCCTCCTCTCCCTTGTTCAGAATCTCTTCCACCATTGGGCCTTATGTTGCTGTAGTTCTAGTCTCCCCAAGCCTCTTCCATGAGCCTTCTCTTCATCTTGTAGATATTCTCTTATGTAGACTCTTGAGTCCTTCTCTCTCTAGTTTATTCTCTCTCTATGAGTAGTCTTGGAGCTTCCGCTCCCTCTTGTATGTATGAAACCTCTTCTTCTCCCTTGTGTTTGTAGTGTTGAGGTGGATTCTCACTCTATTTGTAATGAAGGTCACTTCAGGTTCTCTCTCTCTCTCTTGAGTGTCTCTTCCCTTTTCTTTCTTTCAAAGCCTTAAAAGTTCTTTCTATTCGGCTGCTCACTGTGCACACATGGTCCATTTGTTTCCTGAGCCACTATGCAAACTTTTTCCCCTCTTCTAGGCGAAATCTATGAGGGGTGGATCGTTGATGAAGGTGGAGTCTTGAGGGAGCATCCTGCTCAGGCGAAATTAGCTTGGGTGGAAGGTAGTTTTAATGACAGTTTGACCCCCTGTTAGTGTTTTGCTCATAATTTTTTGTTCCATAGTCCGATTGTAATGAAATTTATATCAAAGCGAAGCTCTCTTTAAGGCGCATGTTCATATATAATCAGATCTTGAATCAGATACTGCTGCAAAAAGTTATGAGTCTCTGTGTTTGACAGTCTGTTTTCATGACAGTTTTTATCCCTTTCCAGTAAACTGTCCATATCTCTTCAACCGTCTGTCTGTTTTCAATGAAACTTATATCAGCGTGAAGCCCATCTCAAGACGCATCTCTTTGTATGCTTGAATCTCTGATATCATGTCTCTACTAAAAGTTATAGGCCTCTGTATCTAATGACAGTTCATAGAGTGTTTTGAGCTAAGTATAAGGGTGTCTATGAAGGAGGTGCAATGTTTCCTCGGAATCTACCCATCCAGCCCAATCAGCCCCTTCAAACTCATTGATATATATTAGTTCATGTCATGTTGAGCCGCAAGATCTTCTTTCAACAACGTATCGCTCTTCTCTTTGGCGCAGACCGGCTCGCTGAGGTTATGGCCTCTGCTGATCCTTTCCTTCTCCCTATGCTTGATTACAACATCACTTGGGATGTTACCATCTTCATTCTCATCTGAGGGAGGAAAGTATGGTGTGGTATCTTGGCACAAAAGCTTCTTTCTAATGTCTCATTCTCAATGATAAGTATCTTTGGCAGTCAGTTCGAATGCTGCAGGAAGTGAAGAGGTGCGTGAAGTTTATTACCCCCAACTTCATGTCACATCTTTTGGTGGAGACGCTGGGTACATTTGGTATTGGATTCATCCCACCTTACTAAACGATCTCGGGTGTACTTAATTGCATGTTATGCCTAGAAGAGGCATGTGTTTGTATGAGATAAAGAAGATGCCTGGAAGAACTCCGTTAGAAGAGATTGCAACCCGTTTAACAAAACTTGAAGATTGTGAAGGTGATGCTCAAGCTATTCGCACAGCCACCATGATCATATCCTTTATGTTTGCATTGTTGAATATGTTGGTGAATCGACAATGCCAGCAGCAGGCACAATGATAAATTGGGGATTGATCCATGCACTGGTAGCTTGGTGTGAAGAAGAGTTGAGTCTTTGGGTAGTTTTCGACTATAACAGTGGAGTGGTGATTCTTAATGCTTTCGACTTCTTTTGCTATGCAAATGATGAAGATTACAATATCTTGAAGCTTTTATGTGCACTTCCTATTGTGAGAAGGGTGATTCTAGAATGCATGTATACACAATGTTTTCATGGTGCTGGTTGGTCACTTATTTTTGAAGATTTTGTTGAGGATCACATTGTGGAGGGTTTTCAACAAGTGGTTATGCATAATCAATTGGTCTTGGTATACTAAGACTCTGTGGGATCTTGTTCAGATCTTGTTTGGGATATTATTTGGATCTTGGTGTTTCCTTTTTGTGTTTCATCATGGTAAAGAATCCAGTGTTTCAAGGGACCCAAGGGGAAGACCCGAAGTCTTATCTTCAGGATTTTGTTCGAGGATGCCGGCTTTCTGGATGGTCCATGAAGGATCGGCGGAGATTTTGCCTGATTTTCTTGAAGGTGTAGCCTTGAGTTGGCATGAGACCTTGCCGGACTCTACCAAGGAGGACTGGGACCAAGTGGTGGCAGCAATGAAGCAGAGATTTGGGGCAGTAGAGTCACCAAATGCTTTGATGTTGCAGTTGGACCGGTTCTGTCAAGGAGAGGGTGAGTTGGTCTCTGCATTGGCAATCCGATATGAAACTTTATGGACAAAGTACGAAAGGGCAGCTTTGCGAGCTATGGCATCTGCATCATCGGCCCCTCAAAGTCTCTCAGGGATGGAGCACTTAAAGATGAGCAAATTTGTTATGGCTTTGGAGCCTTGTGTCTTCGCTCAAAGGTAATGAGTAAAGATCCAACAACATACGTGGAGGCACTTCGCATTGCGACCAAGAAAGAAGCTTCTCTGAAGATCGAATCCTCTTTTGTGTCTTCAACAGCTTCAACTTCTAAGGTGGAGGTAATGGGCACTCCTCAAGTACCAAAGTCCTCTAAGTTAGATCATAATATCTCCCAATTGATGGCAGAGTTTGCTGATTTGAAATTGCATTTGGTTAATGCACGACAACCTAGAGCACCAAAGAGTGAAGATAGGCCTCGAGATAGGAGTGGGGTCACTTGCTATGAATGTAATGAAAAAGGTCACTATCGCCCCGAGTGTCCTAGATTGAGAAAGAAAGAAGAAAAACAAGTATCCTTGTTAGAAGCTTCTTCAGGGGATGAGGAAAAAGAGGTAATGATGGCTAAACGGGGGCGTGGTAAACCAAAAGAAGAAGAAGAAAGCAAGGAAGAAGTAGATGAGGAACATCAGGAAGAGGAACACCGTAGTAAGAAAAAGAAGGCATCTAGAAGGAGAATGAGCCAGTCAGACTTTCCTTTAGGACAAGGCATTGGAAGCTATGACTTGTTGTCCGACCTTAAAGAAAAGGAAGCTCATATCACCTTTGGTCAATTACTTGCTTTGTCTCCAAAACTACGGAAGGAATGGGGAAAACTAGCAAGCGCAAGGGTGTCAAAGAAGAAAAAGAAGAAAAGTGCCAATCTTGTTGTTCAAAAGGTAGATATAGATGTTGGTGATGATGTACCTGTGGTTGATGTGATCATTGATGGTCAAGTGATTTCTAATGTGTACATTGATGGAGGTGCATCGATTAATGTCATGAGTGAGAAGACCATGATTGATGCTAATTTAAAATACTCTAGTACTACCTCTCCTTATCGCATCTGGTTGACAACACTAGGGTTAAGACCTTGGGAGTTGTGAAGAATCTAGAAGTGGATGTATGTGGAATTTCTGTTCCGACTACTTTTCAGGTGATCCCTACCAAGCCTGATGCACATGCCTATCTATTGATTTTGGGAAGGCCTTGGCTATGCAAGGTGAAGGCTGTTCAAAAGTGGGATACTGGAGAATTGATTTTGCAGGGAAATGATAAGAAGGTGCGCTACAACATCAGAAGCCGCAAAAAGGAAGTTGTCAAGGAGGAGTCTTCAACATCAGAGAGTTCAAGCTCTGACTTAACCGATGAAGAAGAAGAGACAGGGTGTAGCTCCGAGGAGTCCAACTCAGAGGGTGAGGTGGAAGGAGTGGCCTTTGGTCTTTGTCTTGGTGCTGATCGGGATGAGTCAGGAAGGAACAAGGTGGTGGTGCAAGCAGATCCTATAGAGACACTTCATGTGGAGGATGTGGAGCACATTAAATGACGCCAACGCAATGAAGAGCTTCTTGGTGATTCTCTATCAGGTAGTGAGAAGCTCCAGTACTTAGATATGACTTAGATATGCTAGATGATTTTCCATGTCTCTTTGCAACAAGCTATTCACAGGTTCAGCCAGTCTCTCTTGTGGAGCACAAGATTGAGTTGAAGCCAGAAAGCAAGCCAGTTGTGCAACGCTTAAGGTGATTGGGGGTGATCCAAGCTGAGGCACTAAAGAAAGAGGTAACACAACTACTTGAGGTGGGATTCATCTTTCCTGTTGATGATTCAGAATAAATATCTCCTGTAGTTGTCACACCAAAGAAAGGAAATAAGTGGCAAGTTTGTGTGGACTTTCGTCCTTTGAATGCATGCACTAAGAGGGATCATTTTCCTTTGCCATTTCAAGATGAAATACTAGACCAAGTAGCAGGGCATGAGATGTATTCTGTATGTGATGGGTATTTTGGATACTTTCAAATTCGTATTCGGGAGGAAGATCAAAAGAAAACATCATTCGTCACACCTTGGGGAGTTTTTGCTTACAGAGTGATGCCTTTTGGGTTGACCAATGCACCAGCTACATTTCAAAGGTTCATGAGTCAAGTCCTGGAGCCTTACTTGGGAAAGTTCATACAGGTGTTTTTGGATGATTTTTGCATTTATTCTTGGTGCATAGATCACATGGAGAAGTTAAAGATGGCCTTAGCTAGGACTGATGAAGCAAAAGGGTGTCTAAATCCTAGCAAGTGTCATTTGGCTCAAACAAAAGTAGTCTTGTTGGGGCATATTGTGTCTCAAGAAGGCTTGCAAATGGATCCTGACAAGGTTCAAGCAATCATGGCATTGCCAAGTCCTGAGAGTGTCACTGGTGTTCGCAGAATTCTAGGAAAGAGCAAGTATTATCAACGCTTTTCTGATGATTTCACAGAGATAGTGCATCCCATGAACTTGTTAACAAGAAAAGGAGTTTCTTTCCAATGGGGTATGGAGCAACAAGAGTCTTTCCAGCAACTTAAGGAGGCCATGAGTAAGGGCCCAATATTGAAGCCCCCTGATTGGTCTCAAGACTTTTATGTAAATCCAAGTGTATCTTTGCATTCAGTTGGTGCTGTATTGCTACAAAAAGGAGAGGCAGGTAGAATGCAACCCATCTATTATGCCAGCCGACAGCTTACAGATGTGGAAACAAGGTATGAAGAAATGGAGCAGCAAGCTCTCTTTGGTGTTTTCCATCAGAAAGTTTCGCTCCTATTTATTACCTCGACCATTTTTCTTCCTTACCTCTCAGTCTGTATTAGCATATCTAGTTCACAAGCCTAATCCTGGGGGGAGATTTGCAAAATGGTTGTCGGAGCTTCAAGAGTTCTCTTTCTCTTTTGTCACTAAAAATACCACTAGGTCCACTATGGCAGATTTGCTCACAGGGCGGGAGGATCTAGGAGAAGAAAAGAAATGTAAGGAGAACATTAAAGATGAAAGGGATACACCACCAATAGCTTTTGTTTTGTATTTTGATGGGGCTTTTAGTCCTTCATGCCAACAAGGAGCCGGGGGGATAGTCTTGATGAATCCTGAAGGTCAAGAGGTATGGGCAAGAGGACAAGAGCTTCCAGGTATCACAACTAACAATGCAGCTGAGTATAATGCTTTGATTCTTGGTTTGGAGGGTTGTCTTCAAATTCAAGTTAAAGAATTGGAAGTAAGAGGAGATTCTCAGCTTATTATAAAGCAAATGCAAGGGCATTACCAGACAAGAAGTCCTCATTTGAAGGAGCTTAATCAAAAGGCTGTGGCACAATGTAGTCGCTTTGATTTTTGCAAGTTTGTTCATATAAACAGAAAAGAAAATCAAAGGGCAGATGAGTTAGCTAAAGCCATTGTAATGCCAGACCGGGGGGTGGTTTCTTGGGTAGACACTGGATGGCCAAAACTACAAGATGTTCAGCAATATGTGGAAGAAGGCATGTTTCCTCGAGGGTTAACTCCACAACAGAAGCAGAGATTGGTTACTTTTGGCCATGCGTCCATAAGGATGTATATGAATGTCACCAATGGAACCTATCAGCTTGAGGATGTTGATGGCATGGTGATACCCGGATGCACCAATGAGTATCGCCTTAAATTCTTCTATGCTCAACCACCTTGAGGGCCAGCAGACCCTCTCTGTACTAGAGAGGATCTGCTGGGGGGGGAAAGATGTGACGCCAAAAATTAATATTTTTAACTTGGCATTGATATTGTTTTTCTCTATGTTTGATAAGGGTTTGAGTATCAAGTGATAGCCTAGCGGCTCACACTTATTTCTATTTTCTATGATATTGTATGGGATTGAGAGGATGAGCGAAATGGCTCATTGTAAATACCATAGGTATGAATTATAAATACCTTGGTATGGGGTGAGAGTTATTTGTGTATGGGATATTATGGAGTTTTTTAGAAAATAGGAAGAGTGAGTCATATAAAGAGGTGGGCTCATGTCCATGTGTTCCAATAATATAACAGAGGCCACATGCCAAGCGTGTGGAAGGCATGTGGAGGAGTGTGAAGTCAAGAGGAATCCTTCTAGAACTCCTATGTGGAATGGGACACATGGCAAGAGTAGCCAAAAAGGACATGGATGGTGACATACGTGCTTATGTGATTGATGGGGAAAGGAATCTACAGGCAGCAATTGTAAATGGGTGAAGGAGGATAACAAAGTCTCTATAAAAGGAGCCCTCCTCTCCCTTGTTCAGAATCTCTTCCACCATTGGGCCTTATGTTGCTGTAGTTCTAGTCTCCCCAAGCCTCTTCCATGAGCCTTCTCTTCCTCTTGTAGATATTCTCTTATGTAGACTCTTGAGTCCTTCTCTCTCTAGTTTATTCTCTCTCTATGAGTAGTCTTGGAGCTTCCGCTCCCTCTTGTATGTATGAAACCTCTTCTTATCCCTTGTGTTTGTAGTGTTGAGGTGGATTCTCACTCTATTTGTAATGAAGGTCACTTCAGGTTCTCTCTCTCTCTCTTGAGTGTCTCTTCCCTTTTCTTTCTTTCAAAGCCTTAAAAGTTCTTTCTATTCGGCTGCTCACTGTGCACACATGGTCCATTTGTTTCCCAAGCCACTATGCAAACTTCTTCCCCTCTTTTAGGCGAAATCTATGAGGGGTGGATCGTTGATGAAGGTGGAGTCTTGAGGGAGCATCCTGCTCAGGCGAAATTAGCCTGGGTGGAAGGTAGTTTTAATGAAAGTTTGACCCCCTGTTAGTGTTTTGCTCATAATTTTCTGCTCGATAGTCCGATTGTAATGAAATTTATATCAGCGCGAAGCTCTCTTTAAGGCGCATGTTCCTATATAATCAGATACTGCTGCAAAAAGTTATGAGTCTCTGTGTTTGATAGTCTGTTTTCATGACAGCTTTTACCCCCTTACAGTAAACTGTCCATATCTCTTCAACCGTCTGTTTGTTTTCAATGAAACTTATATCAGCGCGAAGCCCATCTCAAGGTGCATCTCTTTGTATGCTTGAATCTCTAATATCATGTCTCTACTGAAAGTTATAGGCCTCTGTGTCTAATGATAGTTCATAGAGTGTTTTGAGCTAAGTATAAGGGTGTCTATGAAGGAGGTGCAATGTTTCCTCGGAATCTACCCATCCAACCCAATCAGCCCCTTCAAACTCATCGATATATATTAGTTCATGTCATGTTGAGCCGCAAGATCTTCTTTCAGCAACGTATCACTCTTCTCTTTGGCGCAGACCGGCTCGCTGAGGTTATGGCCTTTGCTTATCCTTTCCTTCTCCCTATGCTTGATTACAACATCACTTGGGATGTTACCATCTTCATTCTCATCTGAGGGAGGAAAGTATGGTGTGGTATCTTGGCATAAAAGCTTCTTTCTAATGTCTCATTCTCAATGATAAGTATCTTTGGCAGTCAGTTTGAATGCTGCAGGAAGTGAAGAGGTGCGTGAAGTTTATTACCCCCAACTTCATGTCACAGTACAATATCTTGAAGCTGTTATGTGCACTTCCAAATGTGACAAGGGTGATTCTTGAATGCATGTATACACAGTGTTTTCATGGTGCTAGTTGGTCACTTATTTTGAAAATTTTGTTGAGGATCACATTGTGGAGGATTTTCAACAACTTGTTATGCATAATAAGTTGGTCTTGGTATATTAAGGCTCTGTGGGATCTTGTTTGGATCTTGTTTGGGATATTATTTGGATCTTGGTGTTTCCTTTTTCTGTTTCATCATGGTGAAGATTCTAGTGTTTCAAGGGACCCAAGGGGAAGACCTAGAGTCTTATCTTCAGGATTTTGTTCGAGGATGCTGGCTTTCTAAATGGTCCATGAAGGATCGGGTGGAGATTTTGCCTGATTTTCTTGAAGATGTAGCCTTGAGTTAGCATGAGGCCGTGCCGGAATCTACCAAGGAGGACTAGGACCAAGTGGTGGTTGCAATGCAGCAGAGATTTGGGACAGTTGAGTCACCAAATGCTTTGATGTTGCAGTTGGACCGGTTCTATCAAAGGAGAGGGTGAGATGGTCTCTGTGTTGGCAATCTGATATGAAACTTTATGGACAAAGTATGAAAGGGTAGCTTTGCGAGCTATAGGATTTGCATCATTGGCCCCTCAAAGTCTCGTAGGGATGGAGCACTTAAAGATGAGCAAATTTATTATGGCTTTGAGCCTTGTCTTTGCTCAAAAGTAATGAGTAAAGATTCAACTACATGGAGGCACTTTGCATTGCGACCAAGAAAGAAGCTTTTCTAAAGATCGAATTCTCTTTTGTGTCTTCAACAGCTTCAACTCTAAGGTGGAGATAATGTGCACTCCTCAGGTACCAAAGTCCTCTGAGTTAGATCATAATATCTCCCAATTGATGGCAGAGTTTGCTGATTTGAAATTGCATTTGGTTAATGGACAACAACCTAGAGCACCAAAGAGTGAGGATAGGCCTCGAGATAAGAGTGGGGTCACTTGCTATGAATGTAATGAAAAAGGTCACTATCTCCTCAAGTGTCCTAGATTGAGAAAGAAAGAAGAAAAGCAAGTATCCTTGTTAGAAGCTTCTTCAAGTGATGAGGAAAGAGAGGTAATGATGGCTAAATGGGGGCTTGGTAAAGCAAAAGAAGAAGAAGAAAGCAAGGAAGAAGTAGATGAGAAACATCAAGAAGAGGAACACTGTAGTAAGAAAAAGAAGGCATCTAGAAGGAGAATTAGCCAGTTAGACTTTCCTTTAGGACAAGGCATTGGAAGCTATGACTTGTTGTCCAACCTTAAAGAAAAGGAGGCTCATGTTACCTTTGGTCAATTACTTGCTTTGTCTCCAAAACTACGGAAGGAATGGGGAAAGCTAGCAAGCACAAGAGTGTCAAAGAAGAAAAAGAAGAAAAGTGTCATTCCTATTGTTCAAAAGGTAGATATAGAGTTTCATGATGATGTACCTCTGACTGATGTGATCATTGCTGGTCAAGTGATTTCTAATGTTTACATTGATGGAGGTGCATAGATTAATGTCATGAGTGAGAAGACCATGATAGATGCTGATTTAAAATACTCTAGTACTACCTCTCCTTACCGCATCAAATTGGTTGACAACACTAGGGTAAAGACCTTGGGATTTGTGAAGAATCTAGAATTGGATGTATGTGGAATTTCTGTGCCGACTACTTTACAGGTGATCCCTGCCAAGCCAGATCAATGTGCCTATCCATTGATTTTGGGAAGGCCTTGGCTATGCAAGGTGAAGGCTACAGTTCAAAAGTGGGATACTAGAGAATTGATTTTGCAGGGAAATGATAAGAAGGTGTGCTACAACATCAGAAGTTGCAAAAAGGAAGTTGTCAAGGAGGAGTCTTCAACATCAGAGAGTTCGAGCTCTCACTTAACCAATGAAGAAGAGACAGGGTGTAGCTTCGAGGAGTCCAGCTCAGAGGATAAGGTGGAAGGAGTGGCCTTTGATCTTTGTCTTGGTGCTGATCGGGATGAGTCAAGAGGGAACAAGGTGGTGGTAGAAGAAGATCCTATAGAAACACTTCATGTGGAGGATGTGGAGCACACTAAACAATGCCAATGCAATGAAGAGCTTCTTGGTGATTCTCTATCAAGTAGTGAGAAGCTCTAGTACTTGGATATGCTAAATGATTTCCCATATCTCTTTGCAACAAGCTATTCACAGGTTTGACCAATGTCTCTTGTGGAGCACAAGATTGAGTTGAAGCCAGAAAGCAAGCTAGTTGTGCAACGCTTAAGGCGATCGGGGGTGATCCACGTTGAGGCACTAAAGAAAGAGGTAACATAACTACCTGAGGTGGGTTTCATCTTTCTTGTTGATGATTCAAAATGGATATCTCTTATAGTTGTCACACCAAAGAAAGGAAACATTAGGGGATAATTGGGGTCTCAAAAGGGCCTCATTAGGGAATTCTTAGTGGGCTAATGCAAGGGGCTTAGAGGATCCCAAAGAGGCCTAAACAGCCTAATCTAGGTGGGTTAAGCCCACATTTGAGCTCACCTCTCCCCCCATCAATGAGGAGAGGGGGCCACTTTTTGAAATTTGAATTTCAAATTTTCAATCTCCCTCCCTCCCTCCCTCTCTCTCTCTCCCTCCCTCCCTCTCTCTCCCTCCCTCCCTCCTTCCCTCCCTCCTCCTCCTCCCTCTCCCTCTCCCTCTCCCTCCCGCCCCCTCCCTCTACCTCTCCCCTCCTTCGTCTTACTCCTCCTCCTCCCTCCTCCCTCTGTTGAGATATCGAGCTCCACTCGTGATATGCCAGCATGACCGTTGTGCATTTATGTCATTGACTTATTGGCTGCAGATGCAGTTGGTACACCGCCCATGAATAATAACTGGATGATAGCTATCTTTATGTACTCTAGTTAGTGGCTTAGTTAGTATGCCACCTAGGTTAGCTGAGTTTGGTTTGAGACCCACATATAGGGTTCATCTATTCCTTTTGTCCTTAGATAGAGTTCTTTTGGCTTTCATAACTAAGAAGAGAAAAACTATTTTCAGCCTCCACCTTTGTGTGTATTCCCCCATTGTGTATGTGAGAAAGCTGCAAGTGAGACTCCTTACTTCTCTCCCACTCTCTTCACATGGTATCAGAACACGGTTAGTGGTAAGGAGCTCAAGAAAGCAAACCAAGTTCATGGTCTCTTAGTAAGAGGATTAGTGTTGCTTTTCTTTTTCAAGTTTGGGAGCAAATCTCTACAGGTAGCACAACCAAAAAGTGCAAGAGTGCACTGTCTCAAATTGGGATGCCCTTCTTGGTGCGACAAGAGGGTAGTATATGCTACGAGGCCGTTTCGGGCATTTTAGTTGCAGAAGTTTTCCGTAGGCACTCAGAAAGGTGCCCTGTTTTTGTTGTGCGATCACTGTTCTGCAGGTCGGTGAAAAGTTGCCACAGAAATCGCATCATATGCCTATGCGCATAGATATTGGGATTGACAGAATCATTCTTATTGCCTGTTGATGCAAAATTGTCACTAGGAAGTGACTGTGTGGTCAAATACCACTTTCGTCAGTTTTGCAGATTTGCCCTTGTGAGGCAAAAGTTGAGTTTTTTGCAGTGATAGAATATTTTTGCAGTGTTCTATAATGGCATCTGATGCTCTTTCATAGATATTCACTGAGAAGCTTGACAAGAACAACTTCCCAACATGAAAGTTTAGAATGACAAATTTCCTTAAGGGAAAAGGCTCTGACTAGGTTGGTCTCCCAATTGGGTCTAACCAACTACGAGTGGTGGCTATATAAGAGCAAGCTTGTGAAGCCCATCATCATCATTGGCTATAGCAACCTTGATTCCTTAGCATCCAGCCTCCGTCCTCTACTGTTTCCAGCATGCCATCGAAGCTTCTCACATAGGAGCGCACGGCTGGGAGGCAGTGCCATCTATTGTATCAATTTTATAGTAATCAAATATTTGATTCTCCATACTATCTCCTTTTCTCTCTTGCATACGAGATTCTGTTATCTGTTGAGCACAGACGTTGTATTGTTTTCTTACATGGTATCAGAGCTTGGGCTCTAGCAAGAAGATTTGGTAGTGTGTTTCTATATGCGTGCAGATTGTGAGAGATGGCCTAGCCCGCAAGACTGCGAATCCCATCGTTCGGCGAAAGCGGAAAGTTGGATGGCACTAACTATCCACTCTAGAAGTTCAAGATGAAGACCATCCTAAAAGCATACGAGCTTTGGTATACTGCTACTGGGGTGGACGTGAAGCCGGTTGCGAGAGCGAATCCAATCAATGTAGGACAACAGTTTGTACCAACTGCGGATCAGATTCTTGTGTGGATAAGAAGAAATGCAGATGCACTGTGTTCTATTGTCTGCAGTGTAAGTGATTCTGTCATGGCATTAATTCAACTTTTCACCACAGTGGAGGAGGCGTGGACGGTCTTGAAAAATCAATACGAGACCATGAATCAAATGCTGATTCAGAATCTGGAGACTCAACTCGCAAATGAGAAACTGTTTGAGTCTGAAATGGTAGAGAAGTTCATCACCAGGGTGAAGAATCTGCATGATCAGATGACTACGATTGGCATCACCATCACCAATGAGAATCTAGCACGAAAGTGCATACAGATTCTCCCACCAAAGTATGACGGTCTTGTTATGGCACTGAGTACACAAAACAGAAATCTACCCCTCAACTTTGAGGATTTCAGGGCAATGCTTCTGGAGGAGGAGATGTGTCAAAAGATGAGGACTGGAGAAGATTCGGCTTTCTGGGCTAGATCAAAGAAAGGTAAGGGTAAGGACTCTAGTAACCCATCTTCTTCTGATGATAAAAAGAGAAAGAAGAAGATCAAGTGCTTCTATTGCAACAAGGTAGGGCACACACAGAATGAGTGCCAGAAGAAGATTGTAGATGAGAAGAACAGAGTAAAGAAAGAGTCCAGCAATAACATGCATACAGTACCAGTAGAGCTGTCTATAGCAATTGAGGAGATTTGCACGGAGGCAGTTCATGTACCTGCAGATGAACCTTGGATTATTGATAGTGGTGCATCACGCCACATGACCAGTCGGAAGGATTGGTATACCTCTCACATCCGGTAGGGAATGACATCCTGGTAGTAGTCAGCAATGATGCAAAATGTCCAGCAAAAGGAAAGGGTATGATTGCTCTCAAGTCAGATGGAGTTGTAAAACAGTTGTCTGATGTTCTTTATGTGCGAGATATCAAGAGGAACTTGTCTGTTTTTGTGATCATGGGTCATGACCTCAAAGTTCACTTTGATAAGAATGGCACACGGATTTTGGATCTTCAAGGAAGGTCATTGGTAAAGATACACGGCACAACAACATCTACGAACTCTCAGCTTTCAGTGCTCGAGCTGATGTGAGCAACACTAAGCTATGGCATGAGACGTTTGGTTATGTAAACCTTAGTTCTTTAAAGGAGATGCATAAAAGTGGAATGATTGCAGACCTACCAGAAATTACAGATCTACCTGATGTATGCACATGAAGCTTGCATGATGGGCAAGTAGCATCGGCAGCCCTTTCCTAAAGAGGCTAGTAGGGCAAAGGTTCCTCTAGAGCTCGTTCACACAGACCTCTGCGGAAAGATGGAGATGGAAGCCTTGGGTGGTTCCTACTACTTCCTCAGGGGGGTCACTCATCATATGTAACTATATCACGTGAGTTCAACAGAAGGATATTTTTATAAGGGACTATTTAAAATAGTTCTGAAAAAAATTTACAGATTTTTATAGAAAAGGGGTACATTTTATTAATGAAAAATTTATAGATAAGGTATTTTAGAAATAGGCCTTGAAAGCACGTGATATAGAGGATTTATACATAGTGACCCCCCTGAGACTACTTCATGACACTGATCGATGACTATAGTAGAAGGATATGGATATACTTCATGAAGACTAAAGATGAGGCTTTTAGTAAGTTCAAAGAATGGCATGTAATGGTCGGGAAAGAAATGGGGAGGAAGGTGAAGAAGTTGAGATCAGACAGAGGTGGAGAGTTAACATCAAGTGAATTCAAAAGTTATTGCAAAAGTCACGGGATCAAGAGGCAGAAACCCCCGCCACATACATCACGGCAAAATGGAGTAGCAGAGTGCAAGATGCACGTCATCTGCAAAATGGGCAGGAGTATGATGAAAGGGAAAGATTTTCCAAAGACTTTCTAGGCTGAAGCATGTAACATGGTAGTTTACATTCTGAATCGTAGCTACACGAAGGCTGTGAACGGGATGACTCCACTGGAGGCCTTTTCTAGTAAGAAACCTTCTGTTTCAGAGTTTTTGGATGTGACTGTTTTGTGCATGTCCCTGATGCTAATAGGACCAAAAGGGTACCGAAGAGCCGGAAGTGTATTTTCTTGGGCTACAGTGAAGAGGCAAAGGGTTACCGTCTCTATAATCCTATTACCAAGAAGGTAATAGTAAGTTGCGATGTGGTCTTCTCAGAATAGCCACATCAATTGGAGGAGGATGCTTCCTTCCTGCACAACTAGGACCAGGATATCCATCCAGTACAACCACCAATAGCAGACCGAACTCCCCCAATGGTGCTTGGGAGGATTCAAGATAAAGAAGAGGATCATCAAGCTAGCTCTGAAGTTGAACACATATTGATAGCTTTTCTCTATCATCTTCACAAACACAAACAAAAGTTTAGTTTCAACTTAAACATTAAGATTAATGTTATATATAAATTTTAAATAGATCAATTATGGTGCTTATGGAGGCTGGCATCTCCTCTATAAAAAAAGTCTCAATAACGTACTTGGTGTTTATAAAGACCGTCCATCCACAAGATCCATCCACAAGAGTGGGCATAGTATTGTTGTGGTGTCTATGAACCATCCAGTAGATTGTAAGCTTAAAACTATTTTGAATAATTTAAAGAAAGTATTGATAGAACAAAGGATTTTCTATCTTACCTCCAAGTGTAGCGGTTTAATTGCACCCAACTTAGATGTATTTTGTTGGTGGAAATCGATGCAAAATCTAGTCTCTTCAAAGCACTATAAGTTGCATATTTTAGTGTCTATAGCTTTCTACAAAAATAAATCCTTCATTACTTCAAAAAATTAAGATACTTCTTTAGGGCAGTGCAAGTTCACTTATAGATCGATCTCTTTATGAGTATATGAAACTGAATTGAAGCAAAAACATGCTTTTGTTGGCAGATGTACTATAACTAAACTTCAATGTTGTCTACATTTGACAATTCCTATAAAGATTAGAATTTGTGGATTGAAAAGAGCAATTTAGCTCCTTATACAATGTACTTTAATAAAAACTTACTCTGAATGGTAAGGGATGACAATGATATCGATGAAAGAACAGTAAATAATTTCTTTTCTTTGCTTCTTTTTATGTCTTAGGTCAAATGCATCACCGTGGTTGAATAGACATTAGTTGTTGTCTAGCCCAGTGGCATGGTTGAGCAGAAATTAACAGCAATATATTTTGCAATATATGTTTAGAAGGGGGTTGAAGGGTTCGAAAGGGGGATAGGGTTGAGAGATCCATCTAGAAGTTCTAGGGTTCAGAGAGGCATGTAGGGTTTAGGAGGAGTCCAAGGTTGAGGAGTAGATGGATAAGAGGTAATTAGGCTTCATGATTTACTTTTATGGGAATTACTACTAGATGGTGGTGGCTATCATCAGCCACGTCTGTCATGGCTATGACACTTGCTCACACACTCCAAAATGATCCAAAATGGAAACCTCCACATCCATATCAAGGTTTCTCCCCCCACTCTCGTTGACCATTGCAATCTTGTCCTTGTACTTGGGGAGTGGATGGGACAACTGTACAAGATAAAATCAACTAAGGAGAAGACATCCAAACCCATCCTTGGTAGCAAATCGAGCGTGGGGTATTTCCATTACACAAAAAAAGGAATAAAATTAAATAGATAGAATATGCCACAACATGTATACACATCAACATGAGAATAAAAACCACATGGCTCCATGAAGGACCATATCATGGAAAAAAATTCAAGTAGAAATAAAGTGCATACAATGAAATAACTAGAGTGCCATATGATATAAATCCCATGATTTTAGATGGATCATGGAACCTCCTCAGATCCATCTGATTCCTCCAAACTATGAGGAGTCTACATATCATCCTCATCACCATAAGAGCCCTCATCATCACTATCCTAGGAGTGGGATTCATCTATGCTCTCACCCTCATTCTCATAGTGGACATCTTGATCATTTGAGGAGAGTGATGGAGAGTGGGATCAAGGCCAAGGAATGTGAGAATGAGGAGCAGGGTGCCAAGGATATGAGCATGGTGGTGGGAGGACATCATCAAGTATGACTCATGTGACAAAATCTTCTAGCTGTTGGACTCTATCCTTTGCATGGCTGAGCAGAAAAATGAGGTGAAATTTCTTATGGTGCACAAGGCATGCTACCGATTTTCTTTTCGCATAAGAAGTGTCACTTGGTCAAGTCTCTATGTGAGACTAGTGATCTATGCACATGCCTCTACCAATGATGTCTCAGTTTCAAGACCTCTAGTATGAATGCCATAAATCTCATGTATAAGTGAGTCTATGAGGCATTGGGGGTGGATGGAAGGGGTGGTAATGGAGAGGATGAAGATTCTAGAGTGGATAGGGAAGGTAATAATGGAGAAGAGAATCGTTGTGGTGGAAATAGAGGGGATGTTGGTGATGAGAATAGAGGGGGTGTTGATGACAAGGGTGGAGGAGACATCAATGACGAGGTTGGGTGGGTTTCTTAATGATGAGGTTGGAGATAATGTTGCATGGTTGTTGTGAAAATTGATATTTTTTTACTTGGCATTGGTATTGTTTTTCTCTATGTTTGATAAGAGTTTGAGTATCAAGTGATAGCCTAGAGACTCTCACTTATTTCTATTTTCTCACTTATTTCTATTTTCTAAGATATTGAATGGGATTGAGAGGATGAGTGGAATGGATCATTGTCAATACCATGTGTATGAATGATAAATACCTTGGTATGGGGTGAGACTTATTTGTGTATGGGATTTATGGGGCTTTTAGAAAATAGGAAGAGTGATTCATATAAAGAGGTGGGCTCATGTCCATGTGTTCTAATAATATAAGAGATATCACATGCCAAGGGTATGGAAGGCATGTGGAGGAGTGTGGAGTCAAGAGGAATACTTCTAAAATTCCTATGTGGAATAAGGAGGATGTGGACATATAGAAAAGAAAGGGTCCCTATGGGCTCCATGTGGGGAGACTCTTAATGTTCTCAATATTTTAAGAATCTTGAGCATATTTTGATGGGTCACATGGCAAGAGTAGCCAAAAAGGACATGGATGGTGACATACGGGCTTATGTGATTGATGGGGAAAGGAATCTATAGGCAGCAATTGCAAATGGGTGAAGGAGGATGACAAAATCTCTAAAAAAGGAGCCCTCCTCTCCCTTGTTCATCATCTCTTCCACCATTAGGCCTCATGTTGTTGTAGCTCTAGTCTCCTCAAGCCTCTTCCATGAGCCTTCTCTCCCTCTTGTAGATATTCTCTTATGTAGACTCTTGAGTCCCATCTCTCTCCAGTTCATTCTCTCTCTATGAGTAGTCTTGGATCTTCCACTCCCTCTTGTATGTATGAAACCTATTCTTCTCCCTTGTGTTTGTAGTATTTTGAGTTGCATTGGAGTGGAGTCTCACTCTATTGACAATGAAGATCACTTCATATTCCCTCTCTTGAGTCTCTCTTCCCTTTTCTTTCTTTCAAAGCCTTAAAAGTTCGTTCTATTCGGTCGCTCATTGCACACACATGGTCCATCCATTTCTCAAGCCACCAAGGGAGTTACTTACTTTCTTCTAGGCAAAATCTATTAGTGGTGGATCGTTGATGAAGGTGGTGTCTTGAGGGAGCACTCTACTCAGGCGAGATTAGCATGGGTGGAGGGCACTTTTTTATGATAGTTTGACCCCCTGTTAACTTTCCACTCGGTAGTCCAATTTTGATGAAACGTATATCAATGAAAAGCCCTCTTTAAGATGCATGTCTTTATGTGATTAGATTTTGAATCAAATACTAGAGCAAAAATTTATGAGTCTCTATGTCTGATAGTCTATTTTTATGATAGTTTTTACCCCCATCTAGTAAACTATCCATAACTTTCTAGAAACTTCTTTGTTTCTTACGAAATGTATATCAGCATGAAGCCCATCTCTAGGTGCATCTCTATATTATTTGAATCTTTGATATCATGTCTCTATTGAAAGTTATAGGCCTTTGTGTCTAATGACAGTTTGTAGAGTGGTTTGAGCTAATTGTAAAGTTATCTATGAAGGAGGTGCAATGTTTCCTAAGAACCTACCCATCCGGCCCAATCAACCCCTTCAAACTCCTTGATATATATCAGTTCATGTCATGTTAAGCCCCAAGATCTTCTTTCAACAACATATCGCTCCTCTTTGGTGCAGACCCGCTTGCTGAGATTATGGCCTCTACTGATCCTTTCCTTCTCCCTATGCTTGAGTACAACATCACTTGGGATGTTACCATCTTCATTCTTATCTAAGGGAGGAAAGTATGGTGTGGTATTCCTCAAGCTTTGAGCCAAGATGTAGCCAAGCTCTAGCAACAACACACAGCCTTCCAGCAACAATGACAAAGGCTACTTGACCAAATGGGATGGCAAGCTTCTCCATCTCCAGCAATGGTAGACCAACAGGCCTCATGCTCCAAAGCCCAAACTTCAAGTGCCATTACAACAATCGTATTCAACCTCTATGGACCTCTAAGAGCCATGATGTCTTCAAGCCAAGTGACCACACAAACGATGTTATTTGGCCCTCCTTCAATCGATAGCCAATAGATATGCAATGCTTTGCAAACTTTGATGTGGTCTGTCGCAGCTAGCTGACAACCAACCCGTGCTACATACGAGAAGCTGACTTGGACATCAAGCAACAGCATCTATGCCATGCTCCAAAAGCCTTCCATTGAGCTGCCTCCAATTGACCATTGACCCGTCTAGCATAAACCACATTCAGCACTCCATTCCCCACGCCAAGCACTATCCTTGGAAGCATCCTGAAGCTATAGCTTCAAGTCCTACTGGAGGAGATTCACAGCCTCCTCAATGGCAGCATGGTCAGCCTTAGAAGCCTTGAGAGATCGCACAAGGCCCCCCTGCTTCTCGATAGCTACCTGCTGAGCAACCAAAGAGAGATACAAAGTCTTGAGTTGGTCCGCCGAAGCACCCATGCGAAGGGGTGGGATTAATCCAACTGCAAGCCAAAAAAATCAAGCTCTACAGGGACCAAGGAACTCATGTAGCCTCTCTAACAATAGTTCATCACCATAGCCAACCAACTCTCCAACAAATGGGCCGCTCCAACACATGGGCTGTGTCACCGAACGGGAGCTTCCCATGCTCTAGTAGCATCTACGACCTAAACAAAGGCAACCAAGCAACAATGGATAGCCGGCCAATGCTCACCATAACAAAAGCATCTAGAAGTCGATGGGAGAGATGACAAAATCGGCATCACCGACAGAATCTTGAAGATTTTGTCAGTCCTATCTATACAAGACATGTGGCACCCATAGAAACCAAACACATGGCACCTTATCTCTAGTGGCACGTCAGCACATTGTCCATCGTGCCATGTCACCACATTATCTTGACATGTGGCAACCGATTGCCACATCAACAACCTTATTGTGCCACATCATCAAGGTAGTCAGCCTACCAAATCACCTTATTTGCCACATCATCATCGACTGCCATGTCATTTGAAACGGTGGTAGACACATCATCATTGCCATGTCATCTAGCCACATCATCTGCTAGCTCATCACTGCCACATCATCAATGCCATGTCATCTACCATGTCACCTATGCCACATCATCAATGATACATCATCTACCACATCATCAATGCCACATCATCTGCTGACATCATTTGTGCCACCTCAGCTATACAGTCAGCACTAACCTCTGTAGGCACACATAGTGCTTCATAGTCACTGCATGTGACCACTCCTACCACCTCAGCATAGGCTCCATTAGCACACCTCTTGCTAGGCATAGTGCCACATCATCACTGCATGTGACCCACAGTGACACATCATCATTGAGCACCATTTGCACTCCTTTTGCCCCTCCACTTAGATTAAGTCGTATCTCTTGATCCAGGAATAATTTGAGGGTGCTCCAAAAAGGAAAGTCGCTCAATTTTTTGTCCTCTACGTGCTCGTCACATCACAAACACATTTCGGAGCAAGTTACACTCACATTTGAGCCTCATCCACAAAACCACTTCCTTCATGCACATTCGCCTAGATACATCGATGCATTTGACCTAGCACTTAAAAAGAACAAAAGAAAAGGAATTACTTGCTATTCTTTCATCGATTGATGGTTGGTATAGATCTAGATCAGAGTAGACTAGATCTCCATAGAGGGGACGCTTTGAATTTTCCCAAGTTGTCAATCTAAGCCATGCTCGAAATTCTCGGCTATTACTACTCGAAGTCCATACACTCACATACAGTTTCACATCATTACATTACCTGAAACCTTATGTTCATTAGTTCAGTGAGCAGACTTCAGAGAGTACAGAGGCATTGTAGATTGTTTCAGTGGGCAGATAGCACTTGATTTCACACACACATGCCACCATTGTAAAGCCTATTTGGCTATCTCACGGCATTGTGCACATCATTTCAGCCTTGTAAAGCCTCTTGGCTATTCTTGGCATCATTGCTACAAGCATTGTAACATAGATAAGAGATTTTATATATATTGCAGTTCTATCTTCACCGATGGTTCAGAGGTTTCACTTGCCACAGTCAGTGTACTTGCAATTGATTCATACATAGATTTTCACGACACTTTTGAGTACATTACTTGCACCATGTCTACGACTAGCAACCTCAATCTGGAGGCGTCTACTAAGTTACATAACTCCAATTATGTAACTCCAATTACGGTACATGGAAATACTGAATGGAGACCATTCTTGTACTTTAGGACAAATGGGAGTATGTCAATGGGTCTACACCTAGACCATTGGACAATCTAGCCACTAGTAGCTCTACTCCATCTATTGTCACAGCACCAGCAATGGGATCTACAATGGCATCTACAACTACACAAACAGTTTTTGCACCAGTAGCAGATCTTGCCATTGCCCGAGCTCAGGTAGAATGGGACAAGAAAGACAAGTACACCTATCATCTGATCAAGCAGAATGTGCAAGATGTCATGCTAGGATAGCTCAACACAGTCAAGACATCAAAAGAAGCATGGGATATGTTCGTAGCTCTCTATGAGTCCAAGAACACATCCAAGATTCTCACCCTGAGAAACCAAATCAACCAGAGTTTTTGCAACAGCAGTGAAACCAGTCATGCTTATGTACTTTGCATAAAAGACTACAACAATCAACTTGCAGCAGTAGGAGAGACTATGAACCCTACAGAAATGGTTCAAGTCATTTTGAGTGGAGAGGGATAAGAGAATCTAGTCCAGAGAATTGCCATTCAATAGCAAATTCCGACACTGGAAGAACTTCAGTCAATCCTACTTAGTGAACTTAGGACTCAGGCAATTCAAGCACATAAAGGTCATTCTAATGTTCAGCCATTCACAACTTCAAACAGAAGTAGAGGCAGAGGTAGAGGCAGAGGCAGAGGCAGAGGCAGAGGTAGATCATATCAAAAAAGTGGTCGTCATCAGCAATAAAATCAAAGACAGAATTAGCATCAGCATAATCCTCAGTAGCATCAAAATCAGCAAAGAGGAAATCATTCCAACCAAGGAAGATTTCAAGGACGAGGGAATGCATCCACCAACGTGTCAAACATTCAGTGCAACTACTATCACAAGTTTGGACACTATGAAAGAGATTGCCGCAAGAAGCAGTACGACCAAGATGATAAATAATCAAGGGAATTCTCGAGGCAGAGGAAATCATCGTGATGGACATTCTAGTCATAGTCATTTTGCAAATGAACATGGAAATATGTTTCTCGCAAGTGAGGAAATGCATCAGACTGATACAATGTATCTAGACTCTAATTTCAATCCCAAAGAGGATTATAGCTATCAAGTCAACCAAGTGGAACAGGATCCTTGGTATATCGACAGTGGTGCATCACCTCACATGACAAATCATCAAGAATGGTTCACAGAAATGAAGCCATTAGAAGGTCAGAAGAATGTCATTTACATAGCAAACAATACACCAAATCTGGTACAAGGGACAGGTGTTATCCCTATGAACAATTTCACTAGTATGAAAGGATTAGTGAAAGATGTGCTCTATGTTCCAAAGCTCAGCAAGAACCTCTTTTCAGTAGGTCAAATGATAGAACACAATTACAGAGTCATCTTCGATGGTGATGAATGCACTATCAGAGACAAATCCAAAAGATGTCAGCTAGTAGCAAAAGGTGTCAAGGAAGGACACTTATACAAAATGCTAGCTATAGTACCAGATAAGCATGCCATTTCAACTCAACCGCAAAACATGCCACTATCTACAAAATGCCACAAGAGATATGGTCATGTCAACTTCAAGTACTTGTTAGATCTATCTCACGAGTCAGAATATGGCAATTGGGATTCCGAAGCTACAGTTTCTTGGAAAAGTTTGTGAAGCATGCTGCTTCGGCAAACAAAAGCGAACCAAATTTGGTAGAAGTACCTCTCGTGCACGAGGTATTCTTGATTTGATACATACAGATGTATGGGGTTATGCCCAGACCTGCAGCATCAATGGTTCACTTTACTGCTTGACTTTTATCAATGACTACCACAGATATTGTTGAGTCTACTTTCTGAAAGAGAAATCTAAAGTGTTTTCCAGATTTCAAGAATTCAAAGCCATGGTAGAAAACTAGATAGGCAGAAAGATTAAGGTCATGAGATCAAATAGAGGAGGTGAATACATGTCTTCAGCATTCATGAAATTTTGCAGAAATCATGGCATTTGAAGACAATTCACATGTGCAGATAGTCCTCAGTAGAATGCAAGAGCTAAAAGGAAGAATGGGACTTTAGCAAACAGTGCTAGAGCAATGCTTAGTGGAAAGCATCTTCTGAATCAGTATTGGGCAGAAGCAATAGATACAGCAAACTACTTGCTTAATTGGCTTCCTACCAAACCAATATAGGGTATGACTCCTTATGAAGCATTCACTAGACACAAGCCACACATTGGGCATCTCCGCATTTTTGGTTGCATAGCATATGCCCACATACATGATGATCATTGCAAGAAATTGGATACGAAGTCACGCTAATGCATCATGGTTGGCTATAGTGAAGAAAGCAAAGCATACAAATTGTATGATCCCATCAACCACAAGGTCATTATCTCCAGAGATGTAATCTTTGATGAGGAATCAGAATGGAAAACCTCACCTACATAGGAGATAGAAGCATTGACTTTACAGTCATCTATAGAACAGGTTGATGAAAAAAAGCAAGAATTGCCAACAACACCCCAATCAGAGCCACAGTAGCTAAGATGGTCTACTAAGGAAAGCAGACCTCCAACCAGACTGAATATGCTTAGAAAGGCAAAGAAATTTGGGTGGAAACCACCAACTATGCTCTTATGTCACCATCCACATAAGAGTGACCTACATTCACATCAACCATGGGGTGATCTACTTTCTCTTTTCCCTTTCGTGATACTTGTGTAAGAAAATAATACAACGTCTATGCTCAATAGATAACAAGATCTCGTATGCAAGAGAGAAAACAAGATAGTATGGAGAATCAAAAATTTGATTACTGTAGAACTGATACAATAGATCGTGCTACCTCCCAACAGTGCACTCCTGTGAAAGAAGCTTCGATGGCGTGCTAGAAACTAGAAGACGGAGGCTGGATGCTAAGGAATCAGGGTTGCTATAGCCAGTGATGAAATGGGCTTCATGGGCTTGCTCTTATATAGCCACCAGTCATAGTCAGTTACGCTCAATCGGGTGACCACAGTCTGCCCAAAATAGTTAACTAGGGTTCAGTAGGCCATCGACCATGTGATAGAACCAGTGTGCAAAACAGAGCAACTAACCTACGGCCTCCTTTCGGCCCAGAGCCATCCAGGATCATCTGAGGCTCCAAATGGGCCCCGCAACTCGCAAGTGGGCTGCCTCGGGAAATGCTCCATCTACCCTCAGTGCGGTCAGTCCAGGGATGCCTTCCCGCACTTGCATGTAGCCTAGTTGGAGGATTGCCAACTCTATCTAAAGCCGTCCAGCCATCAGGCCACACATGGCCCCCATTTGATGTCCAAACAGGGACCTACCGGATAACCGAGCTACTCAAATGCCTTCTCCTCATATGGGGGGCTTACAAGTAGAGTTAGCTGGTTCCCGCATAGTTACACGAGAGTGGAGCATTGATATCTAACACCCCCTCAATGTCCACCCGCAAATGAACTTACTTTTTCGGCCCAATGCCAAGTCGATGAAGATGCCTCTCCAGCAAGTCTCTTCCAAGAGCCTTTGTGAAGATTTTTGTAGCATTCTCTCTAGTCGGACAATACACCAAGTTGACCTCTCCATCCATGATGAGCTCACATACAAAGTGATATTGAATCTCAATGTGTTTTGTACGAGCGTGGAACACCGAGTTCTTTGCAATTGCCATGCAACTCTGATTGTCACATGATAATTGCGTAGGCTTGTTCTGCATTGCACCCATGTCCCCCAAAATCCTCCTCAACCACACTGCCTCACAAGAAGCAAAGCATGCAGATTTGTACTCGGCCTCGGTAGAAGAAAGAGCAACTATGGGTTGCTTCTTGCTGACCGATGACACAACTCCAGATCCAAGTGAGAAACAATACCCTATCACTGATCTCCTCTTGTCCATGTCTCCTGCCCATTCCGAGTCACATAATCCGGTCAAGATGTTGCCCTTGGTATAGGTGATGCCATAATCAAGTGTGCCTTTGATGTATTTTAGCACCCGCATCCCCGCCCTCCAATGGTTCTCCCGGGGCTTATTGGAAAAACTGCTTAGTACACCACTCGCAAAACTGATGTCCGGCCTTGTGTTGCACAGGTAAATCAAGCTGCCCACAAGCCTTCTGTAGCTTCGTCCACTAGTGATGATGAATCCTCGTTTGAGAGCTTCGCATCAACCTCCATAGGGGTACCAACTGCTGTCTTGCACTCAACCATGCCAAATGCCTTCAGTATCTCTCCAGCATACTTCAGCTATGAAATGAAGATCTGTTTTGGCTCCTGCCAAACTTTAATCCCCAAACAGAAATGCATCAGCTGTCATTTCAAACTCTCTTCCTAGAAATGCTTCATTTGTGAGATCTTCTCCTTATGGTTCCCTATTATGACAAGGTCGTCCACATAAAGGACCACATCATACACCTGCCTCCTTCTCAGAAGATATACAAATTTGCATCAGATGGGCTCCTCCTAAACCCGTTTTGTAGAAAGTAGGCATTAATTCGCTGGTACCACGCTCGTGGGGCCTGTTTCAGCTCGCAAAGTGCCTTCTTCAGTTTGCAAACTTTAGCTTCTAAACTGGGGATCTCAAAACCTAGTGGTTTTTCCATGTATACCTTCTCCTTGAGATCTCCATTCAGAAAGGCAGATTTCACATCCATTTGAAACACGGGCCAACTTCCCTGGGTAGCTAAAGCCAAAACACTGTGAATTAAGGTTAGTCGAGCTGTGGGAGAAAAAGTATCTTGATAATCAAAACCATGTACCTATGCAAATCCTTTTGCCATGAGCCGAGCCTTGTACTTATCCAACATGCCATCGTACTTGTACTTGGTCTTGTACACCCACTTGGTCCTGATTACCTTGCATTTTGGTGGTCGATCCACAAGGTCCTAAGTGTTGTTCTTCATTATGGAGCCATACTCTGACTGCATAGCCTCCATCCACCTATGATCGCCCTGTGCCTCTTCAAGAGACTTGGGTTCATCAGCACGGATCACTTCGGTCATCAAAGCATAGTTGACCAAGTGTTCCTGCGCACTTCTTTGCTCCTCTAATCTCTTGGACCGACGGTGTTCGCATGGTTCCTTCTCAATGGTTGGAGGTTCTCTGCCATCCAAAAGCTGCTTTACCCACTTTGAGAATGGTCGTTGCCATTGTGATTCTGCAGGCTCTTCTTCATCTTCTTTGTCTTGAATCCTCCCAAGCACCGTTGGGGGAGTTCGGTCTACTATTGGTGGTGGTACTGGATGGATATCCTGGTCCTGGTTGTCTGGGAAGGAAGCATCCTCCTCCAATTGATGCGGCTATTCTAAGAAGACCACATCGCGACTTACAATTACCTTCTTGGTAACAGGGTTATAGAGATGGTAACCCTTCGCCTCTTCACTGTAGCCCAAGAAAATACACTTTTGGCTCTTCGGTTCCCATTTGGTCCTGGTAGCATCAAGAACATGCACAAAACAGTCACATCCAAAAACTCTGAAATGTGCAACTGAAGGTTTCTTACCAGAAAAGGCTTGCAGTGGAGTCATCCCGTTCACAGCCTTCATGTAGCTACTATTCAGGATCTAAACTGCAGTGTTACATGCTTCAGCCCAGAAAGTCTTTGGCAAATCTTTCCCTTTCATCATACTCCGGCCTATTTTGCAGATGACGTGCATCTTGCCTTCTGCTACTCCATTTTGCTGTGATGTATGTGGCGGGGGTTTTTGCCTCTTGATCCCGTGACTTTTGCAATAACTTTCGAATTCAGTCGATGTGAACTCTCCATCTCTGTCTAATCTCAACTTCTTCACCTTCCTCCCCGATTCTTTCTCGACCATTACATGCCATTCCTTGAACCTACTGAAAGCCTCGTCTTTCGTCTTCAGGAAGTATATCCATATCCTTCTATTGTAGTCGTCGATCAGCGTCATGAAGTAGTAGAAACCACCCAAAGCTTCCGTCTCCATCTTTCCGCAGAGATCCATGTGAATGAGCTCTAGAGGATCTTTTGCCCTATTGGCCTCTTTAGGAAAGGGCTGCTGATGCTGCTTGCCCATCATGCAAGCTTCACATACATCGGGAAGATCTGAAATTTCTGGTAGGTCTGCAATCATTCCACTTTTATGCATCTCCTTCAAAGAACTAAGGTTTAGATGACCAGACCTCTCATACCATAGCTTAGTGTTCTTCACATCCGCTCGAGCACTAAAAGCTGAGAGTTCATAAATGTTGTTGCACCGTGTACCTTTACCAATGACCTTTCCTTGAAGATCCAAGATCTGTGCACCATTCTTATCGAATTGAACTTTGAGGTCCCGATCCGTGATCGTAGAAATAGACAACAAGTTCCTCTTGATATATGGCACATAAAGAACATCGGACAACTATTTTACAACTCCATCTGACTTGAGAGCAATTGTATCTTTTCCTTTTGCTGGACATTTTGCATCATTGCCGACTGCTACTAGGATGTCATTCCCTACTGGCTATAGAGAGGTATACCAATCCTTTCGACTGGTCATTTGGCACGATGCACCACTGTCAATGATCCAAGGTTCATCTCCAGGTACATGAACTACATCCATGCAAATCTCCTCAATTGCTACGAATAGCTCTATTGTGCTGCTTGCGCGTTGTTGCTAGACTCTTTCTTTACTCCGTTCTTCTCATTTGCAATCTTCTTTTGGCACTCCTTCTGCTTATGCCCTGCCTTGTTGCAATAGAAGCACTTGATCTTCTTCTTTCTCTTTTTATCATCAGAAGAAGATGGGTTACTAGAGTCCTTACCCTTACCTTTCTTTGATCCAGTCCATAAAGCCGAATCTTGACCAGTCCTCGTCTTTTGACGCATCTCCTCCTCCAGAAGCATCGCGCTGAAATCCTCAAAGTTGAGGGGTGGATTTTTGTTTTGCGTATTCAACACAGTAACAAGATCATCGTACTTTGGTGGGAGAATCTGTATGCACCTTCATGCTAGATTCTAGTTGGTGATGGTGATGCCAATCGCAGTCATCTGATCGGGCAGATTCTTCACCCTGGTGATGAACTTCTCTGCCGCTTCAAACTCAGACAACTTCTCATTCGCGAGTTGAGTCTCTAGATTCTGAATTTGCGTGTAATTCGTGGTCTCGTACTGATCTTTCAAGACCATCCATGCCTCCTCCACTGTGGTGACATGTTGAATTAATGCCATGATGGAATCACTAACACTGCAGACAATAGAACACGATGCATTTGCATTTCTTCTTGTCCACGCGAGAATCTCATCTGCAGTTGGTACTATCTGTTGTCCTACATTGGCTGGATCCCGGTCTCACAACCGGCCTCACATCCACCCCAGTAGCAGTGTCCCAAAGCTCATATGTGCTTAGGATGGTCTTCATCTTGAACTTCTAGAGTGGATAGTTAGAGCTGTCCAACTTTCCGCTTTCGATGAATGGTGGGATTCGCAGTCTTGCAGGTTGGGCCATCTCTCACAATTTGCTCGCAAACAGAAACACACTACCAAATCTTCTTTCTAGAGTCCAGGCTCTGATACCATGTGAGAAAATAATACATCTATGCTCAACAGATAGCAGGATCTCATATGCAAGGGAGTATGGAGAATCAAAAATTTGATTACTATATCTAGAACTGATACAATAGATGGCGCTGCCTCCCAACCGTGCACTCCTATGAAAGAAGCTTCGATGGCATGCTAGAAATAGTAGAAGACGGAGGCTGGATGCTAAGGAATTAGGGTTGCTATACCTAGTGATGAAATGGGCTTCATGGGCTTGCTCTTATATAGCCACCAGTCGTAGTCGGTTAGGCTCAATTGGGTGACCGACCCAGTCCGCCCAAAACGGTTGACTGGGGGTCGGTCTCGAAATAGGCCACCGACCATACGATAGAACCAGTGCACAAAATAGAGCAACTACCCTATGGTCGCTGTTCAGCCCAGAGCCATCCAGGATCATCTGAGGCTCCAAACGGGACCCGCAACCCAAGAGTGGGCTACCCCAGGAAATGCTCTGTCTACCCTCAATGCGGTCAGTCAAGGAATGCCTTCCCGCACTTACATGTAGCCTAGTTGGCAGTGTGCCAACTCTATCTGAAGTCGTCCAGCCATCAGGCCACACATGGCCTCCATCTGGTATCCAAACCTAGACCTACTAGATAATCGAGCTACTCAAATGCCTTCTCCTCATATGGGGCCTTACAAGTAGAGTTAGCTGGTTCCCGCGTAGTTACATGAGAGTGGAGCATTGATATCTAACAACTTGCATATCCTTATCTCACTGATTAATCTTTCCACATATGCAACCACCTATTGTGGGATTTCTTTTCTCATGTAAGAGGTTACTATTTCCCGAGACTATTTCTGACCCATCTTCATCCTTTTTAATCCACTTGTTTGCCCATAGCTTTACCTTGGGTGTTGATAAAGAAACTATATGCTTGACCACATTATAGTCAATGTTACAATGACTAAGTGGAATTTGTTTCTCTGATAGCAAATACTTAATGGCAGTATGCACTGCATCATGCCTCACGTGTACATTGATGCACTCTTCCATGTAGTGGTCTTTGTCTTTCTTTCCAAAAAACCATTCTTTCTTTAAAAGCTTTTGTGCTGCCATGGATGCATACTTGTCAGGTAAGTACTTTATAGGCCTCCACATCCTTGCCGTCAACTCCTTCTTATCCATTACCTTTGACTTTCTGGAGACAAACAAAGGAGCTTCATAGGTCAACTGTCCACACTCACAAGCAATGCATGTTTCAAGCATCTCATTGAACACTTCAACAGGACGAAATATGATAGAAGTGTAGTGGGCATAGCTGTCTCTCACCACCTTGAGGCTTGTCATATTTTCTTATCGCTCTTGAGTTCCCCTAGGCACAACTGCACTCAAAGAAGTATAGAAGTTTGTGAGTGTGTTGGCGTCTGCTTTTGTGACCTTTTGCTTCAAATGAGGATTTGGAGAACCAAATGTTTTCCATATAACCCTTGCCTTCTGTAAGACCTCTGATGTTGAGGATATCTTATGCTTTCCATGGACATAATGATTAAGTCTTTCGGACTCAATCAAATACTTGATCTCATGCTTGAATATACAGATTTTTGTAGGATAATAATGGAATGAACTTATCTTTGCAAATTGTTCTGAAGTGAGTCTTTTGACCTCCTTTGCTTCTTTTGCGATCTGATTACAAGCATAAGCCCAATGTTGACCATCAATGGGCTGGAATCTATAAGGAAGGAGGAATTCCTTCTTTGCTTCCTTTAGCATATTCTCACCTTATGCCTCTTCGCCTTGTTCATGTGGAATATTTTTAAGAGTGTCTTGAAAGAATCGACTGAAGGTTTCCTCAAAATGTGTAGGCCCTGTAAATGTTATTTGATCCAGAAAGCTATTTTTGATTGGACAAAACATTATTGGGCGTAGGACCACGTTGCTTGCCATAGGTTTCTTTCCATCTCTCAAAGCCTCGTATATTTGCAGTGCATAGGATATATCAAGGCTTTGGCTATTAGTAAAGAGAGCTGTAGCTTCCACATCTTTGGCATTCATAAACCATGTCCTTTGACCCCAGATATATCCCACATCATCATCTGTTACTGCTTCATTAAGACGTAGATTAGGATTTTTGATTGATGTGAGTCCATCTTGATCATTTTCAGCCTCGAGTTCTGAGTCTTCTTCATCTTTCTCTTCTTTTAACCGTTTTTCATCCACATGATCTTTCTCTACAGTGGGACAATGTCTTTTTTTACTGCTTGGAATTGTGGCTCTTGCAGTACTAGCCTTTTGCATTTCACATCATGGTTTGCTAGCAAGAGCTTCTAGCATAATTGCAATGGATCGACCTTGATCTTCTTCAATTTTTTTTAATTCCCGTGCACTCAAGGCTTGTGTTTCATCATCCTTAGTGACATCCACCATTTCTTGCTCTAGAAGTTTGCGCTCTTGTTCTACATGTTTGTGACAGTGTGCATGTTCTTCTTGCCCCTACATCGAAGTCTGAGCTTGATCTCCTTCATGTGAAGATCCTTGAATCTGAGGAGCATATTGTGCATCCTGAAATTACTCAAACATTATCTTTGCATGCATCCTATTTGCCACCACACTAGGAAATTGCACCCAAGTATATGCAAGAGCCTCCAATGCATTTTGCAGCTCTGGAAACTTTGATGGTTGAGGAGGAGGCATCATAAAGGTCTTTGAGTCTCTCCTTGACATAACAAAATGAAGACCGCCAACTTCAGGATCTGAACTCTTTGTGAAAATATCCATAAAAGTCTCTTTTGGCTCTATCATTATGCCTACTACAAGGCTTGAAGTCATATCTTTTTTGAAGAATGTAGCATCCCATGGATCTTCAACATCATTGAACTTCCTTTTTGACATAAGTAAAAAGAGTCTCTTTTCCTTTTGATGAAGAAACCAAGCTCTTCTGCCCATGTGATATCGAGTCCACCTACCAAAGCCATTGGGGCTATATTCCTTTCCTTTCAAATTCAAAGTGACATCAGAGAGCCATGCTCTAATCTCAGAGTCATTTAGGATAGCCCCCACATTAGTGTGAAGATAGTGGGAGAGAGGGAAGGAGTCTCACTTGCGGCTTTCTCACATGCACAATGGGGGAATACACACAAAGGTGGAGGCTGAAAACAGTTTTCCTCTTCTTAGTTGTGAAAGCCAAAAGAACTCTAGTACAAAGAAAATAGAAGAACCCTATATGTGGGTCTCAAACCAAACTCAACTAACTAAGGTGGCATACTAACTGAGCCACGAACTAGTGTAGATAAGGATAGCTGTCATCCAGCTATTATTCGTGGGCGGTGTACCAACCGCATCTCCAGCTAACAAGTCGGTGACATAAATGCACAACAATCACCTTGGCATATCGCGAGTGGAGCTCGATATCTCAACACTCCCCCTCAAGCTCAATTCCAAATCCTGCACACCAAGCAGGTCTCTGAACTTGCGCAGCTTCTCTACGCCCAATGCTTTCATGAATATGTCAGCTACCTGATCCTCTGTGCTGACATAAACTAGATTAATAAGACCTAGTAAAACCTTCTTCCACACATAGTGATAATGCACCTCAATGTGCTTTGTTCTAGCATGAAAGATTCTTTGCCAAATGTATACTACTCATGTTGTCACAATAAATGACAACCGGCCCATCTGTAGACTGATGCATATCATAAAGTAGCTTATGCAACCAAGCTACCTCACATGCAGCCATTGCTGCACCCCTGTACTCAGCCTCTGTGCTCGACAAGGCAACTGTAGGCTGTTTCTTGCTGCTCCAAGTGACTGCAGCACTCCCAAAAGAGAACACATATCCACTGGTAGATCGTCTATCTGAAATGCTACCAGCCCAATCACAGTGTATCCATGCAACTGTATCTAAACCCCAGCCTCATAAAATATCCATACTGCAATGTGGACTTCACATACCTGAGTATGCGTCTAGCCGCATCCAAATGCGGTTTCCTTGGAGCCTGCATAAACTGACTTACCAACCCAACAGCATAGTTCAAATCTGGCCTGGTAATAGTCATGTAAATCAAACTTCCTACTATGCGTCTGTACATAGTAGGGTCTTCCAGAACCTCACCTGCATCTGCGCTCAGCTTCACATTCTGCTCCAAAGGAACTAAAATAGGCTTATAGCCTGTCATCCCATATTTGGACAGCATGTCCAATCCATACTGCCTCTGCAAGAGCTATATCCCACTTGGTGATCTAATCACCTCAATGCCCAAGAAATAACATAGCTCTCCCAAATCCTTCATCTCAAACTTCTACCTCAATAGCATTTTCACATGAAGGATATCTTCATCACTATCACCTGTGATGATCAAATCATCAACATAAATGACCAGTAGCATAATCCCTTTCTCTGTTTTTCTCACATAGAGTGAGAAATCTGCCTTGGAAATCTGAAAGCCAATAGTGACAAGATATTGTCCTATCTTGTCAGACCATGCTCTAGGTGCTTGCTTCAAGCCATACAAGGCTTTCTTCAACCTGCAAACAAACTCAGGATGAGTAGCATGAACATAACCTGCTGGCTGCTCCATAAAGACCTCTTCTTGCAAATCACCATGCAAGAAGGCATTCTTTACATCCATCTAATGTAAAGACCATCCCTTTGATGTAGCCATAGCAATGGCTGCTCTTACGGTTGCCATCCTTGCAACCGGGCTGAAAGTTTCTTCATAATCAATGCCATATGTCTGTGCATACCGCTTGACAACTAATCTTGCCTTGTATCTATTCACAGAACCATCTGCATTGTGCTTGATCTTATAAACCCACTTACAGCCAATTGCATTCTTGCCTTTAGGCAAAGGCACCAATTCCCATGTAGCATTTGCATCCAAGGCATCCATTTCTTCATCCATGGCTTTCTCCCATTTTTCATTTCCCATGGCTTGCTCAAAAGAAGTGGGTTCTAGTTCTTGTATCACTTTGACCATATAGGCATAGTGAATGGCTGTAAATCCATCATATTTCAGCCTATCCACAGGATACCTGACCCTGGTAGACCTGCGCAAAATAGGCTCACTTCCAGGTGCTCTCAAAACATCCCTGGTCTTCCTTACTCTAGGTATAACAACAGAAGTAATACCCAACTCATCATCAATGCTCTATTCTCAGCCACTGGATTCACCATCCACACAAGAGTGACCTACATTCCCATCAAACATGGGCTGATCTACCTTCTCTTTTCCTTTTCGTGATACCTGCGTACCACTCTCTGCATTGCTTTGAGGGGATTCTCCTGATCTCAATCTGCCTGTCCATGGCAAAGTATGTGAACCACTGGTAGAGGACACTCCAGGTCCACTGATATTTTGTGATTGCTGCTGTGCATTCTGTGCAGCATTACCATTTTGTGCATCTACATCAATCATCACATTTACTGGTTTATACCAGCTGCTCATCTCATCAAAAACAACATCTCTGCTCACTGTGAACTTACATGTAGAAGGGTTATAGCATCTATACCCTTTCTGCTGCAGAGAATAACCAATAAAGACGCACTTCTCAGCTTTTGGATCCAACTTGGACCTCAACTCATCTGGCACATGGACATAGGCAATGCAACCAAAAATCTTCAAATGAGAAATATCTGGTTTCCTACCAGTATACATCTCCTCTGGCGTCATGCCGTGTATTGCTGCAGTGGGAGTCCTGTTCATTATATAGACTACTGTAGCAACTACTTCAGCCCAATAATAATCTGGTAGATCTTTTTCATTTAACATAGCCCGAGATACCTCTCCAATATGCCTGTTTTTTCTTTCTACAATTCCATGATTATTGCTACTTTATACCATGCTCCTGCAAGAACCTTGCAAACTCATTTGAGAGGTACTCTCCCCCTCCATCTGACCTTAGGCATTTTATTTGCAGGCCTGTTTCTTTTTCAACCATAGCTTTGAAAGCTTTGAAGTGCCTAAACACTTCACTTTTCTTTTTCATAAAATACACCCAAAGTTTTCTGCTGAAGTCATCAATAAATGTGACAAAATAGTGACAGCCACCAATAGATGCAGCTTTAGTAGTCCACACATCAGAGTGGATTAATTCCAATGGCTTTTTACTCTCTTGAACATGCCTAGGAAAAGGTTTCCTTACCTGTTTCCCAAAATGACAGGCTTCACAAACCTTGTGCATTTCTGCAACCTTGAATTTTGGCAATCCTGCAACAATATTTTGGGCTTGCATTAATTTAAGTCACTGTATATTAACATGACCAATGCGTTTGTGCCAGATATCAATATCTGCAACTACACTGGTCCCATGTGCAAACATTGCTGCACTCAATTCAGGCATGTCCGCATCCAACGTAAACATCCTGCCCTTCTTCTTTCCTTTTGCTATCAAGCGACCATTATTTTTCATATCCTCAACAAAGCATCCATGAGGATTAAATCTGACCTGCAAGCCCTGCTCCTGACCAATAGAACCCAGGTTCTTGGTGATGTTCGGGACATGAAATACATCAGACAAGTATTTCTTTTTCCCATCCTACATAGACAAAGGAATTCTGCCAATCTGCACAATAGGATGTGTAGTATCATCACCAGTCTCCACAAATCCTGGTTTTTCCATTTTCCTTGCATCTTGCATCCATTCTGCATGACCTGTCATGTGGTTTGACGCACCTGAGTCAACATCCGAAAGCCAATAGTGACAAGATACTGTCCTATCTTGTCAGACCATGCTCTAGGTGCTTGCTTCAAGCCATACAAGGCTTTCTTGAACCTGTAAACAAACTCAGGATGAATAGCATGAACATAACCTGCTGGCTGCTCCATAAAGACCTCTTCTTGCAAATCACCATGCAAGAAGGCATTCTTTACATCCATCTGATGTAAAGACCATCCCTTTGATGCAGCCATAGCAATGGCTGCTCTTACGGTTGCCATCCTTGCAACCAGGCTGAAAGTTTCTTCATAATCAATGCCATATGTCTGTGCATACCCCTTGACAACTAATCTTGCCTTGTATCTATTCAGAGAACCATCTTGTACTTGATCTTATAAACCCACTTACAACCAATTGCATTCTTGCCTTCAGGCAAAGGCACCAATTCCCATGTAGCATTAGCATCCAAGGCATCCATTTCTTCATCCATGGCTTTCTCCCATTTTTCATTTCCCTGGCTTGCTCAAAAGAAGTGGGTTCTGGTTCCTGTATCACTTTAACCATATAGCCATAGTGAATGGCTGTAAATCCATCATATTTCAGCCTATCCACAGGATACCTAACCTTGGTAGACCTGTGCAAAATAGGCTCACTTCCAGGTGCTCTCAAAACATCCCTGGTCTTCCTTACTCTAGGTGTAACAACAGAAGTAATACCCAACTCATCATCAATGCTCTGTTCTGAGCCACTGGATTCACCATCCCCACAAGAGTGACCTGTATTCACATCAAACATGGGCTGATCTACCTTCTCTTTTCCTTTTCGTGATACCTGCGTACCACTCTCTGCATTGCTTTGACAGGATTCTCCTGATCTCAATCTGCCTGTCCATGGCGAAGTATGTGAACCACTGGTAGAGGACACTCCAGGTCCACTGATATTTTGTGATTGCTGCTGTGCATTCTGTGCATCATTATTATTTTGTGCATCTACATCAATCATCACATTTACTGGTTTATACCAGCTGCTCATCTCATCAAAAACATCTCTGCTCACTGTGAACTTATGTGTAGAAGGGTTATAGCATCTATACCCTTTCTGCTGCAGAGAATAACCAATAAAGACGCACTTCTCAGCTTTTGGATCCACCAACTTGGACCTCAACTCATCTGGCACATGGACATAGGCAATGCAACCAAAAATCTTCAAATGAGAAATATCTGGTTTCCTACCAGTATACATCTCCTCTGGCGTCATGCCGTGTATTGCTGCAGTGGGAGTCCTGTTCATTATATAGACTACTGTAGCAACTGCTTCAGCCCAATAATAATCTGGTAGATCTTTTTCATTTAGCATAGCCCGAGATACCTCTCCAATATGCCTGTTTTTTCTTTCTGCAATTCCATTTTGCTGTGGGGTATGACTGCATGAATATTGCTGCTTTATACCATGCTCCTGCAAGAACCTTGCAAACTCATTTGAGAGGTACTCTCCCCCTCCATCTGACCTTAGGCATTTTATTTGCAAGCCTGTTTCTTTTTCAACCATAGCTTTGAAAGCTTTGAAGTGCCCAAACACTTCACTTTTCTTTTTCATAAAATACACCCACAGTTTTCTGCTGAAGTCATCAATAAATGTGACAAAATAGTGAAGCCTCCAATAGATGCAGCTTTTGTAGTCCACACATCAGAGTGGATTAATTCCAATGGCTTTTTACTCTCTTGAACATGCCTAGGAAAAGGTTTCCTTACCTGTTTCCCAAATTGACAGGCTTCACAAACCTTGTGCATTTCTGCAACCTTGAATTTAGGCAATCCTACAACAATATTTTGGGCTTGCATTGATTTAAGTCACTGTATATTAACATGACCAATGCGTTTGTGCCAGATATCAATATCTGCAACTACACTGGTCCCATGTGCAAACATTGCTGCACTCAATTCAGGCATGTCCGCATCCAACGTAAACATCCTGCCCTTCTTCTTTCCTTTTGCTATCAAGCGACCATTATTTTTCATATCCTCAACAAAGCATCCATGAGGATTAGCTCTGACCTGCCAGCCCTACTCAACCATTTGACCAACAGAAACCAGGTTCTTGGTGATGTTCGGGACATGAAATACATCAGACAAGTATTTCTTTTTCCCATCCTGCATAGACAAAGGAATTTTGCCAATCTGCACAATAGGATGTGCAGTATCATCACCAGTCTCCACAAATCCTGGCTTTTCCATTTTCCTTGCATCTTGCATCCATTCTGCATGACCTGTCATGTGGTTTGATGCACCTGAGTCAACATACCACACATCATTTTGTTCTTCTGCACTTGTCACAGAATTGGTCGTATGCTGCACCATAAAAAGATGCTCATTTTTGTCATCACCCTGCCTGCTAGAAGATGCATAATTGCCTTGCTGCAATTTTCCATTCATAATGTCATTCTGCTTTTTGTAGCAGTCCTTAGCCATATGACCCATTTTGCCACAATAGTAGCAATCAACATTGCTGTTTGCATTTTGGCTTCTCTGCCAACTACCACGGCCTCTTTGGCTCCCCCTGCCTCTAGAGTTACCACGTCCTCCTGCATAGGACTGGTTTTCTTGCGTTTGCTACATATTCTGATTTCTACCACGGCCTGCAGATCGGCCTCCTCTACCTCTGCCTCTACCTCTGCCAGCATTTGAGTAGAAGACTGTTTCTTTTGAAGTTCCTGCTGAAGAAGATGCACCCCCATTTCTCTGCTCTTCAGAAATTAGAAGAGCAATCAACTCCTCAAAATCTGGAAATTTTTCACGGACGGCAATGGATGTCCGGAATTGTGCATAATCCTTTCCTAGACTGTGCTCGTCATCATCCACTGGCGACCCAATGGAAGCAAGTGCATCTGCAATTTTCTTCACTTTCATGTGGTAGTCATTTATGCTCAAATTTTCTCTTTGCACATTGTGCAACTCCTGTTTGAGTTGCATTTTCCTGGCTTGCGTATTTGTGCTATACATTTTTGCCAAAGTATCCCATGCCTCCTTTGGTGTATTTGCATCCTGAATATGCCTAATCATGGAGTCCGAAATACTGATAGACAGCCAGTACATAACTTTCCTGGCTCTCTCATGCCATCCTTTGAATGCCTGCATTTCCTGTTGACTGGGAACATTGACTGGGAACATTAGGAAGAACAGGTTCTTCTTCATTTCCTGTAATGATTCCCAATAGCCTTTTCCCATCAAGAAATTCATCATTCTAAACTTCCATGCCTGGAAGTTGTTCTTGTCAAGCTTTTCAGTGACAATCTGTGAAAGAGAATCAGATGCCATTACAGAACACTGCAAAATATTCTATCACTGCAAAAAACACAGCTTTTGCCTCACGGGCAGATCTGCAAAACTGACGAAAGTGGTATTTCACCACACAGTCACTTCCTAGTGACGATTTTGCATCAACAGGCAATAGGCATGAATCTGCAACTCCCAATATCTCTGCACACAGGCATACGATGCAATTTCTACGGCACCTTTCCACTGACTAGCCGCGCAGTGGTCGCAGCAGTGGTCGCACAGCAAAAAACAGGGCCTTTTTCTGAGTGCCTGCAAAGAACTTCCGCCTTCAAAACGGGCCCCGAAATGGCCTCAAATCAGAAAAATAAAGTCACTAGGGGCTTCGCCCTCTCCCACAGCATATACTGCGCTCTCGCCACACCGCGAAGGGCGTCTCAATCTGAAATAGTGCACTCCTACACTTCTGGCTATGCTACCTGCAGAGATTTGCTCCCAAACTCGAAATAGGAAAGCAACACTGGTCCTCTTACCAAGACACCATGAACTTGGCTTGCTTTCTTGAGCTCCTTACCACGAACAAGGCTCTGATACCATGTGAAGATTGTGGGAGAGAGGGAAGGAGTCTCACTTGTGGCTTTCTCACATGCACAATGGGGGAATACACACAAAGGTGGAGGCTAAAAACAGTTTTCCTCTTCTTAGTTGTGAAAGCCAAAAGAACTCAAGTACAAAGAAATAGAAGAACCCTATATGTGGGTCTCAAACCAAACTCAACTAACTAAGGTGGCATACTAACTGAGCCACGAACTAGTGTAGATAAGGATAGCTGTCATCCAGCTATTATTCGTGAGCGGTGTACCAACCGCATCTCCAGCTAACAAGTCGGTGACATATATACACAACAGTCACCCTGGCATATCGCGAGTGGAGCTCAATATCTCAACACATACCACACATCATTTCGTTCTTCTGCACTTGTCACAGAATTGGTCATATGCTGCACCATAAACAGATGCTCATTTCTGTCATCACCCTGCCTGCTAGAAGATGCATAATTCCCTTGCTGCAATTTTCCATTCATAATTTCATTCTGCTTTTTGTAGCAGTCCTTAGCCATATGACCCATTTTGCCACAATAGTAGCATTCAACATTGCTGTTTGCATTTTGGCTTCTCTGCCATCCACCACGGCCTCTTTGGCTCCCCTTGCCTCTAGAGTTACCATGTCCTCCTACATAGGACTGGTTTTCTTGCGTTTGCTGCATATTCTGATTTCTACCATGGCCTACAGATCAGCCTCCTCTACCTCTGCCTCTACCTCTACCAGCATTTGAGTAGAAGACAGTTTCTTTTGAAGTTCCTGCTGAAGAAGATGCACCACCATTTCTCTGCTCTTCAAAAATTAGAAGAGCAATCAGCTCCTCAAAATCAGGAAATTTTTCACGAACAGCAATGGATGTCCGGAACTGTGCATAATCCTTTCCTAGACCATTCAAGGTCACAGAAACCAAATCATCATCATCCATTGGCGACCCAATGGAAGCAAGTGCATCTGCAATTTTCTTCACCTTCATGTGGTAGTCATTGATGCTCATGTTTTCTCTCTGCACATTGTGCAGCTCCTGCTTGAGCTGCATTTTCATGGCTTGCGTATTTGTGCTGTACATTTTTGCCAAAGTATCCCATGCCTCCTTTGGCGTACTTGCATCCTGAATATGCACAATCATGGAGTCCAAAATACTGATAGACAGCCAGTACATAACTTTCCTGGCTCTCTCATGCCATCCTTTGAATGCCTGCATTTCCTGTTGACTGGGAACATTAGGAAGAACAGGTTCTTCTTCATTTCCTGTAATGAACTCCCAATAGCCTTTTCCCATCAAGAAATTCGTCATTCTAAACTTCCATGCCTGGAAGTTGTTCTTGTCAAGCTTTTCAGTGACAATCTGTGAAAGAGAATCAGATGCCATTACAGAACACTGCAAAATATTCTGTCACTGCAAAAAAACACAGCTTTTGCCTCACACGGGCAGAATTGCAAAACTGACGAAAGTGGTATTTCACCACACAGTCACTTCCTAGTGACGATTTTGCATCAACAGGCAACAAGCATGAATCTGCAACTCCCAATATCTCTGCACGTAGGCATACGATGCAATTTCTGTGGCACCTTTCCACCGACTAGCCGCGCAGTGGTCGCACAGCAAAAAACAGGGCCTTTTTCTGAGTGCCTACGAAGAACTTCCGCCTTCAAAACAAGCCTCGAAACGGCCTCAAATCAGAAAAATAAAGTCTCAATAAACTCCCGCAGCATATACTGCACTCTCGCCACACCGCGAAGGGCGTCTCAATCTGAAACAGTGCACTCCTACACTTCTGGCTATGCTACCTGCAGAGATTTGCTCCCAAACTCGAAATAGGAAAGCAACACTGGTCCTCTTACCAAGACACCACGAACTTGGCTTGCTTTCTTGAGCTCCTTACCACGAACAAGGCTCTGATACCATGTGAAGATAGTGGGAGAGAGGGAAGGAGTCTCACTTGCGGCTTTCTCACATGCACAATGGGGGAATACACACAAAGGTGGAGGCTGAAAACAGTTTTCCTCTTCTTAGTTGTGAAAGCCAAAAGAACTCTAGTACAAAGAAAATAGAAGAACCCTATATGTGGGTCTCAAACCAAACTCAACTAACTAAGGTGGCATACTAACTGAGCCACGAACTAGTGTAGATAAGGATAGCTATCATCCAGCTATTATTCGTGGGCGGTGTACCAACCGCATCTCCAGCTAACAAGTCGGTGACATAAATGCACAACAGTCACCCTGGCATATCGCGAGTGGAGCTCGATATCTCAACAATTAGTTGATTGCTCCATAATCCTACAAGAAAAGATAATGAAGAATTTAGATACATACAAGTAAAGTACAATATACAACGCTTGATATAATAAATGTGGGAAATAGCCCAAAAGGCTTTACAAGGCTTCATATGGCAATAAATGTGACCAATAGCGGAGAGGGCTTTACAAAGTATTTTATAGCATTAAATGTGGAAAATAGCCTAGAAGGCTTTACGAGGCTTAAATATTTGTACAAATGTAAGAAAATTAGCCAATAAAGCTTTACAATGAAATAAAATGTCCTCTAGTAATAAAGCTTCAATCTTCGTGAAGACATATAATCTGTCCATCCATTGATTTGCCCTCTAGTGATAAAGCTTCAATCTTCGTGATGACATGTAATCTGTCCATCCATTGATACCTGTGCACTGATACCCAAGTGATGCAATCTACCCACTAAAAACTGTTCCACTGATATCCACTTATGTAGCCCACTGATACTCGTTAAATAGTGAATGGTCGGGATGGTCGGGTCTATTACAAGGCGCTTCATATGGCAATAAATGTAAAAAATAGCCTATAAGGCTTTACAAGGTTTTTTATGACAATAAATGAGCCTAAATATTTATACAAATGCAATAAAAATAACCAATAATCATTAAGCTCCAATATGCCCCATGACATGTAATCTGTCCACTGATATATGTAATCTGTCCATTGATATCTGCTATCTACTCA